>NC_080643.1:5000-362500 GCF_027579445.1 Ammospiza nelsoni | reverse complement strand
CAGTACAGCTGCTTCAGACTCCTGCTTCGTTCAAAAGCAGCTTGTTTACTCCAAGTGCTGCAGGCGTTCCTGCATTAGCACCAACTAAATCTCTAAGATCGTCCAAATGGCAAACACAGCTTGTAAAGGACAAGACACTGTGAGCAAGGGCAGTCCCCTCAGCCCATGAACATGCCCTCCTCAGGGCCGCTCACGTGTGGCACAGATGCCTTCGGAAACCTGGAAGAGAACAGCAAGCAACAAGACATCAGAGAGGAAGACGCATTCAAGGGATGACGAGCACCTGTCAGGGTCAGGCAACAGGGCACTTGTCCAGAAATCCACAGGGAACATTGAATTAGGTAAATACTGAAATCACTACGCTGCTTTCAGTATTCCTGCAAAAGCTAAGAATCCCCATTGAGAACTCCATTTAGAGATAGCCCTCAGTGCAGCATCTCCTCAACATACGGTAGAAAGCTGTTCAGACTACCCTGACCTGGCCTAGAGAGCACAGAACATGGTATCCTGTGCTCACTATTCCTCTCTTCAGCTCTCAAGAGGTGATGCAGTAGCCTCAAGTTCGGTGTGACGAGACGCAAAGCATGCATATCTATCAACCTATGATGTGGAACATCTGTAACCCCCTGGGCTTTCCTGCTGCCCTGTACCACCGCAGTCTGCACCTCTGCAACTCAACAACAGGCATTTTTCCTGAGAGCCACCTGTGTGTCGCTTTTATTATGAAGAATAATGAATGCAGTGAGACAAAGGACACATATAGAAGGTATTATTTTCTTTTGGGAAAATCGAAGTTAATGGAATAAATATATTAGACATATGTGTTTCAAACACAACAGGAATACTATTCAATCTTTCAACCATGTCTTCTGCAGACTGTAACAGACCCCGGGTAAACCATCAGCTATGTCAAAAAACCAGTTTGAATCCCAGGTTTCTTTTTTCCTCAAACACTGGACCACAGAGCATGGGAGAGCTAACTGCAACAATTCAAAGAGAAATAGCTTCTATTTTGTGTTGCAGATCAGAGCATCAAAGACCTTACTGTCTCTCTTTGGTATTTAATACATGGGGGAGGAGGGGAAGATACAGTTTACTGTTAATGCAGACTGAAAAAGGGCAATGCTGAGCTACACAGCTCAATGAAACAGAAGAAAAATACTTAATCATTTCTGAAGGTCACTGGGTCTATGGGAGGCAGCACATTTACTCTTTTTTATCTGGAAAAGAATATGGTTCTGCAGTTTGTTTACTACTTCCTGAAAATACATTTTGCACAGCTAAAAACAGCAAAACAAGAGGTCACATTAAAAAAGCTACCAATGCAAATACTTCTCTCTGACACTGGGCTGCATCTGCATCTTCTGCATCTCCCATCTCTTTCATCACTCACTGTATCATACAAACCAAACCGCAAAACAACAAAAACAGAAAATCCAAAAAGCAGCACCACATTTGGTCTTGTTTATGGATTGTAACACTCACTCAGACAGGAGCCTTTTTGCACTTCCCAGCTTCAAAAGCAAAGAAAAACTATATTAGAAAAAAACAACCACTGAAATTCAACAGCATTGCCCAGAGGAAAAATGGAGGGCTTCCAAGGCTGATGCACAAAATGAGGTCAAGTTCTACCGGAGACTTAAATAAAACAGCCAAACATGACAGCTACAACTGTTCCCGTACAACGTGCTCACCTTCGTGGGCTCGCAGAAGTCGCTTTCACAGCACACGCAGGTCCAGCAGCACCACATGAACATCCCCGCGCAGCCATGGGCAGGCGCAGCACCACATTTGGTCTGGTGGCATCTGGCTCCATGGGCCGGAGCGGGCGCCGCCCGAGCGCCGCCGCCGCGCGAGCATGGCTGAGCGCCGGCCCGGCTGAGCGCGGCTCCTCGCTGGGGAGCCCTGCTCCAGCCCGGCAGCACGACCAGGACACGGCATTTAAAGCTACAGCCCTTCCCAGCCTCTCTGCAACGCCTGACGCTATTTTTAAAACTATACTTTGAGCCAGAGAAATAGTTCAGGATAACAGACAGCCAAATCAAGAGCAGATCAATAGAGTCTAAATGACACAGTTGCTCCTCAGCAACACAACATAACAGACCTGGGAGCAAAGGCCAAGCAGAATTGGCACTGGAGATTCAAAAATGCACAGCAGGACATAAATCCACCTATAAACTATAACCTCTAATTATAGCAGTGCTGAAACGCTATTTAATATTCACTAAACAAAATTTTCCGAATATTAACGTGATCTCCTGGAAGGCTGAAGCTCTGATTTTGTCACAGAAGGACTGCAGTACACAACAGTGCCAGCACAGCACTGTTACCACAGCTGACCATGAGGTTTCTTGGGGCATGAAGAAACCTCAGCACCTCTTATTCCCTACCCTCAATTTCTTTGTCAAAGAAAATGTGTTTTACTATCATATTTCGAAGAGGTAAAGCAAAGGCTCATCACCCTGTCTGACATCTCTGACTCACAGCACCTTATGCCACCCAGCCCCACTCCTTCAGACACATTTGTAAAAGGCCACCCTCACCTGCATGGCTATTTCTCCCCTTGCTCTTCTTTGTCTCACTGATATTCTGTTCATAGCAAATATTATCACTCACCCAGATGATCCGAAGACAAGCCATACATAATCAAAGTTTGAGATCTTCAGAACCATTATATTTAGAGTATGCAAGGTGCTCCCAAGGCTGAAATATCAGGAACCATCCAACCTGACAGGAATGGAGTGGCCTTTAAGGAGCTCCCCACTGCATGTATACTGCAGCATGTCTGCCACCAGCATCAATACAAGGGCTGAACTTTCCCATTTTAATTTATGTCTGAACCTTTGAGACAATGACTCTTTGAGACTCTGACAGACATCACAGTGCTAGGGTTTGGTAGGTTTGTGGTTTTTTCCAATAACTTTCTTCACTTGCAGTAATGCACAAGTAACGTGAAGACATTCTGCACCGAAATGTTAACTCCTAAAATACAAATTTCACGAATGTAACAGAGAAGAAACTCCTAACTGACTCAGATCACAGGTAATGTGAAAGAAAATATTCCTATGTGCAAAATTCAATTTTCATTAGGAAAAAAGAGAAGAGGAATTAAAACCCAAAAATGTATTTTGTAAGAACCAAAATCAGAGGAAGAATAGCTGAAAATACATTGTCTCAAATTATATTGGTATGTCAGGTGGCATTTCTGAAAAAGCATTTTGATGAAATGGCAAGGGCATTGCACAGGCCATTTAGAACAAACAGGAACTGAGAATGAAAACAGTCCACAGGGCAGGAGTGGTAACATCTGATTCATGAAGGAGACAAGCCACGTTGGGGTGGAGATGTTAAATAATACAGCCCTAAAAGCGATTCTGTGGTCATTTCTGTGACATCACAGAACAGGACATAAAGGACAATGGATGAGGGAAAAGGCAAGAGGAAGGTGGCTCTCAGAAGAGTCTGTGGTGCAATTCTGCAACTGGGTCACCTGCAGTCCCCATCCTCCCATCGCTGACAGGTGCCTGGTGTACCTGGGCCCTGCAGTGGGGAACTGCAGGGGAGCAGCACTGCTGCCAGCAACGCCGCTCCCGCCCGGCTCTGTCGTGCTCTGCCACAGCACCGGCTCCCTCAGAGCTGCACCTGTCAGCAGGTCCATGCCTTGGGAAGAGCTCAGGAAGCAGCACTGCAGTAACCAAGGCCAAGATGTGCAAAGAACACAAATGAAAATGAAACGACCACAACCGATCATAATATCATGGATTGCAAACTGCAACATACTGACGTGAAAATGACTGCAAACTCCAGAAACTACAGGAAATTTAATTCAACTAACATTTGCATTACTATTTCTCTGTGGCTATTTTCAGGGTTAAATGGTGAAAGGACTCTAAAAATGTATCAACCTATGGTAGTATTAAATATTAATATTCTCTGACTATTGAGTCCACTAACAAACACATTCAAGGTGTAAAAAAGGCTCTTAAACAGAAACATTGGTATTAGTCACTGACCTGTACCAAAGGAGGATCCCAGACCACATCTGCCCCATCTCTGTGATCACCCACTCATCCAGGGCCTGCAGCAGGGTCTCATCACAAACACCCTGAGCGCGCTGCACAGCACTGCGGAGAGCGCCTGACTCCACCCGCGGCGCCGCAGGGCGACGGGCAGCAAGAACAGGCCAAGGGGCATCCACCCTATTGCAAGAGTCTAGTGAGAAATGTCTACTAAAAAGCCACTGTCCAGGCTAAATGCAGACACGGAATAATTTCTATTCTTGCACAAGTTCAGAGCACACATCGGATTTGGAATCACAACCTAATACAACAGCAAGACATTTAGAGAAAAAAGAAGAAAGTCTCTTTTTCAAGGAGCTGTTTCAAATTCATATGGCAGATTTCCCTCTCAGAAAGCAGTATTTATACTGAGAAACCTCCAGATGCCCAAGATATTTTTTCCGTTAACAACAGCAGATCTGACTTAACAGGGGTGAGAGGGAAGGATGGTGAAATTGATTGTGCAGAAAGAATGCCATTAGACTTACTTAGGAAGCAGCTGATGTTAGGTACAACCTAGTCTGATTCACATGAATTTTACTACTATTCAGATAGATAATTTTACCACATAAAGCAATAAAACAGATCCATTAAAATATGCTAATTAGTCTTCTTAATATAATCAGAGAGCCTTCAAAAGTTTTATTGCTACAGAGCAATAAAACCAAACCTACCAGGCAGAATTTCACCACCAATAAGAGGACTCTCTCAGTCATCCAAAAGGAATGCACGCTTTTCTCAGTGACTTTGTATGGCAACAGAGCACTGGTGTCCCATGCCGTAAAAAAGAGACATCTACATGCACAAAGAAATAAAAACATCATACAAAGAGCACCAACAGGCACTCTTCCATGCAAACAAAACTCAAACAGCTCTGGCATGCTGCAATCCTGCAGCAAGTCTGTGCAGGTCTCACTGCTGCAGGAACTCCTCACCTCCCTTCTGTGACAGTCTGACACAGCAGGAGACAGAGGCCACTGCAGCTGGAGCCAGATGATGGCATCAAGCCTCAGCTGTGTGGGGGAAGACAGACATTCCAAGTGCCTCAGCCAAGAACCAAGTCTCCTAATTTGAGCCAGCACTGAGAAGGGCAGGGAAGGGATGGGGCACTAAGCACCCTGCTACAAGTGTTCTCAGTACAGGGATGCAGCCAGGGGCAGCTTGTAGCTTGCTTACATTCTAGAGTATTTATTTCCTGAAGTTACTCAGTAAAACTGGAAAGACAACTAATTGCAGGGGTGGGAGCAAATGAGCTTTGATAGAGGTTAAAAACTTACGGAGATTAGATGCTTATATGACCCCCTGTAACAAGATGAGAACTCTTTGCAGGACCCCTTAAAACCAAAGGTTTTGGAAAAAAATACAGCAGGGGCTAAATCCACTTATGAAGAAGAGTCTGAATGCTGCCAAATATGAAGTAATGCAGAACATTATGTGAGAGAGTGAGAAATTAGCAGAAAATTCAAGTTCCAAGTGGCCTTTATTGACTAGAATGTTGTAGAGGCAGTGAAGACTTAATATCCCAATGGCACTCCTGGATCAATAACCTCAGTGATGTGAGGCCTCTTGCATAAGGCTTCCTGCTTAATTCTGTGGTGATTACTAAATTCCTGTACAGTTGCAAGACAATAATCAGAGATCCCTGGTCTTGATCCATACTAATCCCCAAACTGAAACCCCCCAGACTGCTCCCATGCTTACTGCCCAGGACAGGCACTGAAGCCACCTGAACATTTTGCTGGCATATACAAATTATGGACCCGTGTGTGATTACAAATGCTGCAATAGCCTAATCGTATGAGGTACCATTTGGGCCAGAAGCACTTTAAGCTAATACATTATTTAACATTTATCTTCTAATTTAAGATCCTGGACTTCAAAGTCACTGCACAGAGCTGGATTTCCCCTCCTCTGTACACACCCATTGGAATAAAGCCAGTTTTGACTATATTTGTCTTTTGCAGATTTCCCTCAGAGGATGCTCTGCACACAAACTTGCTTTGTTTTTACTAGTCACAGATTCTTGCCCCAGTTTTAATCACCAGAAGAAAAATAGCCTTCCCTTTCTCCACACCTGTTTCCAGAAGTACTCCAAATGTTTCCATTAGCACTTGGAGTGGGGAGGGGGGGAAATGAGAGAGAGAAAGGTTAATTCATAATTCTCACATCCCATAGCACTGATGTGAAGTGCAGCCATACTGATGGGACTTTTCATAACCAGTTCAGCACAAAACCACCACGGTGAGTCTGAAGGAAAGACCATGGCAGGCTG
Organism: Ammospiza nelsoni; assembly: GCF_027579445.1. Lineage (NCBI taxonomy): Eukaryota > Metazoa > Chordata > Aves > Passeriformes > Passerellidae > Ammospiza > Ammospiza nelsoni. The sequence goes on along the minus strand of NC_080643.1, from coordinate 356,170 downwards.
AGATGATGCAGCTCACGAGTGGGGTACCAACAAGGGCAGCCCACAGCCAGAGCAGCTGTCACTCAGCAGATGTCCCCAGGGACCGTGTTGGAGAGGGAATGGCTGCAGGGATGGGCAAGTCCCCCTTCAGGAGGGATCAACACCAAGGACATTTTCCAACAGCATTCTTGTGATCACTGCTGCATCAAGTTGACTCACCCACAGTCATAATGAAGCAAATCCAGCTGCTACCAGCCAGATTGCTACTAGACCAGATCTGCATACATGGTTAAATGATGTCTAGCTAGAAATGGATTTCTCAGTATTTATAACAGCCTCTCTCTAGGGGAGACTAAACAGTTTGTCTATTCTGGCTACTCATGTGATGATCCAAAGCCTCACTTTAATCTGTTAGTAATGGTTAAGCTCCAGTTTCAAATACAGAATGGAGCTTTAAAGAATTACATCCAAAGGACATGCAAAACTGCACTAAATTCTGGTCCTGTCTCCTTTCCATTTCTCCAGGTACAGGAAAAACTGACAAGTCCAAGATAATTGCCTACACCTCATCAATGGCTGCTGCTTCATGATCACTGGGATCTGCTTCCAGCCACAAGGGAAAGTAAGGGGAAAACAAATTTAAACTTCAGCAGACCTGAGACCTGCAGCATGGGCTTTAAACCCATGCTTGTTTTGTCCATAAAGCATAGTGTTGTTTTTTTAATAAGCAATGAATTGGTTAATCTGTTACAAATCTGCATTTAAAACATGATCTTCCTCCTTCATGATACAGAAGATTAAAAATAAAGACTCTTAGCACACTATCCAACGTGGCTCCAGTTCAGCAGAAACCACAATCAGGGCAAAATGCCCAGTCTGCATAAAGGATTAAGTTTATCAATAAAGCAACCTAAAAACTGCAGTGATGACATGGCACATTTTCAAGAAGACTTGGTTAGTCATTTCTCCATATTGCTGGCATGAACATTACCACAGTGTTTAATATTTAAGTCTAACTGACAAGTAATACATACTCTCCCCAAAACTTACATTTCTTTTAGCCTTAATGCTGTTTTCTCCAATGACAGCTTGGGAAGGTACACAGCTGTGGTTGAAATTGCTTGAATTTTCTTCAAACAGAATTTAATTTGCCAGTTTTTAGTTTTGCTGCACATCTGTATATCAAATTGATTACTTTTGATTAGCATGTAAAGCTTTTTGAGCTACCAAACTTCACCTTTTCACATTTTCACTTTATTAAAGTAGTTGAAAAAAAAATAAATCACAAAAAACCAACCAAAGTACAAACCCACAAAAAACATCTCACTCTTCAGCAACTGTCTTAGTGGTTGAGTTTTGCCATTCAGTGACTGAAGTTCATAACATAAACTAACAAGCCTACGCTGACACGTGGAGCGGGCTGTGTGTCCATCACCGTACCTGCCAATGTGAGTCCTCCTGGTCACCACATGTGTGAGGCAGGATCCAAGGTTTTGTTTCTACTTTGCAATAAGCCCAAAGTGTGCAGCAAGCACAGGACGTGATGGGTTACTGCAGTTTAGCTGATACAGGCTTGTTTGTTAATTCAATAATATACCTGAGGCCTTATGCTCACTAAGTTGGCTTGGATACATTGAATTTGACAGCTCTCCTCTCAGCATAAAAGTGAAACCTTCTTCCCTTTAACCCATGTTTCCTTCAACTGCTGGAATCTGAAGAGCAGAAAATCTGATCCTTTCTGGCTTTGCTGGAGAGGTGTTGAAGTCCCAGATACTTGTAGCTAAGATGACAACACAAGAAAGCTGAATTTTTAAACCCAAAGTATTAGTCATTGAAATAGAGTACATACCATAAACCACCTGAAACCAGATTGACTAAAAATGTTTCTTCCTTTTAAACAGATCAGTCAACATGTATCCAGGCATCTTAGCCTGACACTGATGATGTCCCCTATAAAAATATAAGAACCCTTAATTGAAAGCAGCAAAAAATCCAAAAAGCTTACAATTTTCCTTCTACTCCCAGCTCACCTTTGAATTCTGCCAGTGGCTCTACACACTGGGCTGGCTGCTTTGCAGAGCTCCACAAAAGGCTCCCAAATAAAAAGAAAATAGTTTGAATGCTTTTAGTATTTTCACATTTCGTTGTCCCAACAATGCAGCTCTGTGCTCTGGGAAGGAGCACGCTCAGGCTGAAGACAGAGAGTCATTTTGCCCATGCCATGCCCAGGGAGCCGCCCGGCCGCATGGCACTGCCCCGGCTCTGCAGGGACCCCGCAGCCCAGCCCGGGACAGGGCCATGCCAGCACTGCCAGACCCACGCCCAGCAGAGCCAAGGCACACGAGGGGCACATCACAGAGCTCAACCAGCCCAGATGACGGCAGCAATTCCAGCAGGGACTGGATTTCCTCTGCACCAAGGGGAAGGAGCTCCTGGGCGGTTCACCACTGTTTTCTCTGTGAAACACCCCATTTTAGTTGATCAAAATATTTCCATTGAAATATGCAGGTAGACTTTCAAAGACCAGCACGTTTCTCTCCTGAAAAACAGGGAGTTTCCGAGAATTGTCTTACTGTCCTGATAAAATGCAGCCTTTATATGCTAAAGAAGTCTTAAAACACTACTAAAACGTATCTCAGCCATGTCTCTTCTGCCGTTCATATTCCCTCTTGTTCACTGAATCTGTACATAACACTTTCTGACAAACTCCCCACATTCTGTGCTGTTTGGGACAAATTCCAGAAGACTTTGCAAAGGATTCCCACGAGGAAGCCAGACCTTAAAGCTCCCTGGAAGAAATCACCGTAACTGGACTAGAATTAACCATACTCCTGAAACGGTCTTCTGGTATTACAAAGCTTTTTAATCACTAAACCATTCAAACTACGGATTCTTTGCATTCATGGGGAACGTCCCAATGAGCAATTTTTACTGCCACATCCAGAAGAGATCAAGCATATAAAACATAACCAGCATCTCAGCAGCGCAAGTGGGTTTCCTTATTTTAATGCTGAGCACAAGATGAGCCACAAACATTGCTTGCTGTGGAGCAGAAAAACAGCAGCAGAAAAAACTAAATCACTCAGATGAGAGGATGGACAGGAGACACTTGATTTCATTCCCTTGGTGTCACAACACACAGCACCTTGCTGACTGATTTTTTAAAAGCAAACTCCAGCAGCATCAGCAACAGCAAACAGACATGCAGAGCCAGGCTGTTCAAAGGTGACTCAGGGCTCTGCCCAGCAAACCAGTCACATCCACAACCCCAGTACAGCTGACATCCAAGAAAGGAGAAAGGCCCAGGACATACGGTTCCAGAGGCAGGCAGCGAGTTCTCCATGCTGAGTGTGCGGCGAGGGCAGCACGCAGTGTGAAGCCCAGCACCCCTCCACTGGCCAAACACGCGGTACCACAGCACTGTGCTGGCAGAGCCCAGACCCAGCCCTGCCGGGCTGAGCTCTGCCTGCACAAAGCAGGACCTTGTAACACGACGCTGTAGTGCCCTGGGTGTCTTGGCAGGAGCCCCAAATGCGTGTTTGAAAAAGCAACTGCAACCCTGAACAAGCAAGGCATGAACACATTGCAAGCAGAGCCACTGAGCCTGCTAAAAATACTTCCTCCCTGCCCCTGTCAGAAACACATCTCAAGTGAGAGTCTGAAGAATAACACAGTTTTCTGAATAATAATACAACCAAAAAAGCAAAGTAGCTCTGCTAGCAACTGTCTTGGAAGCTTATTTTAAAAAACAAGCAAAACCCCAACATACACTTGAACAAGAAAACACCTTATGTTTTATTTCAAGAGGAATACTGCTGAGTAGAAGGATATGCTTTACACCTCTTCTAGAGCTCTGGGCCAAGGTGCAACCTCAAGATCTCTTCCTCCACAACCTGCCAGAGGAGATTGATGAGGCTCCTGTTACAGGTTAAAGAGTCAACTGCAAACAAATCTAACCTGTGCCCTGCTGAAGAGGGCACAGACACCTTGTGCACTGTGCAGTCCCATGAGAGATAGATGAACACCTGTCACCTGGCTGGTCTGCTGCAGTAGGGGCCTTGTACCAGTCAGGGACCAGAGGAAAAAAAAAAGAGCTGTCAGACTGGCAAGAGCTAAAAAACACACTGCACCTGCTCCATCCCTCCAGCAGGACAGACACGAGGCTCTCCCGGGGACCAGGAGGAAACCACATGAAGAACCACAAAGCACAAGGTGCTGAACCGATCCCAAGCAAGATACAGGGAAAACACTGTAAGATGAGGCTTATATTTCATGCCTCTAGTAAGCACAGCAAACAGACCCTGTATGTTTTGAGAACTGTTGGGTGATGGTCTAGACAGTGTACTCTTCTAGGGAAGAAGTGAGAGACTGTCCTCTCACTGTACACTGCCTTGCAGGTAGACAACTGTGTTCACCATCTATTCATAACAGATCTAGCCTCAAAAAGAAAGACATGTGAATTTATTCATTGAGCATGTTTCCACACAGATTGTGTTCTGTTAATTACTAATCAGCCTGGCTGCCTCTACCGTGGTCATTCAAGAAATGCAGAGGTGAAAACCAAGTCCAAGGGACACCCCGCTGCATTTCCCTCCTGGTTGGTAGGTCACAAACATGGAAAAGCTTCATGAGTATACTTTCTGGATCTGTAGGAACTATCTGTTTAGTAGCCATCTACCCTGATTGTCACAGAGCTGTTTCAGGGGCAGTCTGCTCTGCCACACGCTGTCCCAAGGGTGGCCCACCAGGATGCATCTCCCAACACCAATCTACCTACCACTCCCACTGCTGAGTCCTACATCTACCCAGTAGACCTGAGAAATAGCAACATCTGCAAAGGCCTTCTTTAAAGACAGAACAATGAAAAAGGCGCAAGAACTGCAGAAATACTTCAAAAAACTGGTAACAACAAGAGATGGTTTTAAAAAGGACAAATCTTGTACTCCTCCTTCTGCCCTCCTGCAAAGCCAAAACATGAGCTTGGTTTTCTGACTTAACTGCTACCTTGCTTGGGCTTACAGTTTGAGGAAACAAATGCACTTCCAGTTTAGGTAGTGAGCATACCTTTTGTTCTGACAGCAGTCCCTATCAGCTGATCAGTGACTATTACCAGTTTTTAAAGGGAACCTTCTCCTATCTTCTTGCTCAGCAAGAACACAGGTAGTTCCAGGACTCACATGCTCTAAATTCATACTTGGAGTGTGAACCTTTGCAGAAGTCACTATAATGGACAGCTTGCTGATAACCCTACAATGCATCAGAATTATCACATTATTTCTTCCCTTCACATTGTTTTAAGCTTTTATTCTGCGGAATATTTGGAAGACAAGTCCTTTCTTGTGATCACCACTTTTTCTTTTTTTTCTTCACTAAAATTTAAATTTTTCACCTGTCTCAGTCTAGGTTAACTTAAAGCATATTCTAAAAAATTAGTAAAAATTATTTCAGGAGGCTCTGGTCAAACTCAGGTTGGTACATTTCTAAGGTTTACTGTAATAATGCATTGCTCCCAAGACATATTCATTCATTATTAATCTCAACTCACCACACAGGCCCTGCCTAATATTTGGTCTTGATGACCACTCAGATGGATGGTAAGGTCCCCACCTGGGTTACAATGAGGCCACACAGATTGGGTCACCTCCCCAAATCACCATTAAACAGCATTCACAGCTACAGAGTCCCGCCAGACCACCACCAGCCTGGCTGGGACACCGGTCACTAAGTGCCCACCAGGACAGCACGCTGCAAACACCCCACCTGCACCAACAACAGCTCCCTGTGCACACAAACGCCCTCTGCACTGGCTGCTCCAAAAGGCTTTGTGGCTGCCTGGCAGTGCCATGGACATAACTCAAACTAACTAACACACAAGAGTGGGGCAAGAATGAAATTTGTTGCTATGGCAATTAGCTTCCGTTCCTTCTAATCAATATCTCAGAAACAAATGGCAAAGGCAGCGTCTTCTTTGGCCCGTGGCTGCTCCTTCCCCCAGGCAGCACCTTTCCAGCTGCCCCAGTTCTGTATCACTGTCCTGCTTACAGCTGCTGCCAGAGCTGTTCCCTGAGCTTTCAGTAACATCACCCAAGGTAGGTGAACAGTTCCAGTAGAGCATGTTTCACTAACCCAGCTCACTGGAACTAATGTTTGGCAGCTAAAGAGTACAGTAGGAGTTACACAGCAAATCCCACCAAAAGCACCACCCCTCTTTTCCAGCTGTGCAATCCTTGGCATTGATCTCACAGAGGGACTCACATGCAAATACAGCAGGAACATACTGACAGGCAGCGGTCACTGTCCTGTCTTCTCTGTCCTGACTGCCCCACAACTCTCCCCATCCCAAAACCTGGTCTCAAAGTAGGCAATAAAATTTTTCCAATAGTATCTAGTTGTTTTCTGCTTCCTAATTGGAGTATTCCCACACATTTTTAATGACAACTGTCATTGGTTAGCTGAAAAGAGCTGTTGTAAGACAACAAAGAGTAGCCACAGAGGACAACACATAAACCTCACCCAGAAGACAGTCCAGAGCAGTGGATGAAAATACCCCCTCATAAGCAACTCAGCCAAATAATTGCTGAAAAGTGTCTCAATTTGTTAAAAAGAGAACGAATTTCTGCAGTGGCAGAGGGAGTTTCAGCCAAAATATCCACTGAGCCACTTGAGTAATTAAGTGTTCCTTCTCCATGGCATAGCAAAGTAGCTAAAGTAATTTACTGCCCTTTCTGAAAAACAGGATAGAAATACTGTTAGATAATTTTTCAGCATAGAAATGACAACAATAAGGTTTACAGCACTGAGCAGCAAGCCTCTAGCTGAAATGCTGCCAAGTCATCAACACCATTCTCTTCATACACAGAATTTAATCTCTCAGGTAATTACCTCCTGGAACAGAAAAGTAATTTAATCTAGAAATCGGGTTTACTTAGGCGAAAACAGCTAGAACTCTAGACCGGGAATCCTCGGTGACCAGAAAGACAGAGTTAGAGAGAGGGACAGAGGGCAGCTGATGGACAGTGAGGTTTTTTAAAAAGGATACGTACAATTTTTGAACAGCTATATGTAAAATTCAGTCTTCATGATAATACAAACCCTGTATCATTGCCCAAACTGCTTACACTTCACAGGGTCAAGTTTTTGTTTCAACTCTTCTTAGCATTTCATAGAATCACAGCATGGTTTGGGTTAAATTGCATATTAAAGACCATCTAGTCCCAACCCCCTGCCAGGGGCAGCTTCTCGGGGCACCGTGTGCCAGGCCCTCATCACCCTCACAGTCAAGAATTTCTTCCCCATCTCCCACCTAAGCCTGTTCTCTGTCAGTGTGTAGCCCTTCCCCCTTGTCCTGTCACTTCATTCCCTTGTCCAAAGCCCCTCTCCAGGTCTCTTGGAGCCCCTTTAGGCACTGGAAGGCTGCCCTTCAACACACCTTAACCTTAAACACTTTTTCTTTCTAAACTTGAAGTTAATTAATGTCAAATTTCCCTTTACTTTGCTGAAACTATTAATTTTGTAAGTTTAAAAAAAATACAAGGTCATACTCCAGATGGATGAATTTACAAAAACATTTTGTAACACACACTGTAAATGAAAACCTGACCATGCTGGGCCAGGACATGAGCAGGTAAGAGGAGGATGATCATTGAGCCATGTCCAAGCGTACTAAAAATTTTCCATGAGATGAACTGTGACAAGAATTCAGGCATGACTTCTAGAAACTACTGAACAGCCTGAGCAGTCAGGCTGAGTGCACTGCAGCACGTGTGTGCTGGCTAACACTACAAAGCCCTGGCACTGCAAAGCTGCACAAACTCCCCCAAGTGCTCATTCCATGCCACATCAGTCAGAGCTTCTGAGGTTGTGCACAGAGCAGCAGACAAGCAGCTCAGCTGGCACTCGGGTCTCTCTTCTCCCCAGCTGCCCCCAGGCTCAGTAACCAGCCCCACCAGCAGGAGAGGCACGTCATCTGCCCAGACCCAAGCAGCCAGGGCCCATGGGAATGCACCTGGCAGCAGCAGGGAAAGCCAAGCTCCCTGGCCTCTGCTGGAGCATGCAGCTCCAGGTAAGCCAGCCCCATGCACTTCTGCAGCACGGCCAGGTAAATGGGCACCCCAAAAACCCACAGAGACGTAGAGCAACGGCAGCAAAGCACCACACACAGATTGCACAGTACGTAGTGCAGGCACTTCCTTAGTTAAAAGCAGAACAGCATGAAAGTTTATCCCTTCCATTACCCTGTTTCCACCACTATGTATATTTAACCTGGATTCTAAAAGGATACCATTTCAATATTTATCGGTTAAACAATAAACATTTGGCTGACTAAATTCCAGCAGCTCTCCAGTGACATCTGCAGCAAGGTCCACTCTCTGCATTTCTGAGCAGTAGCAGCAAGTTCCATATTTCCCAAATTTTACCAATATTAGGATAACATGAAACCTAGCACAGTCCTGATTTCCAAATATCTAACAAAATAATTAAGTCTAGGCTCATGTAAAAGGATTTGCTTTGAATCTTCACCGTTCTGGCACAGGCTGTCAGTGAACTGCTAAAGTTGACCTGCTGTCCCTCCAGTTATCCACAGTTTTTCCCACACAATGAATGAAGGCATTCTCATGGTACTTTACATAAGAAAACTCTCTAAGACTATGTAGAAATTAAGTAGTTAGTGATGAACAAGAAAAGATCAACATACCTCAATTGTTTTGAGAACATTAGTAACAGAAGAACAAGTGCCCCTCCAAACTAGACTCTACATGGGAAGGATTTCCCTTAAAAGCAGATGTTTATAATTCATTCAGTGTGAAAAAAAGCTGAACAACAGCTGATGAGCTCTGAAACCAAAAACCTGCAGCAACCAGCTTTCTGGTTTCGCTAGCCAGCCACACCACAGGCATTTGCTTGGAGAAACCTGTAGCACTGAGGCCACAGAGCTCTGTGGTGCCCCAGTCCTGCCAATATTCCATGCAGCATTGCAGGGTTACACCTATCGAGCGATTCTTCATCTGGGTCTGGAAAGACAGGAGATTCAGCCACACTACGTGCACTCTGACTGAACTTCAGTGGCCAAGGAAAGCTCCTTGCCCAGCAGTTTGTGACACAATTATTTAAATCTATAACAGCACAATGACTTCTTTGCAGTCTTTAGCTTTCTTGCTCTTTTCTGGCATGAAAAGCAGTATTTTCTTCTTCCTCTTTGCTTTTCATGCAAGCTAGTAAAATCCTATATTCTTCTTGGTGGGCAGAAAAGAAACTTTAGTCCCACTCCAATACATCAGTTCCACAGGCTCCAGTGAAGCACCACCTCTCCATCAACCTGAAATTCCTAATTTCCTCTGCTCCTGCTGCCAATGCCAGCAGGCTGAAATGATTTTTTCCTGATGATAGAAATATTTCTTTCCCCTCTAAGTTTTTGTCCACTATCAACAGGATCGTGGGACCTCTCACAGCACAGTGTAGGCAGTGGGTTTCAGTGCACTTCCGAGGCAGACATGCCTGAACAAGCACAAACTGTGCCTGCACAAGGGCCATCCTGTAATAACTGAAGCACTGCAACATTTCATTTTCTTTGGGAGAAGCTAGTGATTCTAGAATGGAGACTTTTACAAGTTACAGACTTTCTGAACATGACTTCAATGTTCACAGGATTCCAAGAGTTAAGTAAGACCACAAAATATGCAGATAACACAGAGAAAATATTTTGCTGCAGTTGAACATTTACCAAGGGCACTCCACGAAAAAAACTCAACAAAACCCCTCTTGTAGCAAAAGCAAAACTTCAGTTTGCCTTCTGGTGGTCTTGGATTCGGTTCTTGCTAAGTGTGTGCTATTTGAATGCCCTATCACAAAGCTCAAACAACAGTACTTATAATATGCTGCTGAAATATTTTATTACTCATATTTCAAATCCAAATACAATTTTCTATTCCATGCATACTAAAACCTTCACAGCAAATCTTTGAAGGACAAGAACCTTGCTTCCTGAGCAATTCTTCCTATCTATTTTAAATTGTATCAAAGCTGAGAACTCAAGAAAGGAATGCTGACCTCCCTATTCGAATGCCAGCTGATCTCAGGGAGATCCAAACTGTGTCTCAAGTTAGGAAAAAAATCAAAACAAAGAAACCCAACAACAAAACCAACCAAACAAACACCCAAACACATCAAAAACCATTTTGCTCCTTTACTCTTCCTGTCCATAGGAATAGGTTGCTGTAAGGTAAGTCAGCTCCCCCTCCACTTTGGGAACACTGAGCAAATATGACTGAAAGAACAGGCAAACCCCATCTTTGAACAACCAAAACCCTGTGAATGAAACCTCAACCTCATCTCTGCTCAAGCACAACTGTTCACAATTAATCTCTGATAAGAATTTTTTGGAAGCCATTGTCACGTTCTTTGTCACAAGAGGGAGACCCAAACTGGATTCAGGTAAATGTTAAGAACTAACTCCTCTGGCACCATTATTGCATTTCCGCTGAACTTCCAAGGCCCCCCACTAGCATAAGGGTTTTTGTGTCCCTTCTGGAAAGGACCTAGTTTACATGTGCACCTTTATCACTGACTGTCACATCCACAACAGAAAGACTTGCAAAATGACAGCAAACTTTTCTCTGCCCCTGAAGAAATACTGGCTGAGGAAACAGCCAACGGTTTGTCACAAGGAATTGAGGGAGAAGGGGAAAATTCTACACAAGCCAAAATCTCTACGAAGAACTCCTAAAGGTAACTAATTCAGAGTAAAGATGCCAACACTTGTAATGCTTCTTTTGATCCCTGATGGGAGGAAATTCCAATTGTTACTGCCATCCAGCCACCCGTAAGCACCTATTACAAAGTATGATGATCTTCTGTAAACTGCCATAAGCTGCAGAATTTCAATATTACAAAGAAAGATGCCTTTATGTAAGCTGAATTCCCCTATAGTCTGTGTTTACAGCTTTATACATTCTAAGTCTATTTGGCAATGAGCCATTACATGCAATTTGCCAGACCTCCAGCTGGCTCTGGATTATTGTTAGTAATGCTTTCTTCACAAAGAGAAGTTCCCAAATCCTACCTCTAACATCTCTGCAGGTGTAGTTTTACAGACCCTGTTAATTACCAATGTGAAAGATGCTTCAAGTCTATTTTACTTTCTCACTGTCACGGCATTCATGGAACTGAACAACAGAACAAACTCCTCAGGAAAGCTGATATTCCAACTTGTTCAATCAGAGCACTAGAAGCCCATTTTCCTTTCGTAAGATGAATGTAGCATCTCTGTAACATCTTCCCACATATTCCTCTGAGCAAGATGATGCAGTGGAAGCTTCTTAAGAACCCATTATACCTAGAAAAGTTCACAGCATTTCTAGTCACTCATTCCAAACCAGCACAGCCAGCAATGCTTAGAGACCGGTTTGCACATTGCCACCTCTCAGCTTTGTGTAGACAAGCCTTTTGCCCTGTAGACCATGCAAAATATCTGCAAGAACAGATTCAAACCCAAGTAATGTGAGGAACAGTACACTGCAATGCCTTGTTGGCTTGTATATAACAGGGCACTCAAATGGCCAACACAAGCCAACCTAACGCTACCTTTCCCTTAGAAGCAACAGGAAAATTCTGAATAACTGTCCTTGCACTGACTGGGAGAAGTTCATCCCCTGCACGACCCAAGCAAGGGCACACACCTGAGTTATGGTGAGGTGTGCCTGGGACAGAATTGCAGCACAATACAAAGGCTGCAGTGAGAGTGAGCAACCTTCTATCAGATGCCCTCAGCAGTAAGTTGCATCACATCTATCAAGAGAAAAAGGTTAATTTAAAGGTAATCCACTGAGCTACCAATGTGGTAACAAATATGTCCTTGTAGCTCAGATGATCTCATTAGATCTAACTACCCCACTGGCCTTGCTCAGCCACGGGTACAACAATGCCATTCCAGTTTCACAAGCGGGGCAAATTTGAAGAGCCACAGGGAAACTGCATGCCTGCTGCTCTGTTAAACATGAGAATCATGTTGATGCATAAAATTTCCAAATCTTCCTCTTACTTCTAACTTTTCCTCATTATTAAGTGTAAGCAAGCTACACCAGATATCTCTCCAAGGACAGGTTTACTGAGAACTCCGCGAGAGCTATTACTTGGGAGTGAACAGGCACACTCTGTCCTGTGGTATCTGCCCGACACCACAGGCAACTCAAGAGCTAAGAGACCTGAGGAAGGTGGGGCAACACTGCAGGAAGAAGTTTTTTTACTTGTGTCAGTGACAGGAAGAAATGCAGCCTGGGCTGTCAAACACAGCCACCCCCTGTCACTTTGACACAGGCGAGCTTCTTTTAGCTCAGCTATTCCGACGCTATTTCAACATAAAACACTGAAGTTCCTCTCCCATAAATAAGCTCCACACACACCACTGGCAACACAGAGACAGTTCAGATGCTGATAAATCCAGATTGTACTTGGCAGCAAAAGAGTTTGGCCTGAAATTATTAATATTTTAGTGTGCTGGATAAATGAATGGAGTATCAATCACAGTTCACAAAAATTACTTCTTTTGGCTTTTTCTTTCTTTAAATTGAACTTAACTACTTGTCTCACTGGAATCTTTCCCAGGAAAGGAGTACCTTTCAATAAAGGGGAGTCATGACAACTTAGGAAAACATCCTCAAATAGAGTTCAATTTGTCTCCATTATTCTCTTTTCATAAACCCATCTAAAACATCTGAAAAAATTCAAGCTGTGTAACAGCTAGATACAGTTTTGTACTACCACCCCAACAGTGAGGGGTTTCTCCAAATGCAACACATCAGCAACTGCACTTCTTGAGAACTTGTGTGACAGTAACTGCAGGGCCTCCAAGGGCTTCCAAACAGTACAAGATAGAGAGCAGTTTGAACCAAAATACTCTGAAAATACCTTGGATACTTAAGGAGGAAGGGAAAACATAAAAAAGAAGAAAAAAAAGGAAAAAAGGAAAGGAAAGGAAAGGAAAGGAAAGGAAAGGAAAAGAAAAGAAAAGAAAAGAAAAGAAAAGAAAAGAAAAGAAAAGAAAAGAAAAGAAAAGAAAAGAAAAGAAAAGAAAAGAAAAGAAAAGAAAAGAAAAGAAAAGAAAAGAAAAAAGAAAAGAGAGGCATGGAGACCTCCCACAGAACCAGAAGATAACAAAGTGAACAAACCAAATTTGGCCAGGGGAAACTGGTTATCAAATGCAAACATTTCATAAATTAAGATACAGTTAAGTGCTTATACAGCCCTTTCCAGAACAATATTTTAAAACTGGATAGCCATTATGAAAATAAGAGAAAGGCATTAACCTCATTCATAGGTGGAAGATGGAGACTGGGAAAACTGAAATGATTTGATGGAAGTCATTCACTGCAAATAGCCCCGTGGAAAACCAGATCTTGGAGATTAAAGCCTGGATCGTGAGGCCATATTTCTCCTTCCTGCATGAAGTCCTGCTTTTTCTTTGCTCAAGTTTTATAAGCACCGGTGGCAGCATTTTCAGTTTGCAGCTCTCAAATCTGCACATTCTATTTGAAGCGTCCACCATTAAAAGTGGTTAGAAACTGCAATTTTGACCTTGCAGCTGCATAACACACGCACACCACATAATAATGCCCAATTTCACACAAGAAGCAGACACACCCTGGGAGCAGGTGTTCCAGGTCCTACAAAAGGATTTGCCAACTCTGAAGTGTATAAAAGAATCGAGGTTTTCACAGAATAAATACTAATAAAGTTACAGTTTATTTTTATACAATCTGGCAGTGATTGCATTTCAGCTGATAAAGGTATCAGCAAAATCATACATATTTTCTATGCTTTCCTTCCAGCAGACAAAAGATGGTTTTAGCACCATTTGCCTCTCTTCCGCCAAGGTGTCCAACACACAGGGACTTCCCAGTCCCATCTAAGGCACAGTGAGGAGACAAGGAGATGCAGTTCTCATCCTACATCCAAACTGAGATAAACATAATCTCTTCCAATTGTTCACACAACTACGCTTTTTGTTTCAGTAAACGCAGACCAAGCTCTCATTTTCTCCTTCAGTTCACTATACTGTAAGAGCTGCGCAACTTTTACAATTAAAACAGAGAAGTCAAGAGTATATCAGGGACAGACAATTGTATAAAGTAGGTTTGACACAACGAGAGCTAATGCAGTGCAAGACACAATTGTGTCAGACAACACAAAAATGGACAGAGCCAGAAAAACAAACTGGTGAAAAATCAGTGAAAACATTTTTTCAAATCACCCTGCTCACCTAGAAAAACAAAGATTAAAATGGAGTTATCCAAATGAATTCATTTTAAACTATTTTGGCTGCCCTACATAAATAAAAGTTACATACAAAGTTCATTACTAACTAGATCAAGTCTCTTTTGAGGGGAAGATTAAACTCCAAAGTGTCTGTGGAGACTTCTACTGCTTGCGGACACAGCTTGACACGTAAAAAGGCAAACCCTTATAAGATGCAAGTTTCACTTTTCCCTGAAATGGCCACATCAAGATGAGGAGGTAGTAAAAAAAATTACAAATTAATTAGAAAGATACCACATTATTGCAAAGCTGTAGCATTTCCCAAGACAGTTTGCAGGATGCGAATTCTGACCCATTTTAAATGCTGATGACAGCATTTTAGAATTCTAACGACTGCATTTTAAAACCTTTACAAATACCCAAAAGGTAGTGGGAGGGATGGAGAAGAACAGCTTAAATGTAAAGTGAAAGTTCAGCTTGCCTTCTAAGAGTCCAATACTGTAACTCCTATGTCCAGAGTAAATTCTGCTCATTGGGAAGGGTGTACAAACAGGGCTGTGCTGGCAGCTCTAGAACGGTTCATACATGCAGCGTTCTACACAGACTCACTTTTATTCACGGATGGATTTTTCCAAATGCTTTTGCAACTACATGCATTGGATTCAGTGACAATCTGCAAGACTACTTGGATTAACTATTCTCTCTCTTAAAGCAGATTCCTGAAACGAATTCGAACACTTTCAATTAATAAACAGCAAAAGCTATAGACGGCAGCTCCTTTGTTCTGAAGCCCCGTGTTGCCAGTGAGAGTTACTGAGCCTGCACAGGGCAGGGCGTGCCCCCCCCGTCCCTGCAGGTATGTCGCCGACACACCGCTAAGGACCTTCTGCCCAGGACAAAGCACACGTGCGAGCGCTCTCACAGGCACCTCTCGGGCACGCCCGTTAGTTCCGCTGCCCCCTCTCGCGTAGCCCCGGCCCAGCGCGGAGGCTGCGCTGACCCCGCAGCGGCACCGCTGCGGTACCAGCGGCCCCGGCGGACCCCCGCCCGCCCGAGCCTTTGTGTCCGCGCCGGCGCCAACAAAGGCGGAGGGGCTCCTCGCCCGGGCGCGGCTCTGCGGGGACCCGCGGCTCGCACCCACCTTCGAGAGCTGCCTGCGCAGGCTGAAGCGCTGCACCATGGTCCGCCGCGGGGCCGGGCGGCGCGGGGCGCGGCGGGCGAGGGGCGGCAGCCGGCGGCGCTCAGCGGGGGCTGCGCATCCTCGGGCGCCGGGGCTGGCGCCGCGTCCTGGCGCAGCGCTGCCCCGAGGAGCCCGACGCCGGGCCGGGCCGGGCACAGCAAGGGACAGGAGCGGGCAGGGCAGTGCGGGGCGCGGCGCTCCCGCCTGCCGCTGCGGGGGGCGGGCACAGACACACCCGGCACCGCCCCGGCACCGCCCCGGCACCGCCCCGGCACCGCCCCGGCACCGCCCCGGCACCGCCCCGGCACCGCCCCGGCACCGCCCCGGCCCGGCCCTGCGGGGCTCGGGCGAGCGCCGCGCCCGCCCCGGGGCCCCCCTGAAGGGCGAGCCCGTCCCAGCGCTCCCGCCGAGCCACACCGGACGCGGCCCCCGCGCAGCTCCTGCTGCATTCGCACAGTGGCACGGGGGTGTCAATTCCGCCCCGGGAATCAGCACAGAAGACCCCGTTGCAATCACTAGAAAATAATTCAAGAAAGTATTTCTCCCTCCCCGCCATAAATATGCAATAAAGATGTGTGATAAAACAGGTACACTTGCAGTTCTTCAAATGCCGTGACAAGAGTGGCTTTCGGATCCTGAAAGTGTTCGTCCTCCGCTCACAGCACTGGTGAGTGAGGGACACAGCACAATCTTGCAGAACAGGGGATTGCATGGCTCTAACCTCGCTTTGCAGCAATGCTCCGAGGGGCTGCAGGAGTCCAGCAGGCAGGACAGACACAGTGCCAGCCGGTGCTGTGCAGAGGGAGCCCGCTCTCAACCCATGGGCTCGGGCAGCTGCCAGGATGTTCACACACAAAGGAGGTAAACCAAAAACCCCAAACACAATGAGGAGCTCAAAATATCTGGGAACAATTCTGTTTCTGAAGTGTCCTGTCTCACCATTTTAGTTTTGGACTTCTTAGGATTTTATTTCCAACTCATTTTGTAATTGCCTCCTGCATGCAATAGAAAGGCTTCCTTTGTGCACTACACTGAAATGGCCATGGCTTGATCACTCCAGTATATGGTCTTACCTACACAGAAAAATAGTTTCTCAGTAACTATCAGCAAAACTACTGGATAAGGAACAGCTCCCATGCCAGAGCATGTCCCTGATGAGTCTTGACTCAGTACCAGTGCTGGATTATCCAGGACTGTACTGCTCACTAGCACTCTCCTCAGACCTTAGCTTCACTGGGTACCAAGTACTGGCACAGTGGCTAAAAGGGATCCCGTTGCATGCTTCAGCTAAGACAAATCTGGGGCTCCATACTGTGCTCAGTATGTATGGTCATGGTGTGCACCTGGCTGTTAGGAGTCAGCTGTGCATGGACTCCATACAAAACCCCTCCCAATGGCAGGTACTAGGTAAGTACAGATTACTACCATGCATGATTGTACAGTCTTGTAGAAAAAGGAAGGTATATTAGGCCAGAATATTTGCCTTGTTAAGGAAAATGTTTCTTGCCTATTTTTAAGGTCATCAGGTGATCTGGACACTAGAGATAGAAGAGACATTTGCAGTTGGGCCATGGAAGGTTATGAGAACAGTCAGTATGGTTCCTTAAATAGACCTTGAAGGGAAAGTTAAAAGAAGATTAACAGGGGTGTTTATTTTATAACTGTCATTCAAAAGTAACATCTATAGATGCACTCTTCAGCACCGAAATCCCAGCTATAAAATGAGAGCAGGATTCAGTAGCATTCTGCCCAGTCAGGGGTAACTCAGGGGTATTGAAAGCAGACATGTTCTGTACAGGGAAAGTATTCTCTGACAGAACTTGGACTCCTTTTCATAATGCCCTCCTTTTTTTGGAATATACTGAAAGTACATTACCCAGTTACCAGGCCTCAGTTTTGTGATGACCATGGAAAGCTGACAGTACAGAAAACAAAAAGGACTGGGACACTAGAAGCACTTCCTTGTACTGGCAGAGAAGACACCAGATGCTATGGGGATTCTGCATCTAGCAGCTGCATCCTCCTCCTCCCTGAACTGGGTCAGTACTTCTTGTTCTGCAGTTTGGCTATATTCAGAAGCCTCATGCACACTGTTCAATTCCTACTTCAGAAAATCCATACCAACACCTTGAACAGCTGTGTGCCCGGGAAAGCTCACGTGCCTACTGCGGTAGAGACCAAAAGGACAAGTGCGTGTGAGATGAGAATGAGAGCGTGAGTGTAAGAGAGAGTGTGAGTGTGTCCACATACGCAGTCAGTCAGCGATGCAGTGTGGGAGTCCACCACAGCACTGGAGTGAAACAGCTGGGCACCCTATCTGCTGCACCCAAACCTCCCTGCTTCCATGCGGCCTGACAGCAGGTACACCCCGAATGGCTCTGGGTGACCAGCCAGCCTCTCACCCGCAGGGCTGGGTGCCCACGGTGCTGAGGACTACCCACTGTCCTGCACCTGGGACACAGAGTGCCTCTTTTCCTCCACAGACACTCAGCTCTCCCTTCCCCAACAGGCTCCTGCGGCTCAGAGTCTGGGTCACAGAGATACAGATAAGGAATGGAGCCAGCTTGGCTGGGAAATAATCCACATCAGACCGAGATGGGACTGCCAGATTAGCAGAATTGATGGTAGTAACATTCTCCTTTGTCTCTGGAGCCAAGGCCTCACATTCAGCATTTCCAAACTGATGCTTATGATCTTCACAGTTAATTAACAGCTCCTGCTCGGAACATGTGCCTTAGTCCCCTGTTGCTGGGCTATCGTCACTTTTTTTTCTAATATTACCTTCCTACAGCAATTATTTCCCGTGCAATAGCTTAATTGGTGAATTCTTCTGTTTTTATCCAGGAACACGATGGAGAAAAAGCAAGATTTCAGTAAAAGGCACAAAATTTTATTTTCAAATTTAAAATGAACTTGACATAATGAACTAGTGCCTCTGCCTGATACCCCTTCATGAGAACACAAAATACAATTGGAATTAATCTTTGGTACAAAACATAAATAATGTAAATAATTTTCTTTTCTAAAATGCTCAGTAAAGAAGATAATTACTTGTTTTAATATCCCTCTCATGGAGATCTTCTACAGCTTTTTACTTGTATATCAAATACAGAGTTTTTAGCAGTTTTTAAAAAAATTATCTTTTAGAACCATATAAAGCTAGAAGAAATATGTATGTATGAATGCTACATCAATGCTTGACACATGTAAATGAACAGGAAGGGATCTTCCTGATAACTTCTTACAGAGGGACCTTTTGAGATAACCAACAGGAGAGACATTTTCTTATTGCAGAAGGTTTGGAAGATTAAAACTTCATATTTTGAAACCTACACGTTCTCAGGATAAACCCTTTCGATAAACCCATTATTTTATATGTATTTCAAAATGAAACACTTAAAGACGCCTCAGCGCTCTGGATGACGGCGGTGAGCAGCAGGTGTGTGCACGCAGCAGGTACGGCTGCCGCAGGTCACTCTGAGTCCCCCCCGCGTTATCAGACGCGGCCGCTGCACGGCGCGGCCCCGCGGCGCCCCCTGCGGGCCGGAGCGCCGCTGTGCGGCCCGAGCGCCCGGGCAGGGGCAGGAGCCGCCGCACCTGCGCACAGCACCGCGCTACCGCCACACCGGCACCGCCGCCAGAACGGCCCGGCACCTCTTCCTGCCACTGACTGGCGTGGCATTGCACACACCTTCTCCTTCCACCCTGCTGCTGTGGGCACGGATACCTTCCACTAGCACAGGTTGCTCCAAGCCCCATCTAATCTACCATGAACGCTTCCAGATTCGGGGTATATCAAAACCCTTCGCATTTAAAAATCACCAGAAACTCACAAACTTAAAACATGCCATGTACTCCTAAGGAAATTCTCAACAAGTTCACAAATTAGGTTGATTGAGAGGAAAAAGAAGCCTATGTCCCTCACTGCAGCACAGGCTGCAGCCACCATCAGCATGACTTTGCCTCTCTCAGTCCCGAATGCGGCTAACCCAGGCCTCCGTGTCTGCTTTAGGTTAGGCAGTCTTACTTTGGGTAAGACTGTCCTGTCCTGCCACATTCAGCGCTCACAGAAAGTGGGACACGGGCATAGCGTTGCGCTACTTAGAGTAAAAATTACTTCCGTTTTTTCAGGGACCATATTTCTGTTCCTGGCCAGCACCGGTTTGCTGCTCGAGTACAGCAGATTTCCACTTCTCACCAGGAAAGTCACAGCATTCCCATAGTTGTAAAATATTTGAACATGCCCCAGTAAAATATCCTTCCTTCCTGCACACCATTTGGAACAGGGAGATTAGATTAGCTCTTTTATTCAGGACTTCCACCTGCAAACTGCACAAGGCAGATAAACACACCCAGTGGTGCCACAACCCTGCCTAATCCTAACACCCTGGCAGAGTGTCATGGTACCACTCAACATCTCTCCTCTCTTCCGCCCACTTCCTATATGGGCGGGCCACTGCAAAGCAAAAGCCCAGGTTTTATTATTTTAACATTAATTTCCGACTTAAATTACACTTAGAATTTCTACATAACTGCTTCAGAAAGCACTCATGACAAGTTTGCAAAAAGGATGACAAATAAGATATATATTGTCGCAGACATCTTTTATGAAAAATCCTTTCTTTAATATTTTTCCTCCTGAGAAGCTAAGAGGCCTCAGGAACAAAATGTAAACATTGATTATCTGCTGCTGTGGAATGCAACAGGTGGATCTTTGATTAGCCCATGTCAAATGTTTATAATTAATGGCCAATCACAGCCCTGATGAAATCTTTTCTTCTATTCTTTTAGTATAGTTTTAATGTAATATATATAATAAAATAATAAATCAAGCCTTCTGAAACATAGAGTCAGATCCTTGTCTCTTCCCTTATCCAAGAACCCCTGTGAACATCGTCACAATATATCACAGTCAAATCTACAAACAGAAATTACTTAAAATGTTTTGGACTTGCCATGAAATTTGATACTAGCACCATAACTATCATAGACAGTGTTGGTACAGTGAATAACAGGCAAACAAAGCATTTGTCACTTTGGTGACATCCCTGCAGTTAAAGACCACGGGGATAAAGATTGTGCAGCTCCTTTCCCAATAGCTCAAAATCATTTTACTCAAATTGACCCCAGTCCTAAGAGAGATTTGGGGATGATGTTGGATGGTATTCTACTGTGGAAGATGCAGACCAGTCAAAAACATCGATGACACATCTGCAGTGGCTCTGCTACCTGCTGCAGCACGCACCTGTCTCCAGAGCTGGCTCTATCATGGCTGAACACGTCAGCAGAAGATGTAGCACTGAGTTTTAACAGCACTGCCTAGAGAAGGTTACATTTTTAGCCTTATAATGAGCAACCAAGTAACCTTCCAGTGAAGGACACTAGTTGTTGACAACTCGAGGTGATAACACCTCCACCCTGCCCAGACCAACATCACCAACTGTAGGACCTGACGAACACTGGAGGGTGACTGTAAACTGAGGGGAGAGATTTTTCCTTCTGCAAAAATTAGATCTGGACTAATAATGATGAGACCCTTCAGATTTCAGTTATACTAAAATTCTTGGCTCTTCCCATAGAGTGTGTGTGTGTGTGCGTGTATCCTTTGCCCACAAGACTTTGAGCCTAATGTCCCTCTCTGCTGCACAAAGGTCACTGCTCCCAGAGAGGGAAAACAGTGCCAACTGCAGAATGGGCTTCTGGGGCAATTAAGCAACTGAAGACTAATTTCTGAGCTTGTGAAATAACCCTCAGCCTACTCCTGACCTGTCTCAACTTGCAATTAAGCCACCCCAGTGATCTGCCAGTATCTTATCTTGCTGCAAGATACAAACAGTGCAACCCTATCACCCTGCACAAACGCTGGGATGACTTTCCCACTGGGAGCAGAGCGGCACAGGCACACGGCAGCCAGAGCTGCCCTGGACACAATGACACAACCCTGTTTGGATATGCTGGGAGCCCGGATCTGCAGCTCCAGGGGTGTACAGGGCCCCTTTTAAGAAAGAGAGAAACTCCTGCTGTCCTGAAATGCTCTTTGTGCACTGTCTAGCGAGGCTCTTGTACACCTGGCTGTCAGGGTAGCCCCTGCTTCACCCTCCCAAAAGAGTACAAGTTCTCCCTTCACAGGAACTGTGCAAGTTGGTGCTGGCTGAACATGATTCAGCTGAAGATGCTGAAAGTGAAATAATTTTTAGCATTTCCAGTCCCTTACGACCAAAACTACAAATATTTTACTTCCATCAGTTACAAAAAAAAAAAAAATTACCAAATGCGCACCACCAATGCAAGCTGAACTGGAGAGCCAACACTAGAGTATGGTGCTAAGATTGCTTGTTCTTTGGGGAAATGGGTTAAAGCCAAAGTCATATTTTAGAGATCCAGGACATACTGTTCACAGCCACAGTAGATTTTCCACATGGTTTTAATGTTACAAAAAACTCTTTATCTTCTCCCTCTTCACAGGTGGTTCTCCTAGGTGTATTGCATGGTGTTTAGGACAGAAGAACTTGCAAAAAATATCTGGCAAATAAGTTACCACTAAGACTAGTTACAGTTGGAGAGAAACTGTTCATTCTTTCACAACTGTGCTACATATACTGAACGGATGGCACCTTGCTGTCTTTTTTATGCTATCATGCAGTGTGCAGACCAGTGTGAAAACTTGGAAGGAGTCACTGTAAGTAATTAAGAAAAGCAAGCTTATTGCTGGTAAGTTTGTGATACCCATAGGATCTACTTTAGCTGGAAAATTATTGATGCAGCTGCAAGTTGAAGACTGTAAACTTATGCCAAAAGTATATGCAGTAATTTTCTAAAATGTGGACATTAACAGAATATAGATTTAAGTTGATAACCAAAACCAAAGACATTTGAAATATTTATGAAAACTTATTGTCAAAACTGACAAGTGGATGAGGACATGTGAAGTTCTGCCAGGATATAGTAGGACTGAAATGAGTGGAGTCTTGAAAAGCGGGTCTATGAGAATCCCACTGCAGGACAGTAAATCCTTTCTCTCATCATTCCTGCAGCCCTAAGACAAACAAATGGCAACCAGAAAATGTCTGGGCCTATGGAGGCAAAAAGCTGCAAATCCACCAAATGGCTTCATACTAAATTAATCCAAGCTGGTCTGTCTTCTCAGTGATGCCAGAAGGTGTCAGCCAAGGGCTTCCACCAAACATTCCAAACCAACTGCCTGTCCAGAATCCAGACTGAATAACCTGACCTCACCACAGCCATGCTCCAACATCAGCACAGGTGTCATGCCCAGCTGACAGCAAGCCATACAGGGATCTCCATGGTAAAAATCACAGTGAGGTTCCACAAGGCCAGGTGCTGACCCATGCATGTGGGTCACATGCATGGATAAAAGTTCATGTGGACACAACTGCTCACCAAAGTACCAATAATGTCATATCTCTCCAACATCAATATTGTTCTGGTCTTGACACGTAATTAATTACCTCACAAAAAGCTCTGTAAGTACATGAGACCCAAATGAGATCCGTGCAGGCTCAGCCATTTTCAAACAACCACAATCCCGATTTTCTCAACTCAGTGGGTTGCCTCTACAAGAAAAGATCTATGCAAAAATATTTAGACTGCTTGAAATAAAAGCCCAAGTGAAGTATCTCAGCAAGATTTTAATTATTACACTTTCAATGCTATGACAATCTCATTTCTCAGCTTCTATACAAAGCCTAACAACATGTGGCAGGATTATTACACATGCAAATATATGTAAATGAGGTATTCAGAAAAATCTGATCTGTTGTTTTGGGATAACATTTGCCCTTCTATTTCAACAACAAACTAAGAAAACAGAGAATGTAACAATCGTGTGAACTGAAAACATTTTGTGTGCAGAGGATTATTAAGAATTTATTCTCCTTTACACTACAAAATACTCAATGTCCTTCATTTCTTCAATGAGAGTGGAAGACCTCAGCGCCACAAAATTAGGCTCATCCAAAACTTATTATTCTGAAGAACCATACAAACATAAGGTCAACCTATTTACAGGCAAAGTTACAACACCACCAGAGTTTTCCACCTTTACCTGAAAGGCACTATCACACTAAACTCTGACAGTTGCTCCAGGCATAACCTCATTCTTCACATAAACCAGTGCTTAAAGCAGAGATTGTATTATGCTTCTGTTGTATGGTAAGAGAACCTCTAAACTCTCTGAACAGCGTGAGCAGGCAGCTCTGTTGCCTCTGTGAGCCCCAGTGCCGATGCAGTAACACTGCACCCCGGGTCTAACCTTGGCCCAGGGGCTTTGCAGAATTGACGAGAAATAAAGACTCCTCTCTCCAAAACTTTGCAGCATCCACACATAAAACACTGGCAGGGGAAAGAAGCACCAACACCTAACCAACCCAACCCCCCGCTTCAGTTAACAATACAACATTTTGAGGACATCACCCTCCTAAGCTTTCTGGCACAGTGTTTAGTGGGGGAGGTTGTGTGTGTGTGTGTGTAATGGGGTTATAAACATGAAAAGGAAAGTGTAGGTGTATCTAATCAGGAGACAGCTGGAAACTGACCCTGCCATGTGAAATAAGCAGGCTGGGGAAAGAGGAAGCTCCTGAAAAAGGAAGTGTGAGGCCTAAGAAGACATCTCACATGCCAGAAACTGAGGATCAGGAGTGAAAGACACACATTGGCTACACCTATTTTTAAAAATACAACATAAATGACAAAATGGTGCCCAGCACATGAAGAAACATGACTTCCATCTGGTTCATTTAGCTGGAACAAAGACACCAGGAAAAAAAGGGGTGAAAAAACGGTAATGCGATAGGAGCTTTCAGAAGTTCAAAAAGTCCAAGACAAACTAATATCAATACCATATCTTGCACACATCTTCTCCTTGCACACGGTACTCTGCATGCGACTCAGGAAGAAGGGGACTCTGAGGAGCTGGCTGGAAAACTCAGCTCCTAGAGCTTCCCTGCTCCGAGCCCTGCCCTTCCACAGCCGCCCCATGACAGGCGCCTGAGTTTCTTAGTATACCATGGAATTTAATTACAAAATTTCCTTTTGCACTTTTGCAATTTACCTCGTGGACATGGCCAAGCTGATAAGGGTTCTTTCCTTTTCCAAAAGAAAAGTATCTGTGTTCAGACATAGCACTACTGCTAAAAAGCAAATGTAACAGCATTGAGCAGGACCAACCCAACAAGAAAATTAATCACAAGCCTTAGCCAAGTTCAACACAGCATTTATGTAGGCAATGTTAAGCATAAACTCTAATCACTGTGCAGCCTTGCACAGAAGGATGCTGCTCAGGGCTGGAATCCACAAAACATGGTAGATATGGAAATAGCCCAGATGTGTTTAACAGGTCTTTAAGCTTCAGTAGTAAGCAAGACTGAAGCACGTGGGCTCCTGCTCATCCATGCCTGCAAAACAGTTCTGCAACAGGTAACGTTCCTGTCGTTCCAGTAAGAAGCACTGACAATTTCACCGCCACCCACAAAAGCATATAGAATAATGCTCTGATAAAATAAGCCTCTGATAAAATACAAATGAAGGCTAATTTCTCAGCAATCCAAGTGTGATGACTTCCTTCATGTACTCATAGCAAAACCTTCTGCAGTCACAGTCAAATCTTAAAAGCAGTAAGGGCGCATGGCACACAAGGGTGTGCAGTGCCTGCAGCTCCCTGAGACCTTCACGTTTCACTACAACAGCCTAGTGAGCAGGTACAGAGCATGTGAAGCAAACAAAAGGTTCACTACTCTTCCTGTCTTTCTGATAGATCTGAATACTTGGAGAAAAATAATGAAAGAAAGGAAAGGAGAACAGGAATTCCTGCCACAAGAGCAGCGCCAGCACAGTGACACAGGTGACATCAAGGCATGGGCACAGCCCTGTGCAGTCCAACACCTGTTACCTGACAGGGCAGAGGAGCCCCAGAACCACTGGCACACATCCAACGCCAATGGGAACAAGCTGTGTACGGGGAGGTACCAGCAAAGCAAACAATGATGAAGACAGGAACCAGAAAACAGTTATATTGCTTGACTACAAATCCTATGTTACATAGTTCTTGTCATAATTAAATCACAACTTTTCCATTCTATGAGTTGTTTCTCTGTTCCTTGTAGCTTGTATAGCCCATATGTTCATAACAGATGGATCAATGCTGTAGCTCAGTGACATTTTTCTAATTATAGATGGATTTATGAAATTCTTAAATAATTTTGAAGGAAATACTCTCTGCTGAGGGAAGGTGAGTCAGTGTAGCATCACTGTCAACAGCAAACACCAAAACCAAGGAAGTGAAATTGCTGTGGCTTTATTAAAAGGAAAAGGTCAAAAATTTATTTAAAAGATAACATCACAAAAAGCTGAAGGAGACAAATAGGCAAAGTGTTGAGAAAGTGAGTACAAACCAACAAAAAAAGTTAAGTGAAAGTTAGATGCAGAGATAATCCATACAGGCTTGGTAGAACCTGGGGGTCCAGAGGACTCTCAACCCTGATGAGTGAGCATTATCTGCCAGACACTTCAAAAAAATTATTTCTATTTCTTAAGCTTCATTATGTAATCTAGTCTCAGTGAGGCTAAATAAAATAGGAGAACTTAGGGTTAAACTAATACTGTGTGAAACAACTTCAATACCTCATAACTTAAAGACAGTGTTAAAATTTGAATTTACATCAAACTTTAAGTTTGCTCCAATGATTTCAGATTTTTCCTGGCTCTTTACTGATTCTTATTTGAAGTGTGTTGTAAATAATTTTCCAATACAAATTGTTGAATGAAGAGTTAGTTTTTGCAACTTAACAACTCATTAATTTATAGTGATAAATTCCAGCAGCACAGCAGCCTGAATGCTAAGCTGGCTTCTCCAATGAAAACAGCACTGACATCTGTTATAAGGGTGATTTACCAAATGACTGCATTATGCTTTACTGATTTGACAAACCAAGAAGCACTGCTAATAATTATATCAGTGATTTAAAATTTACATGGAGCTAATTTACAAATGCATTGCATCTCTATACTGAAAATTCAGTAAAGGCTGCTATATATTATTTAAAGCTGTACAATCATCTCCATTTAACCTGCAAGCTGTCTCCCATTAATTTGTAACTTCAACTGGCATCAACAAACTTAAAACTAGTATGTACAGACACATGCCATAGCCAAGACAGTACGCCTCAGACTGAAATAACAGCAAGATATTATGTTAATATGGCAAAGACACACAGTGCCTTTCACAGAACATCAGACAACATTCTGTTGTTCTCCCTAAAAAAAACCCCAACATTTCTATTTTTCAATTTTTACTTTTTGTTTCCTGTGCAAATTAAGTCAAGCATAGTTCATGTGATTTTTACAGCTCTCAACATTATACAGATTGCACAGCAATGTTGCAGCAGTCTTGACCTTTCTGGCTCTTGGAGGCATGAGAAAATAGAGATCCCCACATTTGAGAGGCACTAAACTACTGAATAACTCTTCCAACCTCTGTGCCACACTGAGAGATAGTGCTGTTACCTGCTCTCAAGAGAGTAAATGAGGTACATCACCCTGACCTGTGAAAATTTCCCAGGAAAAGAAAGAGTCCAAGTCTCCCGCCCATCCTTCTTCCCTCTCCTACAGACTATCTGCTAAAAGACAAAAGGTAGTAATGGAAAAACAGGCACATGCAACGTCATTTCAGTACAAGGGATTGACACTCGCATCGCCCTCTCCTTTTATGTCTCATTCTCCATAGCAGTATTTCCTTGGCCATGTCACTTTAGACCTACAGTATACATTGTTATTGTCTGTACTAAGATGGTGCAAATACTATAAAGCAGCTAGAAATTCCCAAGCTCTACCAAGGGTCACCTGATCACAGAGGTTTCCCATGGTTTAGTCCCCAAAGGTGGCCTTTCCCCTCTCATTTAGTTTTCTTCTGTCAGACTCCAGTGCCCCTCTCTCAAAAGCCTGTGCAGCCCCTCTCCCTTTGCCACAGCCAGCAGCACCAAGGATGGCTCCGGGGGGGGACGGCCTGACAGGCCAGGAGCGACATGCTGCTCCAGAGGAACGGCAGCTGCAGGGTCAAAGTGGTTGCTTCGCCTAATCACAAGGCCTTATATGCCAAAAGACTCCTAAACCTGTTCTCACACCTGCAAGATGCTGTAGCAAAATGCTATCAGATTAACAGTCTTCATTTTTCCTGTCACTCCTGCCACGTGACCCCAGTGGTTTCCAAACTTTGCACATTCAATCAGTACAAAATGTTTGAGCATGGACTCCCAACACATGTATGCTTATTTATAAACTATGTATATCTACTACTAAACTATTATAATATGCTTATTTTAAAACATACATAGAAACACAAACTATAAAGGAAAATAAATATAAAAACAAACCAAAAAATATTTCCTTCCTACACTCCAGTGGACTGTCCTACCCACATTCCGCTTCGGAAACCACCAATCCAGGCAAACATTTCATCAGACAAAGCTGCACAGTTGGGAGAAAAGGCCTTTCCCCATATTCCCACATTACTTACCTAATATGCTTCGGCCTGTTCAATCTCCCTGCTCATACATGAAGTAAAGGGATGACAGTTTGAAATCAACAAACCAGACCTTGCTTTATAAACTTCTGTTGCTGGATTTGGGTACAAACTCAAAAAACTAACAAATTTCCCTAAAATTCTCCTGAAACAAAGATCCTGAGTTCACTCACAATGAAGAGAGAGGCAATATGCAAGTAAACCTGAAGCTGTTATGAGGTCTCTTTCTCTCAACTTTTCATGGCTTGACTAACTGCAAAGTTAACCAGCCCAGGAGAGTGCATGCTTTTCACAACTATTTCAGTACTATCTCTGTTGTTGTAACAGTCAGCAAGAGACAAAAGCTTCAGATACAGCTCCAGGCAGACTCCTTGCAAGAGGAAACACATAGACCCCTTTGTTATTAAAGGGCTGTTTTTCAGAGGACTCTCTGAACCAGTTTCCTCAACAAACTAAAATTAGCTAATCAGAAAGCTAGTCTTCCAAAAAGCAAACAAACAAAAAAAAAAAATCAAACTTCACGAATGCTTCAACTAAATTGATCTGGGAAAGGGGAGAAATGGTAAGACATGCTGTTTGCTTCTTGATATCAATAGGCTGATAGGCAAACTTTGCAAGAACGTGTCACAGAACGGAGACTGTCATTTCATCACTGCTTTTCCCACACAGGCAGGACAAACTGAAGGAGACAGCAGTGATCCCTCAGCAGCAGAGCAGCCAGGATGATCTAAACCACAGACAAGCAACCCAGCACTGAGGGGCTGGACAGTAGCGCAGGCTGCAGCCCATGTTCCCAGAGCCTCTCACAGCCTAAAAGACTAACAACACCATCCACTCACACTAGAACTCTTTACTTTTATAAAATACAAAAGAAAATAAGAGAGGAATTTAAAAAGTCATCTAGGTAAATGGAAGGTTTTCTTGCAGGAACTAGCTAACAGTTGCTAAGAAGGACCAGTCTGGCTGCTGCTCAGCCTATCACTCCTTGTTTGACAGAGGTGTGCCATCCAAACAACCTAATATGTTTCAAATGTAGCTCTCATTTCACTGATCAAATACGTATAAAATCAGCCACCTGCCATGCGAGAAAATGACTAATGCTTGCATCTTTTAAGCTCTTTGCTTCACCACTGAAGAAGCTTTTGAACACAGCACCATTTGAGTTTGCTGAAAGAAGCCTGCTTTTCAAAACAAGATTTCAAAGGGCTTAAGAAAACATACAAGGAGATGATAAAGATCAAAGGTAAATCTGAGTAACTTACTGCTGCTGCTGTGGCCTCTTCTCCACCTACATAGATAGAAGAAGCAATCTCCATCACAGACAAGTTTGTGGGAGCATCTGTAGTGGATGATGATCTGGGCCGACCCGACTGAATATCCTGAGCAGACCTTCGGTTGATCTGCGGGCTTCCTTTCGGGGCATCTCCCTTGCCCCACCTGCTGTGCAGGCTGGTCCCTCTCTTCATTTTGGGTGGCACTCTGATCTGCTGAAGCACCCGGTTCAGAGCTGTGGGGTGGGTGGAGACACCATCAATTTCAGCACAGACGCTTTGGCTTTCCAAATCCAGGTCAGGCTCCAGCTCAGCCTGAGCTTGCTGGACATCATGTGGAGAAACAGACGACCTCCTGCGCTGATGCTGGAACAGGTGCTTCAAGCCTTGACCAATGACATTAATGTTCTCCAAAGCATTATGCGTTATTTTAGATAATTTTTGCTCTGATTCATGTTGTTTTTTGGTTTCTTGATCTTGGGATTTGCCTCCAGGATCAGGGTCATCAGACAACTGTTCAGTGCCAGACGGCTCCATTGATGACACCCAACAAGTTTATTTGACTATTCATACATAAATACGTCCCCTTTCTTTAAAAGGCTTGTGTTTATTTTGAGAATGCCAAGATTGCCAGCCAATTAGGTGTGTAATTGCTTCAAGAGTGACTATACATGCAGCTGTGCCACGGTGATCTCATGCTTATCTAATGTTAAACAAAAGAGTAGTCATTATTATACATCCATGCAGCAAGTGTGGGTTAAAAATCCAATGTGCAAAACATGCCATTAACAAAATAAAATGTAGCAGTCCTTGGAGCACCCCTCCACGTGGCATTAGTTGCATCTAGGCTGTACGCAGAAGCCAAAGCTTGTGTGAGATAAGTCATTCATTGCCTGGGGGGAGAAGTCCAGCACAAAGGGTGTAGGAAAGCAAGAAAGGTACAAATGCTGTTCAAAAAGGGGAGAAGCAAGAAGAAACCAGTGGGGTTTTGTTTATTAAGAACAAGCCCATAATAACATCTAACATGAGGTTAAATTTCTGAAAAGCATGTTAGTCACTTAGGCAGAATTCATTTTGCTCTTTGACAAAGATCTGATACTAAGGCCCTAACTTAACAGTATTTAATACATGCAAAAAACCAGAACATTTCCAAATAAGTTATTCATTTCCACATAGTGAGAAATGGCTTATTACAGCCAGCATCCACTGATGGCACTGGAAACTTGATGTGAAAATCTATCTTCAAGCAAGAACAGGCAAGTGAAATGCTTTCAGTTGGCATAGTCTTGTTCCACAGCTCTCACAGGAAACAAGAATGCATTTTGAAAAGTAGATTAAGCAACCAAATCTGCAAGGGATCAGCACCAGGTATGTGCAGTTCAGCCTCTGTCACAGGAACTGCTGTTCTTAGAGATCTCAACCCGAGTCATTCCCTGGGCTGAGGCAGGACTGGATTATACAACAGCGCAGCTCAGCACTTGCTCATAGCAACAACTATGGGAGAAGGTCAGCAAAGATATGGGGAAGAAAGGGAGGAAGAAAGGAAGGATACAGTAACTGAAAGGGTTTGACATCAGCACCATGAGATCACATGCTCAGAAGCTGACCATTGTTTTCTGCAAGAGAAAACATTGATTAGGCTTCTATAAATATAGAAATCAGCTCACAAAGGTCTACCTCAATCTTGGCAGAAAGCAGTCTGTGCTTTAGAAAAGAATTATTTGAAACTCAGCATATTTGGGATTTGAGAGTGTTCATTTCTATGCAAGAACAGCTGCAGAAACAGAATGCATTGGAGTTTACAACTGGAGTGCTCTAGATTCTGTGCATCTGAAACCTAACACAATGGGTTAAACAGATATTCCAAAATGCTTTTCAAATTGCCATCCAAAAATATCAGAAGAGCTGCCTCTCTCTTTCTTTTTTTCAAGTGTCACTGCTCTTAGTTGGAGGCAAGAATAAACTCAGTACTTACAGAAAGCAGAACACTGGAATCATGCAGGATTTTACCTCTGTGCTTTGAAGATGCTATAAGCATTGAGTGTAGATATACCGGCCAGTTTAATCAATAACACATTAAACGCAAAGGAATAAACTACATCCAAGAAACATATATTTACCCACATCCATGCAGCAATTGTGTGGCAGAAGAAAACAACATACCTACATACTTAACACTATCTTAAATGAATTAAAGTGCCTTTCTGTCTAGTAGTGTGCTTTGGCTTTTGGGCTTCCTCTTTCTTAATCTTATTTTCCCCTTCATGCAACAGGTTTTGCAGAAAGTTAGACTGCACTCAATTTATGTTTTGGGACAAAAAATCGCAAAAACCAACAGACCGAATGGCTCAGTGAACAAAACTCACCATCTAAAAAAGCAAGAGTCCCAAAACTATTTGGCACATAAAATACAAACCTGAGAGCTGACCATAACTGCCTTTTCCATTTTAGCTAATTCACTCAGCATTTATTTTCAGTCAGGACTCACTGAAGAACTGCAGTTCTTATCTAAGATGATGGGTAAACTCTCCAGCCAGGATCTCTTTGATCTCCTGCATGCTCTCTATTCACATTATCACTGGCAATGCTGCTGGTCTTAAAGAACACCACCTGAGTCTAACTGGAATTCCACGCATTATCTGCTAGAAAAAATTACCCCACTTAAATTAACTCTATGGCAGTTTACAAACCAACCTGAAACTAACCAGCCCACAGTGAGCTTACAAACAAGATATGACCATCCTGTGTATTCTACAACATATTTCTGAAATTATACAGCCTCTCGGAGGTTCCTAATGGGAGCTTTGTAGTCATCTCCTACTTCTATTTCCATAGGATGAGTCTGTTGTGAGCCTGAAATGAGCTTTGCAAATTACACATCTGGTATGAAGGTCCTTACCAGTATTTATTTGTTCTAGTATCTACTTCTGAGGAAAAAAAAATACTCAAAGTGTGAAGAATTGTGAATCTTCAAAATTGATTAGCACACTTATTTCATAAGGATTCAACTTTTGTGGCCACTTTTGTTTTCTCTACTTACAACCACTTTTATATTCTGTTAGTGGGAGGAAACAATACTTTATACCATAAAGTTCAAAAACATACATTTCTTATTTGTACAAGAATACACTACATCAGGAACAAAATTCACAATTACATATACAGCCAACTGAGCAGATGTTACAACATTATTATATCCCAGAACATTCTAATACAGCCCTTCATTTGTGCAATTATTTCCCAGAAGCCCTGGAAAACAAAACAGTTCAAAAGGAAAAACTGGCAAAATCAACATTAGATAATAGTGAAAGGATAAACTTGTACTTGCCTCCATCATATGCCCTTTAGCATGGCTGACCCCCAGCAGTCCCTCCACTGAACAGAACTGCAAAAGAAATTGGGTATGAGATACAATACTGAAAACCAGAGGAAAGATATACATAAACAGCAAAGAAAGAGCATGATTCCAACTTTTAATTTTTTTTTTTTAGGAATTTTTTTTTCCATTGAAATGCAAGCGCCCCAGGAAGCTGTCCTGTTTTAAACTCTTTCAAATAACTGAAGGGATAAAAATATGACTGAAGTTAAAACTGAATCTTATGAAGTTAATCAAGAAGTTCTTGTGAAGGAGCATTTTATGTTGGGGTTTATGGCCACCACCACAGGCTGAAAGCAGAGGAAGATGCTAGGGCTCCAACCAGCACCATGTAGATTTTATTTTCCTCTCCTATTTAGTCATTCTCCATGCTCCCAGCCCAGGTTAAACAGCTGGCTCTGGTGTTCACCTCACAGGAGGTAAAAGCTGTGGGCACTCAGACACACCTGCACCTGCCACAGCTCACTGCACAGGCAGCTGCTGTCCCCTGGCAGCTCCTGCCTGACAATTCCTGCAAAAGACCCAAAGGCCAGGTGCTGGCTAGGAGATGACAAGAGGACAGCTGAGACCAGACACACCAACCACACTTCTCTAGGCAGCCGCAAGGACTAGTCTGAAACACAGCCAGATCACCCAGCTTTTCTAAAGATGATCATTAACTCAACCAGCTCTTGAAAACAGGGAGCACACTACTCTTCAGATGAACACCCCAAGAACTCTGCACAAAAGGGGTATTTTGACTGTTTTATTCCTCATCAGATTCCCACCTCCAAGACAGGAAGAAAGGAAGAAAGGGTTACTCTGATCCACTGAAGTGGGATGCTAGAATATGAAGAAAGTGATGACAGCAAATATTAGGAACTTGGAAAAAATGAATGAACACATTTTTGAAAAATATCTTCCTATAGAAGAAAATCCATTTCTATACTAGCATTAGTGGAGAACTAGTACAATGTGTGAAGTACTGGTCACACGAGGTGTCACTAACAGAACTTCAGTCACATTATTTGTCTACTTATTTTTTAAGTTTTAATGTTATTTTTTATTCATAGTAACTGTAAGAGCTTTTGTCAGCAAGGTCTTCAGAGACATGACCTACAGCACTACAGGATGACCTACAGCATTATAGGACCTGCAGATCAGCAGCTGCTTTTGGCTCAAATTGTTTCACAGCTGCCATAGTTCAGAGTCTGTGTCAAGGAGTGCCCACAGGTGGGCACTAACAGGCATTAGCACCAAAACTACCTGTACTGTCCGTCATGTAAATCACAGCCCTAACTGACACACCACCAAAACTCCCATTTGCGGTCAGAAGCTCCATTTTCTTCTGAACTTCGAGAAACTATCGCACCGGGCTATTCAAAATTCCTTCACTTCCATATACTTACAAAGAGAAGCCATCATCTTGGCTTTGATGTTTTTTGACAATTCTTCCCACTCTTTCACTTTTTTTTTTCTTTATCACATTTGTAACATGAACATTTCAAAAAATTTGACAAGTTTGAAAATACTTCTGCCCCTCTGATTTTAGACTTTATTCAAGTGAAAGTTTACTTTAAACAGTTTAATTAATTCCCTTCAAAATCAGAGTTCTTTGTAAACAAAGTGAACTCTGAAGCTACTACTGAAAATCAGTTTAGAGATTACTTATCTGCAGCTGAAGTACTCGTTACAGAAACAAACAGTACAAGACTACAGAAATGGGGAAGAAAAATTATTTTCAAGCAAAGGAAACAGGAAAAATTCTACCTTCTTATAGAGTATTTCAAATACCTTTCTCTTATGCCCTATAAGAACACCATGAACCCTTAATAATAAAGATGCTGAAATACAATTAGCTATATAATCCTCACATTCCTTTTATTTCATAAACAGGTCAATTTAACAGCTCACTATAGACTTGTCATCACAGTTAGCAGGGATCTTAGGAAGGAGATGCTTCCAATTAATCCTATTTGGTAAAAGAAAAGCACTTTTCAGTTGTTTCAGAATAGAAGCAATTTTTGCTAAGAAAAAGCCCAGCTTAGTTTGAGAAATCCCAGATTATTTTCAGAAACCCATCCCAAAATGGAGTCTGTATCCAGGCAAACAGTTTAGCAAGAAAGACTAAAGAAGCAACAGTCACACACTGGAAAGCCACCTGTTACAGGAATTGGGAACCCTAGCAAGCGATTTATATCCAAAGGAGGATTAAGATATTTTAAAAGCATCATTGCTCAGCAGAGCAAATAAGGAGAGAAAGCTCTGGGTGTGTTAACAACTAATGCTATCAGAAAAAAGAACTCATGAGAAACTGGAATGGGTGTGAAATTCAAGAGGGCTGTCATCTGGAAAACATTTAAACAGGAAGACACCAGTAACAGAGTAATTTGACTCAAGAAAACAGGATAGTAACATGACTATCCAATATCTAGAGAAATGTATATATTTAGCTATTGCAATAGAACAATTTTGAAAAAGTCTGAGTGGAGAATTTGGGCCAGAATGGAAGAAGACATACAAGAATTAATTAAATACAAATACCTTAGGTAAATGGTAGAATATAGGCAGAAAGAAAACAGAAAACAATACTATACTATCTTTAATGGAAAAGATACCTACAGTTTTACATATACAATTCTTTATCATCCTCCTCCTCTAAAATTTACCCAAGAAAATATTTTTTGAGTTCTACTGAAGTCTGAAAGGAAAACCAGAAACACAAGATATAGATACACAAAGACCCTCCCCAGGCCAAGACCAGAAAGGGAGTATGGCTGATAGCATTGTTAGAGGAAAAGACTGGCAGTGTGTTTAGGTATGAATTACATGATTTTTAAGATATTCAGGGACAAAAATGGCATTATGTGTGATCCCATGTGAAACATGAAATGTTTCTCCTAAAATCCTCACAAGCCTAAAATAGCTCTACACAGTCCAGGCACTTGTTTGTTAGAGGCGAGTATGTTACAAGGAGAAAGGAGTGAGAGCAGATCCCCTATTGCCCTCCTCTCTGAAGCAGGGGTGGGGAGGGAGACAGTCACTTTTTCCCATGCATTTCCATACACATTAACAAATAGCAACTTCAAAGGTTTCATCAGCAGATTTTATGCTTTGGCACACCAAAAAGAGTTCACCATTTCTATTACTATATCCATTAATGGTACACGTGCGCAAGGGCAGCGTGCTCAGATCAAACATACCAGAAGGTGATCTTTCAACATCAGCCTCTTCTCAGATCCACATCCTGTTGAAACAGCTCCTATAACTTTATATTTAATAAATATATTATTTATATTTAATAAATATATTATTAGTTCTGCTGGCCATCAGAACTAATGCGTACAGTTTACGTTCCTGAAAGCTCAAATACTAATTCTGTAGATAAGAGAAAACTTTACTTATTGTCACTCACAGAGCATATACCAAACACTACCTTAGTGAGTGATAGATCCCTTTCTCCTTTCAATTTCTTTTTAATAAACATCTTCCTGAGTACACCTACATCAGAATCAAGTACCTTCAATAACACTTGTGGGCAACCACTACACTACTGATGCCCTCCCTATAGGAAGTATTGCTTGCTCATTGCTCTGAATGCGGAATAAAGACTGCTGGTTCTTCTGCAAAGCAGAAGTTCATATCTAAGAACCATACACAACATCACCAAAGATGAGGCAATTTTCCATGTTTATTTGAGTAATAATAACTCAAAAGTGGCCTAAAGTTTAGTGACTGGTTTTCAGAAATGGTTCTGCTGCTTTGGAGTACAACCAATTGCCAGTGACATCTTTTCTACTCCTGACATCTTTTCCACCCCTCTCTGAACATTCAGTAACTCAGTGGTTACACTGTTTGAATCAAAGCTATAAAGTAAAGATCAAGATTCTCCAAAATTACTAACTATGCAGAGGTACCAATACATAATCATTCTGTGTTTGTGATATGTTAAAATCTCAGTGAAAACGAAAGCAAAATGTTTCAGCTGTATTTCCATAGCTGGTGACCTGCCTATTTATCAGAAGCCTTTCCCAACTGCACTGCTGCATCTAGAGCTGGTGTGCCACGGAGTCTGACTGTGAGGCAATGCTGCTGGTTCCACAGCTCAGCAGAACTTCATCCTTGATGAATTCCTTAGCTACATAAAGTATTTCTAGGTTTATATTACCATAACATGTGAGCAGTCTGTGAATTCACCCTTCAAATGCTCCTAGATCATGTTGAATTATCATTATTTCCCTAGTTTTCAGGCAACCCCCCCACCACAGAAAGATCAAGAAGCTGCCTAAAGGTCATGTGACACTTTTACAGCAGAGAACCAAACTTAAAATTTGCTCTCATAAGGTTAATGTTTTATTTCCATGATTTCTCCTGTTGATAGCTTCAGATTCATTTATTAACAGTGTACAGCAGTGTAACTGGAACCTACTCAAACCACTTAAAAACATTATTTTCTGGAAAAGGCTACATATAGGCTATTTTCCATCACATTATATAAAAACAGTGCTTCAAGAAAGCTAAGTGAATGTTGAAGAAAGATTTAACTAGAGTCTTCTGATTACTTGACATTGACAATTACATATATCATGTACATTTTCTTGAAATTTTTGTGAACATAATTAAAATTTGGGAGACAACACTAACAGTGCAGTCTGCAGGGATTTTAGAAGAAAAACAAAGTAGATGAAGAATTATTATAAAGACAGCTGGCTTTACTAGGCTCAAGAGGAAACCTGCAATTCAAAACTGTGTGGTCTGCCACAGGAAGGCTGACAGTTGACACTTTCACTTAATTTAGTGGCCTGTTTCAGAAAACTGACATCCTCACTCACTCTTCCTCAAAACCAAACTGAAGTTAAGCCAAACAGCAGAATTTCCTCTAAAACACCTCTGATTTTTGCAAAAGGAAAAAATGTTGCACCCCTATTACCATGTTCTAAAAATCAGCCAAGTGCATGCTCTGAACTCAGGGCTTCACTGAAGAACACTGAAGGGACATCTCCAGCCACTGTCCAAGCAGGGATCTGAAGCTGTCCTTTCACAACACCAGAAGTACAAAAGAAATGGCAATTTAGGACGTTTCCAACCTCTTTTGTCCCCTGGGGCTCATTTTCAGAACCATAGCATGGCATTCAATTTTAGCTTTTGTAGGCACAGATATTTCCATGGCTGTGATATGAACCAATACAAAAGAAAATAACTCTTATTTGAAGGAAGACAGGACTGAGGGACAAATCTGACCATAGACCCAGTTATAACAACTTTGGAATAAGGTTAAAGAGAGGAAGTAGACAGACAGGGTACACAATTACTCCCAGATGGCGTTATCAAAAACCTCCTATCTGATGCTATGGCCATAACAGCTGCAGAAACAGGAACTCGCGTGAGCTTCAGCAAGGACTCATCAGAATACAAGTGATTTCACTTCTACAGTTCAAATACTGCATTTTGCAAAGAGAGAAACTTCCTCCCCAAAGGAAAAGACTGAAGAAGTGTAAAGCAAATATTCAAAACAATGTGTCTTCCACAAAGAAAAGAATGGATTTAATTCCTTGAAGCATCTCAAATATTTTAGCGGTCAGTTGCACTCCTACTTTTAACTTCTATTAAGATCTGCATTATCTGGATCTGATTCTTCAGTCTCTGGAAAAATGCAACAGTACTAGGCCATGGCAAGAATTTCGGCAGGATCTTTTCAGGAGAGAAAGGGGTGAAGGGAAGAGATCAAAGCTGCACTTATCTCCTCACTGCCTGTCTGCCAAGAGACAGTGCCACCTTCTGTGTGTCAAAGCTGACTCAAATGTCAGGAACAAGTGAACCATAAAATGGAAATACAGGTATTTTCTTTTCATTTCCAAGGGAAGACAAAAAGTTATACCACACCTATTCCTGGCATTAAAGAGAGACGTCTAACCATGCTAGTGATACAAAGAAAAGAAGAGATGGCCTCTCATTTTAATTCCTAGCAGAATTATCTGTGATAATGCCAGCAGAGATGCTGGCAAGATTTAGCAACTCTAGTTCTAAAAGAAAGGTTTATTCCAGGCTTGCAGTTGTAAGGAGGTTAAAACAAGTTAAATTAGCAGGCTTGTAAAGAAAGATATCTACCATCAACCCACACCCCACACTATGTGTGATTTTAACATGTGCTTTTAGCCCTTGGAAAGTATCATATTTACAATGACTCGTGAAAGAAGTAGAACTAACCTCACACATAGTGGTAAAATAGTCCCCCTGATGACTCAAAACCAGCTCTTTCTACCAGTATTGTTTAAAATGTGACACAAATCTGGCAAGACAAATTCTGACCAGAAGTCAATAGACATCGCTATTCTGACTGTTGATGCTGCTCAACCACTGACAGCTTCATCCTGCTCTTCAGAAGAAAACTCTCCTTCCTGATCCTTTTTCAAGACTGTGAGTCTAGGGAGCTTTTACTTAAGTGTGACTCTTCAAAAAAAATGTATTAGTATAACAGTAGTGGCCTTAATCTGGGGCCAGTTTGTTTGTGGGGCCTTTTCTAATCAAGCATTAGCACATTCCTCCCTGCAGGACTACAAACAAGATGTTCAGGTTACCCAAACACTGCTTGAAGTCCTTCAGTCAGCTTGCATGAAGCTGGGAGGACCTATCAGTAAAAGACTACTGCCACCCACACCTTCTTACCTGTTCTCAATGTTAAAAACCCGCTATCAGCTGTCAACAGAAACAGGAGACATCCATAAGGTGCTTTTGTCTCGACTCATTACAGCCACTTCTCCCAGTCCCAGGTAGGCTAAAGCAGAGCTTGCAACAAGGAACAATATAATTGCATTCCTATGTACCCTAACGAGTAGGAACAGCATCAGCCTGGCCTGTGTACCTCACAGACACCGTGTGAGCAGAACCATAGGCACCTGCCCTGCAGCACACAGGCACGCTGCCAGGCCTCTTTTCAGGGGCCAAGGAACCAGCCCAGCACAGCCACAACTCCCTATCCCCTCAGAGCAGCACCTTTTGGAACAGGACCCATGTCAGCCATCCATCAACTGCTACCACACAGACTTGGGAATTCCCTGCTTTGCTCACTTTTTGGACTTTTGCAATAAAAATACAGGTGCGTATCTATGGTTCTTTTCTTCTCTTAGATCTTATCATGCGTTTTAGAGACACACACACACAAACTGCACAAATCCAGCACAGCAAAGCAGCCACTCACAAATATGCTGCTCTTCAATATCCACCTCCACATCCAGCTGCACAGAGGCAATAATCTGGTATAAAGCAATTGGGCTTGACTACTTTGTTGCCAATGGGAAACAAGTAGTCATGCATTTAAAACCTCAGCCAAAATCATATTTCTTCCCACATTCACGGTAGAGTCCACATTAAAAAATCCACAAATCTTCACTCAAAGCAGCATAAAAGAGCAATCTTATTTGAAATAAGGCTGAATTTCAGCTACACTGAGAAGGTGTGGGCTTATAATCAGAGCCAAAAGCAAGACACAAGTTAATGGCTCCTTAGCTGCTGTGCAACTTGGGTTTCTGCCAGAACACCCGTTTGCTAGCTGCAGAGCAGCTTTGCAGCTGGTCAGGCTCCCAGTACAGGTACATGATAGGAATTTCAGTACATGGGTGGTTACAGAACACCAGCTATACCAGGTGGGTCCTCCCCAGGTGCAGAGCTTCCTCTTTCCCTTCATTGAACCTCATGAGGTTCATGCCTGCCTATTCCTCAAGCCTATCCAGGTGCCTCTGAATGGCAGTACTCTCATCAGGTCTATCAACTTCCCATCTTGCATCACCTACAAAATTCTTCACCTGGCCCTATTAATATATTATTAATAAACAGATTGTACAGTACTGGACCCTGTACTTCTCCCACAGACTGGAATTACACCAGAAGCATTTAAAGGACTTCAGTAAACCAGAACCAAAACTTTCAGCACAACAAACCAGCTGAGAACTAACTCCCACAGCAAAAGTATGACCAGCACAGGAACTGCCCTGCAGAGCAGCAAGCAGCCACCCATTCATCCCCGTCTCTGCTCCTCTTACCACAGGATGCTCTGCAGCCCAGGCAGTAAAACTTCTCACAGGTACCCAATGCATAGCCAAGTTCTTCTGTTATGAAAAGGCTCACATATGCAGAATATCTCCCTCCATAAAGCATTTAATATAAATCAGTAGTAACCAGAGCTAGAGGCTACCCCAGCTGAAAGCC
Organism: Ammospiza nelsoni; assembly: GCF_027579445.1. Lineage (NCBI taxonomy): Eukaryota > Metazoa > Chordata > Aves > Passeriformes > Passerellidae > Ammospiza > Ammospiza nelsoni. The sequence continues at coordinate 315,395 of NC_080643.1, read as the reverse complement.
ACCACAGGGAAGGAGCACAGCCCCATGCACCTAGGAGGGACTGGCTTTCACCAATAGAGATTTTGCCTTACTAGTCAGTCTGCCATTACTGGCGTGAATGAGCTAAGTTCAGTCTTAGCAGATTCTGACCCAAAGTCGCTCTGTGCTCATTTCTCCCATTTTAACTGCTATTCAACCTCAGGATCACAGTAAGGACACTCACTGCTTCTCACAGACAAGTCACACTACCCCTTATGACTGTGACCCACTAAAGCATGAAATGCTTGTTCAGCGGGCAGTGAATTTACAAACATGGAATGCTATGGGTGCAGCACTTCCAGTGATCCCAGAAAAGGCCACAGTCCTTTTGCTCAAAACTAGTAAAGCTGGGAACCACAAAAACCACATTTATTTGCCTTCAGGATAATCACCATGGCAACTGGCTTCCAGGAAAATAATAGTCAACAGCTTCAGTATCAAAGGCCACTATGGGATTTGTTAAGGACATCATCAGCTAACACAAATCCAAAATATACTGAAATTCGCCAAATTTATGCCTGAAAAAACTGTAAGTAGGTATCTGCAAACTTCCTGTCATAACCCATCCCACCAGCTGAATGAACAGCAGTACCATTCATCTCAACACTGCAGTGTCCTCTAACGTTCTTTGAACTTTTTAGACAAGCTGTAGAACGGTTTTAATGCAACTTTCTCTAATGTACACAATTTCACCTTTCAGACCACTTCTTTAAATCAAAAGAAAACTTTATCTTATACTCAATCTCCTTGTCATCCAACATTTTAGTAATTGACTTTTAGTTATATGAGTTTGAATAATTAAACTGCACTTATGTTTTTCATGAAACTTAATGTTTTACAAAGGTAGGTCAACATTATCTTACAGTTAAGGAAATAAAGACTAATACTCTGTTTAGGAATATACACTCATGGAGACATGCAGTCTATGTATTCTTACAGGTATTCAAAGATACTGCAGGACTTGTTCTATTTTCACAGAATGGCAGCTTTTTTGGGAAATGTGCACCATTAATTGATAGGATCACAGAGATCACAACTTATATACCACCAAAAAAAATGCACCAAGTTGGGTTGCAGAATGCACATCCCTGGTACACTGCATAAAGCACCAATAAGGTGGCAATAGGCAGCTCAGCAAACCACTCCTAGTGTGTTCCTACAGCTTCTATGAAAGCAGCTTACATGAAACAATGCTCTCCTTTCTGCCCAATGCTGCTTTTGCACACTGCCACAGCCAAATAACACTGTCCAGGCAGACTGAGAAACACATTTTAAGTGTGCTACACCAACTTCTGTCCACTCACAACAGAGAATCTCACCAAGATGCCAATCCCTGGCCCCGCTCTGCTTGCAGGTGAATGAGTTCCTTCAGCACATGTAAGGGATCCCCTTCCCAACCACTGTGCTTCGCTGCCCATTACAGTTCAGACTCACACTGCAACACAGCCCATTCTGCCTTCCTGTTACAGGAACACCATCAGGCTGTTTTAAGCCAGACAGGGAGGTAGGTCAGATTTGTGTCCCTCCAGCATCATCTCAGCCTGAATCACTGGAGCTTATCAACAAAAGCATGCATGTTGTCTGCTAAATATATCCTGTACGGCAACTGTGCGTGATGAATGATTCAGTCAGGTAGCTACTTTCAGCACAACTAGTTTTCTTTTTTAAACTAAACCCACTAATGAATGTCTGTTCTGGAAGCCAGAGAGGTGTGTGTTTGGCTGCCTTTCACTCTAACCCACCATTAACTGACAAAACTGCCACTGCTCTGGAACGTTGGCATCTACATCACAGAAGGGATAAGGAGTCCAAGCAGTTTACAGAAGGAAAAGATGTTATCAGTGCACACCAGCCTCTTCTAAGCCCATACAGAGGCAGTTAGCCAGCTTCCTCATTCCAGGTTTAGAATATGTATAGACAGCTAAAAGCCTCCAAAGGAGGCTTTAGGAACAGGAAAATAAAACCGTGCATACTGGTTACTTTCCATGTTGCGGAAACAGCCAAGGCTGCCCATCTCCTGTTACCTGAGTGGGACAAATGTGCACAGCAACAAGGCAAATCCCACCCAGCTCTGCTTGTAACTTGTACATCACAGGCATATTGTCTAATGAGACTGCCTCTTTCTGGGAGCAGAGACCACTGTGCCAGCACCTGTGCACAGGTAGGCAAGCAAAATATCCTTCTTTCCTAACCTTCATGCCAGATGCTTCCAAATTCAGGGCAAATACTCTGTAACTTCATGTGAGTGCTTTACCTTAGCAAATAGAGCAACCACCATGGCCTCCCAGGCACATTTCAACGACACATGCACTTTGAAGAAGAAAATTTCTGCAGACCACGGTGGTATTTAGGAACTGAATGGGTAGCAGTGGATACAGCTTTTCTAAATACAATCTTTTGAGTACTCCCACAGTAGGTTCAACCAAGGTCACCCTCCATACAATGCCAGCTGGTGCTCCTACAGCCTCACTATGAATATGTATATTCTGCTGCTAAAACCATGCAAAACAGTGCACATCAGCCTAAATCTAGAATATGTACACCTAGAACTCTCTTTGCCCTAATCAGATGGCTTCCCTTTCCATGTGTTCTAAGTCACAGAAGGCATACATACCTCAAAAGTGCTCAGGATAGCTTGTCTCTTTGCATAAGTATGCTCACAGTTGTAATTCAAATGCCATCAACAGACGTTTACTTTAAAAAAATTTAGAAGTATAAATTCCAGAGGAAACAGGAAAGTCAGGGGAGGGAAGAAGATATGATTTATCAGCTTCTACACTTGCAGGCATCTGCAGTAGGTACTCTAGGTCATTTTCAGAGTAAGTCTTGGCAACAAAGCTTCTTTGTAGAGGAGAAAGACCTGCCAAAATTAACAAGCATAATAAGAAACGCCATTAATACCTGATAAACAATAAAACAGCACACATATTCAGAGTCCCCTTCAGAGAAAGAATTAACTCATTTGAAAAACGGGGTTTCTGCTAGCTTTGATGTATTTAAAATCAGAAGCAGCCTCTGAAGTTACCTCATACTCTATTTTAACCTAATAAATTATCTCAAGGAGGGAAATCCTCTAAGCATTCAAATAAAGTTTGATCATATCAGAGCATGCAACACTATATCACACCACAGATTGCCCTGAGTCAGACAAACTTTCCCAGCTCACCAAATGCCTTGATGTTCACTGAGTATTTTGCCACAGGAGTGCCTGTGTGACCAGTGTCAGACTAAAGAATTAAGCCACTGTCCAAAACGGGGACCAACACAGAGTGTGATGGAAGCCCCAACACAGCATGCACATAAAGTACATACTTGGCGGGGGGTACCTGCATGGCATAAATGTTCCGGAGTGTTGGCAAACTTCTGAATTTTTCAGGTCTGGATTTAAGTTAATAAAACGTAAACGTTTTTGGGGCAGAGACCTCCTGTTCTGTGTTTGCATTTCACATGGTGTGTCAGATCTAGCTTCCCAATCAAAGTTCTCAATCTTATTTTGGTAGAAGTGTTTTGTATTTTTGGTACATGAGTTTATAAATAAAAAGGGTCAACTAGATCTGCATTACCATTAAATGTTTCTGAAAGTACAAAGACATTACATTTTGCAAAAATATATTTAACTCTACACAATTAACTGTCTTCTTTCTTTTTTCTTTAACAGCTTGGCTGGAAGAACAATTTTGAGAATTTGGAGCTTAAATTCAACACCAAACAATCAGCTTGGTCAGCTATCATTGTCCTGTAACAATATCCAGGGTCTCAACTGCTTAGGGGAGTTAAGTATTTTCAGTATTTAATCACAGCAGAATACTGAGTTTCTAGAAGTGCAGACAGTGCATGTCTAGACTGCCACCTTCATGTTCCTTTTCATTCAGCCATCTTCACTCTTTCTAGGGATGTCAGTTTATCCTCTAGGAAACATTGTGCCGAGTTTACAGATTTGCTGACCTTGGAAGGGACTTCTTGATGTCACCTGGGCCACCCAGGGTTCATTGCCTACACACCATTTTTACAAGTCTCGCTGTTGAGAGACCATCCTGTTCCTGGCCCCAGAGAGCTCAAGTCCACAGGAGCTCCATTCCTCATGGAGAGTGCACAACCTCTGTGCCAAACAGCATTCAGTGTGCTACAGCAACCAGCCTTCATCAGGTCTTAGGGGACAGCAAAACCCACTCCCTCTATTTCAGGGGTGAGGAGACTCCAGGTCTATCAAGAGGCAGCCAACCAGCCAGCTCACCTGAGAACACCTTGCACTTGGTGAATTCAGGTGCCAAAACCCAGCTCTCACTGGCAGACAGACAGCTACAGAACCACCTGAGGAGAACACGCCACACCAGTAAACGTGCTGGGGAAGCCAGTGGAAAGGGAAGACTCCTCCTCCAGAGCTCTAAGCAAAAATTCCTAGAAACCAAGCCCAAGATATTATCACACCAAGTCTTTTTGAATGGTTCAAAACAATTCTCAGAAAGACCAGAGAAAACACTACACAAGGTTTGCCCGACTCCAGAGCAGCCACAGTTGCTAGCTCACAGTCAGGCACAGGCCATTCACCCAAGCAGTGGAGGAGCTGACTCACTAGATACAACCCATTTCCTGCAGAATGCACCGCTCTAAACACAGGGAAACAAAATCTGTAGACTTCCAATGACTTCCATTTTGTATCTGAATTAGACATAGGTTTTAATTACAGGAACTTCAGCTGTGATTAAATAAGATGCGAGACAGCTCAAACTATGACACAGTACTGCTTGGAAAACCAAACTCAGCAATGTGGTAAATGTGGTAAATTTTATGTGGTAAATGAGGAGGGAAACCCCAGACTTCATGGAAACCTGAAGTTCCAATTTCTTTCTAAAGCAGATTCCACACAAAGTAGATCTTTCTCCATCTTCAGTTTGCTTCCATACTTTGGATGGCTTCCAGATCAGCTGGGTGGGTTTATCAGGCAAAAGAACTGGACACAGTGTATACAAAGCTACAACAAACTTGTTCATTCGGTGCCAGAACCCTATGTGACTGCAGAGCTGCTGAGCAGCGCAAGCCCTGCAAGCTGGGGAGCACCACTGTCCCCGGACAAGAGAGGGAAGAGCTCTCCCAGGACCAAGACAAAGACAGCCCTTCCAGTGAGTACTCACCGGGCCTTCCTTGCCTCTAGACACTTCCAGATGGACAAAGAATTTACCCTAAGAAAAGGATCATGACCAAAAATGGAGTCACCTGCCACACATTAATCTTGAGTAAAACAGAGTCAGTGGTGAGCAACAGGGACAGCAGCACTTACTCCCTGGGCTGAGGAGAACCCAGTGGCACTGGCTCAGATCAAGGCATCACTACTTCAGTGACCACACAAGCATGCTGTTACTAAAGGTTTCCAACCTGCAGAAACACCTGATTTTAAGGTTTGTGGATGATGGACACTGTTTACTGATGCAGTGGGAGTTCCATTACCCTCTTCTGTCTCCCCTTCCCCTAGCCTTCAACTCAGATCTTTGTACCTTCAGTTCAGACCTTTACACCTCCTACCCACCAAGAAGCCTCATTAAGTTTCCCTATTGATAGATTTTTTTAGTGAAAGCGATGCCTCCACCCACCATGGGAGTTTTGCTGGCCACCGCATTTGTCACTAATGCACACCAGGTACTTCCGTGTCTCCAGTGACAGCAGCTGCACACAAGTCACAAACACAGCGTCAGCTCCAAGTCTCGTGAATTTTGGCACTCATAAAGCTTCGAAGCTGCTGCTTTACCCCTTAAGCTCTTTACTTTAAAGGCCTATCACTGACAATCTGCTTTTAAGCCGGCAAATTCTGAGCCCGCCATGAAATAATTCGTGTCTTAACTATCTCATCAAAGACAGCCAAAGCGAGCCGGAATCAGTGAAGCGAACACACGCCTCAGCCCGCCCCAAACCAGAGCGAGGGCCGAGGCGGTGCCTCGCGAACCTCCGGCACAGGCCACACGTGCGTGGGGCCGCCCCCGGGAGGCCCGGGGGGCTATGGGGGCCGCGGGGATCGGGGCGATCGCGGGGGCCACGGCAGAGGCCGAGGGCGCCGCTCGCCACCGCCAGGCCGGACATCTCCCCGCGAAGCCCGGGCCCTGCGTCCCGGACGACTGCCCGGAACGGGGCGAGCGGGCCGGCGGGGCCGCGACCTGGACAGAGAGTCCTAAACCGGCCGCAGGAGCGGGGACGGCGAGAGACAGCCCGGCCGAGCGACGGGTCTGGGGGTGGATGAGGCGCTCGCGATGGGCGCACGCGGGGCCGGTCGGGCGGGGTCCCCTCGCCCCGTCCCTCGGTTCTGGGTGTTCTCCCGCCCCGTTCCCGATCCCGTTCCCTCTGCGTTCCCGATCCCGCGGTCCGTCGGTCACTCACCGGCCGAGCGGCGGCCGCTCCATCCCCGCGCGCCGCCACCGCCCGGCCCGGCCGCGTGACGTCGCGCGAGAGGTGGGGCGGGCGCGCGCGGCGGCGTCACCTGCGCGGGCGGGCCCTGCGGTAGGGCACGCCCTCCCCTCGGCGCCTGCGCGGTGAGGCCCCGCCCCAACAACGCCGCCGCGGTCACGTGTGGGCTGGGCGGAGTCACATCAGCTCCTGGTCCCGCTGCCGCTGGTCTTGGCCCGTTCCCGTTCCCGTTCCCGTTCCGCGGGGTCCCGGCCCGTTCCCGTTCCCGTTCCCGTTCCCGTTCCGCGGGGTCTCGGCCCGTTCCCGTTCCCGTTCCGCGGGGTCTCGGCCCGGCCCGTTCCCGTTCCGTTCCGTTCCGCGGGGTCTCGGCCCGTCCGCGGGGTCTCTACCCGGCCCGCTCCCGTTCCGCGGGGTCTCGGCCCGGCCCGGCCCGCTCCCGGCCGCGGCGGGCGCCGGGGCGGCTCTCGGTCTCTGTGCTGCGGTGGCGGCAGACTCGCAGTCCAGACAGTTTTTCTCTACTCACCTCTTCCGTCTGCCGCAGCCCCTTCCCTCTGGGCCCGGCCCCTTCGGGCGCAGCCATGGCTGAACTCCCTTGGGTGGCTCCTCGCCTTGAGACCCCGGCACCCCCCCTCAGGTGTGACCCCCGCACAGGTGAGTCACGGCCCCCTCAGCACTGACTAAAGCACAGCCTTCCAAAGAGCAGGGAAAACCCACCTCTCCCTGCCAAACACCCTTGGCTCTGACCTCTGTGTCGAAGGAGCAGGAAAGGAACAGTCATGCCAGGGTTGGCTCTGAATAGTTACCATGACTTGAAATGTCCTTAAAAGGTAAAATCCATGCATTTCCACCGCAGCAGACACTCCAGCCTGAGGTATCTCAGATCAATAGTATGTTCCCAGCTGAGTATTAAAGGGGCTGTCATCTAATTTTCTGGTCCCCGTGACTAAATTACTGTAGCTTTGCTCTCACGGTCCAGAAATCCTAGAGAGCCTTCAATGAAATTATGGCTCATTATAACTTTGAAGGATGCACTTTACTCTCTAGATAATGGTGTAATGCAATAATATAATGAAAAGTACCCTTCCATTTGCAGGATACTCTGTCTCTTGTAAGTGCTCCAATGCAGCCAAAGAAATTAGTAAAAGAAAAGCAATTAATGCAAATAGTAATAAAAATTTAGTCTTTTTCATGTGGCATTTCCAAGAAAGTCAGCCTCATATCATTGCTCTTGAGCTAGATAAATGTGATTAACCCCCACTGCAGATGGAGGTGCTGTATTAAAAACACCTTTCTCAACTGCCCAGGTACAGGGCACCCGATGCTCAGAGGGCACAGGTCCAGCCCAGCATAATGCTCAGCGTCAGCAAGGGACACCAAGGCCCCACAGCCGATCTGCACAATTTCTTTGCATACACCAGCATGTGTCCTTGTTGTGTGACTGGATTGCCGTAGATTTCCGGTGCTGTGCAGAGCACTGGAATGAAAGCCTGGACAGCTTTTCCCCTTGGTAAGGCACAGGTACTGCACAGTGTGAGTGTAAACCGACTGTGTGCAATCTCCTTCCACCCAGCGCTGTCAGCACCTCGCAGCACCTGGGCTCGCTGGGTCCCACTTCAGCGGCCCGTGCACCGCACAGCTGCCCTTGGGCACCCGCGGCACCGAGTGGAACGCTGCGCTGCCTATGGGCACCCACACCTTGCAGTGTGTAACCCCAGGGGGTGCCCAGCAGTCAGACGTGAGGGCAGACATGTCACACGCGTGTCGGCTGCACTCATGTAGGCTGAGCGCGGGGCAGCGGGGGCATGGGGAGACACAAGGGGACACGCCGGGCGGGCCCCGCAGCCCGCGATGGCAGGTCCGTCCGGCAGGGGGCAGCAGCGCCCCAGCCAGGTGAGCGGGGCTGGTTATTGCACTGAGATCTGCAAGAACAGCAGGTGACAGGTCCCGAGGAATGACAGGAACACACTGCAGGACACCATCAAAGACATTATTGATCCAGTCACTGGAATGAGATGTCTCAGAATTATGATTAACTGCAGGGTTTGCTTAAGAACAAAGGATCAATACTTAGCTTGGGAGGAATGCTTTGGTGGCATAATAAGTTTCTCTGACACTGAATGATAAACTCCCAGTTCTTATACACTGGGAGAGAAGAAACATGTTTTCATATTTTCCTCTAAGTAAAAACTGCCAGGTTTGCCATCTTTCTGAGGATGCATTCAGAAAATGAAGGCTGTGAGGGAGACAAAATGGATTCAAGCAGTGGCCAGTGCACTCAGCTTCATTTCTCAGACTCAGTGCTTTCAGGCTTCACAAGGGGAATACAAAGCCCATGTATATTCTCCCAGCTCATAATACTGGTGGGAACCTTTGTGAGAACAAAACTGGATGTTCTTACAAGAAGGACGCCAGCATACAAGAGAGAACTTCAGGAAAAATGCTGGAAGGAAGGAGAGCAATAATGATGAGGCTGAAAATTTTAAAAACTAAACTCCAAAGGGTCTGAAGACCACAGAAGTAATCCAACTAGAAAGTGCTGAATGATGGTAGTGAACTACCTTGATATGGTTCTGCATTTTAAAAAACAATTTCTTTTGTTGCAGTTTACAACTATTAAAAAAGTAACAAGAGAAACAATTTGTAAGAGCATTCAGAATCCAACCCTGCCCTTACTCATCAGCTTGTACTTGTCATGAACACTCACAGGAGACACAAAAATGTTTTAAGTGTTTTAGTCAGGGATACATCATTTCTTCAAGCTTTCTTCAAGCCCTTCCACTTCCAGAAAAAAACCCCAAAAAACCAACAACAAACAAACAAAAAGCCCAATCAAACAAATAAAAACAACAAACCCAAAAAAAAACCCAACACCCCCCCCCCCCGAAAAAAATAAGTTAATATGCCTTGCTGCTTGGAGTAAAAGATTAAAGTGATCATTTACTCTAAATGCCATGTAATGCAGACATAGTTTAAGATGCTTTATGATATCAAAGCAGAAAGAAATACTGAACACATAACATGAATTATTTGTATAGCCCAAAACATACAGACATTTTACTTATTGCTTTGTTTTACAAAAATCACAAAAATTTGTCATGCTCCATACAGGAAGCTTTTCCTCTCACTGACTTGGTCAGATGTTAAAAATGTAACATAAAAGATTTTTCTGTTCTCATAAACACGACTTGCCAACAAAGAAGTTTGTTCTGCATGATGTACGACTAGATCAATAAACAAAAGGCCGAGAGGAAATGTAACCTACCAAAGAATAGACACATTTTGCTGGAACGATGTGTTGTCATTAGGTATAATTGGGCAAATGGCGGTGTGATCTCCAAAGCCTCAGCTGATCATATTCCCCTGAGTACATTAATAATTTTAGGGAAAAGTGCATTAACTATGCCTTGCTTTATTGTACTGCTGAAGTGGAGAACAGGTGTGAGAAAACAAACAAGTTTGTAATCTTTGCTTCCTTTGCAAATGAATTCTTAATCACTTTGGCTCTTATTTCCATACAAGATTTAACGTTTTGATAATTATGAGAGCAACTTGGCAGCTTCCCTTTTGTGGCTCAGGTAAGCAGATTCAAGAGGCTTTTAATTCCTAGTGCTAATACATATAGCTTATTCAGGTCTTTCTAAAAAGGCAGATAACATCACGCCTGCCCTTGACATAATAAGCAAAGATCAACAACACAATTGTTGCCATTCTAGACTTACTTGCACTGAGAAGCAGGTCTTATTACATCAGGATGAAAGCAGAGTATCATTTCAGCCTTTGTCATGGGAATGTCTAGCTCTGTGCCAAATCTTGACCCTTCTTGATACATCTGATCAGTATGCTGAATTAAATCAACTGGGGCTGAGCAGTCCCTACAATTTATGCAAGCATGAATTTGGAGCAGTGTGGATAGGAAGAAAGAGGAATGAGAGTGTCTTTTCAGTGCTTGTGTGCAATTAGATCTGATTATGGTTTACAGTGACACAGATGACACTGGTCTAACACCAGCTGCTCCAATTCTACTCTCAGTACCTCCAGCTGGGTGACTGTTCTCCAACTCTTGCACCACCAATTCATTCTAAAACTAGTAAGTTCTTTGAATGAAGAAAATTATCACCAACTGCTGCTTAATTTCAGGGTCACCAAGTGAGTATTTTAGTTTTCTCCCTAGTCTTTCTGCTCCCCTAAAGGCAGTTCTTCCCTGTGACAGATGCCTAAAGGAAAAATGCTCCCCTGGTGAAGACCCCTGGTGGAAGCATACATGTCACCTGGCCAAACAACTCAAACTTTTTCTTTCCTCTTCAGTGGCTCAATTAGGAAGTCAGGGTGTTCTTGTTTCCAAGTCTCATATGAGATGTGAGACTTAATTTAAAGACATCTTGTTCAGTCAGAAGCACCTAAATGGTCATTGATTGTTTTTCCATAGTTGGATATGTAAGTCTCTTTAAAAACACAAACTGTTTGTTATTTGTGTTCTATTTCCATTGCTAGACAAGCTACAGGGTTTGTGTTAATATTACTGGAATAAGACGAATACAAGTTTGAACAAGTCAAGTCTAAACTCTTACACTCCTGAGTGCCAGGAGTATTGCCATGTTATTGAGACAAAATTGTTCAGGCACAGTCACATTAATTAGAAACATCTGCAAGGATCCTGGAGAAAGCACATCTGGTTGGAAAATTTCCATCATCATTTGGATGCTGAAAATTCAATAACACAAGGACAATATTACTTTATACCAGTTAAAGATAATAGGAAGGCTATAGCTCCCTTTTGGTTCATTGGGCTCTGAACAGCACAGCAGAGCCTGTGCAGTGTTAGGGAAACTTCGGTCTGACCATGCAGGAGCTGCTCTGGCATTCACACTTGCATCACCTGAGCCGGGACTGAGGCCCCTTGGCAGTTTCTACCCCCACTCTCACAGTCAGACCAGGTTTCCTTACATGGCTCAAACATTAATATATTTCCTGAAGTAGATAAACATTAAATAAGCAAAGACCTTTTAGCAACCTCTGGCAATATCAAGTCAGATGACACAATATCATTCATTTAACTTAATCTTTTCACTTGGGCTCCTAGGAGATAGCAGTTAAATTCTGCTGGAATCACAAACTTACTCTACATCTATACAATTTCAAGGGTTGCAGTTGATTCACATGCTATAGTAGGGCTCTGCTTCTGCTCTCACAGCTAGAGAAAGAGGACAGTACCTGGTACCTAGAAGCTGCCACTGTTCCATATGTTGTCAGATCTTCAAAGGATCAAAGCAACCAAGACAACAAATACTTGAGCAAACCTGGCTACTTCCTTTGTGTTTAAAATGGGAAAGATAACCCTTTGAAAATGTCACCACTTAATTGTAAATTCATTGTCATTACATTGGTTTTAATTTTTTGTGTTGTCAAGTTGTCAGGAAGCTAAGAACTCTAAGAACAGAAGTTAGTGCAGAAGAAAAAAGAAGTTCTGTTAGTTCTGTTAGTGTAGAACTAACAGAAGTTAGTTCTGCAGACTACAAGTTTTGTAGTCTGCAGAACTTGTAGTCTGCTAAATTTTTAAGTAGGGAGGTCCAGACTATATCACCTTGGAGCCCATATTCTGAAGCAGAAGTCTAAATAAACCATGATCTACTTGTAATCAGGTACTGTTTTACATCATAAGGTCCCCAAACTCTCTACTACTGTAGATCACTAACTCTGTAATTAAATAATCTGTAGCTACCTGAGGCTGAAAAGGACTTAACAACTTTGCAATTTAAGTTTGCTACAGAGTGAGCACATTGCACGTGTCTTGACTGGTAAAACTGGCTTCTTTATCCAGACAAGGGAAAGAACAAGCTAACTCAGAGCCCTTTTTGTGTATAGTTCAGAGCTCCTCTGTAACCACTCTGGCTGGGACAGAGTTAATGCCAGTGCCAGGCAGCCTGCATGTCTTGATAAGCTATTTCAAATGTCAAAATATTGGGTCATATTTTTGATTAAAAGCTATAAAATAGAATGTTATGAACATTTTAACTTTGTATTTTCCATGATGATCTCTGAATCACTCATGGAAATGCAGGTGTGAAAGCAACTCCCAAGAGGTTTGGGGTTTTTTAGTTTTTCTAGTTGCTTTACTTTTGTTACAGTTTCTAGATGTGTAATCATTTGCTAGGATACCTGCAGATCATCACAGAGGAAATTTAACAAAAGCAGTGCTTTTATAAATGTCCTTTTTCTTCATCCTTTGGAAGTAATTCCAAAACCTGCATTCTCTTGTACCACATTCAAGGAAGGCTATCACCAGCCATTCCAGGAGTGCATTCTAGAATTCCATCACACCATTTAGGTGTCAACATAGAACATTTCAAATCTGATAGCAGCTTCAACAAGGAAAGAAAGAAATCTGGAGGAGAAAACTGTTTATTAAAGGCATCAGCAATTTGTAGAAAGAATCCTGTGAAATTGCTGATATTTAATATATGTATGATATAAAATTGCGGTTTTGTCACAATTGACTACACCAAAGCTTCACCAGAGTCAGATTAAACGCGAGTTTTGTATTCACCATTTTCTTTACTAAGATTTGCATGCCCTGCCCACCGGGCTTGGTGAAGTCTACTTGCTCCCTAGGGAAAATCCCAACGAACTATAAATAACAATTTTTACTTCTCTTGTCATAATTTGTGACTGTTAAAGCATATCACAAGCATCAAAACTCTCTGTTTCATAGCTTATTTGTGGACAGGGAACAGAAAACTCTGATATTTAAGAGCTTACTTAATTCCAGTTACCATCTATGAAAAGTCTGACTGATTTTAACTATAGTTGGATTTTTGCCTCAATGAGTCACTGAAAATCACAGAGCAATTCAATGTAAGAGACAGAAACAAAATCAGCTCAGTTCTCAGGCTCCATTCTAATCAAATAACCATGTGGTGTCCCAGCTTGGTGCTTATAAAAATACAACATACATGTTGTAGTTTGCATCTGCAAACCATTCTCCAGCTACTTTTAAACGTATCTTTGTTCATGCTCAGGCTTTGCTGAAAACACCCAGGGGAAGAGAATGACACAAAACCTGAGAGGCATACAGACTTTGTGCCTCACAGTCTTCTCAGCAGAAGCAGGTGTTAAATGACTCAAGGAACTTTTACTCCAGTGCTACATGTTCATTCACTGAGCTTCCCTTGACATGCACAGAGTCTGCCAGCTGGACTAATGAGAAGAGCAATCCACAGACTATCACAGAAGCTATTTCTAAAAATCAGTACTACTCCTGGTCTCAGCAGATCACCTCATGTGTGTCTTTATTGCCCCATAAAGAACAATACCTAGTGTTTGTTCAATAATTGCAATTCCTGCCCCCAAAATGGCATCTGAATACCTATTGATTCTCACTTTATGCTGTTTGCTCATAAACAAACCCATTAAGCACCCATGGAAGAGTCTATTGTTATTACAATGAGTATGAAAGTTATAAAGGTGCAAATTAGATAAAGGTCATTGTTGTTATGTAGCTCACATTACAATATGAAAATGGTCTTGAGCAACTGGTTGTGGAGACCTTCCTCCCCCTCCAAGTCTCTCAGCTGCACATCAAGCTCCATCTAAATGACTGTGCACAGTGGGCAAGGGAGCAATTCTATACTGAGTACTCCGTAAACGTCCCTCATATTAACCAGTTAGTTCACACAATCCACCAAGGAAAGAACTCCCAACCTACTGTGCTCTACACAAGGCACACATGGCAGCATATCAGATCTCTGGTGGCTTCTGTGTTAGTCAAGTACAGGCAGTAGCACTTCCCAGTTGTCTTCCAGCCACACCTCTAGTGCCATAAATCCATATATTTGCTACAGTGAAGGCTTGGGTTCTAAGTACGAGCTTCCAGTTTCACTGGTATCATTAGTAATGGTTGCAAGTGACAGGAATAAAAATTCCTGTAGCCATGTGCCCTGCAGACACAGTGAGACTAATGGACAATACTAGAAACAGTAAACTATATCATTGATATTTGCTAAGACCTTCCTATAAATGGCCTGTGCTGGAATTAGACAGCAAAACCTGCATGTCTTTATCCTTCCAGTAATGGCAAGTGACCAACTTTCTTATAAGCCTTTTCTTACAAAAGGGAGGAAATCCATGCCAGGATAAAATGACTGTCTTCTTTCTTTCACATCCTTCTTCAACACTGTAGCAAAGCTCACAAATCAACTGTAACCTGGTCCTGATTAGCTTGATGCTGATTTACAGCTACCCAAACTCTTGAAATATCATATTTATGGCGAACGCAACTGACATGATTACCCCACCCTCTTGCTTCATCATTTCATACACCTTCAGGTGCATGTGTAGATGTATGATAGGTGTAGGTGCACACAGAGGTGTATGCATATACACCTAGATTTCATTCTAACTCTCTTGGGAAGACAGTTTCAGATTTTACTTCACCACAGTACTTATGTCTTCACTGTTGCTGTGCTACAAGACTCTTAAAATGAGTAGCTGAAAAGATAAAATGTGTAATCTTACTGCAGGAACATGGTCAGCAAATTTAAGCCCTCACAAAATGAGTAGACCAAATAACTTAGTAACTATTAAGAAGGACAAAGATACTAGACAAAATAGACAGGAACGGTTCATAAGTAAAATCCAGCATTACACACTTTCATCATCACAGGCAGACAGGAACACCTGAGGAGAAGGAGCAATACCTGAACTGTTACCTAATTCAACCAGATCAGCTGACATGACTGGTACCAGAAGTTAAGTTTGTTAGTTAAACCAGATTCCTGTTCAAAATTCCTCTCTACGTCTGATTCCAGGATGCTCCTCCAGTAGAAGAGCAGTTCTTAAGTGTTGTGTATAGATAGGCACAAACACATCTGCCTTTTTGAGGTGGTCCTTCCACGGGCCCATTTCCCTTTCTTAGCACATCAACATACACAATTTAAGGGTAAATTACATTTGTGCTGCATCCTTAAAGCCAGGCTTGAGGTCACTTTACAGAATAATTTTAAATGAACTTCGAACATTGTCTTTTACAACAGTCAAATGCAACAATAAGATATACACATCTTTAATTTTAAAAGCTGCTATAGAAATATCTAAATTTTGAGAGGATGATGTTCTACAGTGAGGCACAAGGAACAGTTCTGGAACTTTTCATTCTGCTTTTACATCCTATTCTTACTTGTGCTCTCCGATTCCCAGTCACTGGGGATGCACCATTTGTGTCAAGCCTTCAGGAGCTTTGGAGCCTTGTACCTGACAACTGAAGCAGCCAGGACTGGCAGGCAGACTATCCAAATATGCTCTCTGCTGATTGCTTCTAGTGAACTGGACAGGAGTACTGGCTGCAAGCTGAGGATTGTGGACTTCAAAATCCAAATCGGCACTTTCAAACACTTGGTGCCAAACACTAAATCTCTTAGCAACTCTACCTCACAAATTTCCATCTCTTCACGCCAAATTATAGGTTCTCTGTCATAATTAGTATGTCTTAGCAGTGAGTGTAAGGGACAGGCACAGAGCAAGCACATCACCATGTCACTTCTTTGATTTCTATGGAAGTAGTGATCTTCTATCTACAGCCATCCAAATGACTTTGCAATTTACCTCACAGTGTGAATCAGACTTGCTTCTGAAAAGTAAGCTGAATGTTTTCTACCATTCTAAATCAAATTTCCCCAAATCTATTCTTGCTATATGATGAAACTCGCCCCAGTTCAAACATAGTATTTTGGCAAGGTGAACTGAGCTGTAAATTTGCTTCATCTGATGACTGTTGGAAGTGAACAAGATCTTGAGTCTTGTCATCAGTAGCTGTGAAAAAACAACAGGCTGGGCAGCTGGAAGGTTCTTTTGGTGCTTGGAGGCATAGAGCCATGTCTGTTTCATTTGGTGACATTTGTTTTGAAAGATCCTGGACTGTGCCTGAAATAAGAATCAGGGCACAGAAATATTCTTTCTGATGATGGCAATTTTCTTCCCAAATCACAGGGCTCACTTGACTAGAAAACTATAGAAATGATTCTGCATAAACATTGTGGAGATAATTACAAAATAAAGAATCACTACAATGAATCTATTGAGATCTTTAATTCCAAACTGCCACCCTCCCAGAAAGAATAAACTGTGAGTTAGTCTGACTCTTAAGTATACAATTAAGCCTGTCAAGTTTTGGCTGCCTAATATGCTGTTTAATATTGAAAGATCTGTCAGTTAACCAATATGTGGCATTAATGTCATAATGCTTTGGGTTTGCTTCCTCATGAACAATACAACTATTTAGCTGAGACAAGCAACATGTTATTTATACACCTTTTGGCAATAGTTTTAATGATATGTGGAATACTGCCCTTTCCTTCTAATATAATAGTTCCCTTTTTGGATTGAAATTGATGAGGAGAGCTGTGTATGTGTTCCATGTGGAATTTACTCAGTAATTCTATTAAGGGCTTCCTCACAAAGAAATAAATGTTCTCAATCTCCTTCAATACTCATCCTACTCATTATTTAAAACAGAAGGCCTAATCTCTCCATATATTAAGTTTTCTCAAAGGGTTTTCTATTAGTTTCAATGAATTAAAAAAATTAGGCTTCAACACTTTAATGTTTGCAAAACTATGAAAGTCTGGGCCTTACAGTCAGAGCAAAAGGTTTTGCCATTTCTGGAATTTTTGATAAGGAGGTGTCAATTGAAGGTTACACAGCCTTCAAAAGGAATCCTTTACACGTCCTTACCATGTTCAGGTCATGCTTCAAGTGTCATTCAACATCAGCCAGCAGAGCTTCTAATAATTTCACCAGATTCTCCAGCCCAATTCCTTCATCTGGCTGTAACTAAAGCTCACCCCTAAAAGGCCGCAGAGCTTACATCACAAACAGGTGTTTACCACTAGAGATTCTTGCACTAGGCAACAAGAGAAGTACTGTGGTGGGGGCTCAGTGCTGGAAGAAGGAGAACATGATAGACTAGTTACCTTTGTTTCCCTTCCTAGATTTTATGTTCACAGCTAACGAAAACAAATAGGAAAGCTGTCCTTATTATTCCTTAAGGGTTTTGGTTTTGTGATGACTTGCAGCAAAACCAGCTGGGCTATGATAAGCTGATCTGCTGCCCATAGTGAAGCCCCCCTGGCTGGGTACGTTTACACAAAGGGATCGCTTTTGCTAATACTGGTGGTGACCCCAGTAGGCTGCATTTCAGAAACCTCCTTCATGTGTCATTACATCCACTCAAAACTGTCTAGGTCCATTTACCTAGCAAATGAATTTTGGGGACTAGCAGATAGAAGTTGCTTAAAACTCTCCCTTCATTAATTATTAATATTTAATACAAGGTTTGTAGATTAGGTATAATATCTTCTATTGTAGTGACATCTACTGCCACGAAAAGCTGACAGTTCTGGGAGATCACAAGTCCTTTTTTAATTCTAAGAGGAGAGACAAACTTTCAGACATTAATGCATTTCCTTGGGCCTAAAAAAGGTTTGTACTCCTGAAGACTTGCCTCCCTTGTAAAACTATATTATGCGTCTAAAAATATACCATCTAAAGATCATTGTGGCTGTACATACTCTGGCACTCCGATGTCATTAAAATCAAAATGAAGAAAAGCTGGAATTATACCTCTCACAAAAATACAATACATCCTCCTCCAGGGCAAACTATTTACCTGTTCTTATTCAGTAAGGATCATGTTAAGAAATCACATGGAAAGAGAGAATTGTCCACCTATTACTGATATCCATCTCCCTAATTTTCTGCCTGAATAGTTCAATCAAGGAACAAACTGGGAGGAGTGATATAAAGAAACTGTGCTTTTACATTTTCCAGAGAAAACAAAATAGTTGATTTGACTCTCATTTCTGTTAGCAAACATGTCATTACTAATTCACAGCACTTTCAACAAGAGGAAGTTCAGACAGAACAGCTTAGATTTGCAGTCATTGCAAGAAATACAGTTCAGGAAATATCCAAGAGGTTAAAGTTATTTAAAGAGATGAGAAGATCAAAATTACAATCCTAGTGACAATGTACGGTTAATAAAAATTAATGGGATGCCTTAAGTAGTCAGTGAAGGTATTTCTCTCATTCTTGCACACAGAAGCAATGCCATGTAGGTAACCTCTTAAATGGGAAAGATGTGTGTCTTGTGAGGTTCTACCAGAAACCAAACCTATTTTCTATAAAGGAAGGCTAACTTTAGACCAGAACAGATTCTGGTCTCACTTCTGAATTCTAAAATTCCAGATCTGTGACAAAGGGCAAACCACTTAAAATTCAGCATCTCCTAGTGAAACTGGTAACAAATGCAATGAGCCATAGATTCCAAACAAGAGTATTTTTTATTCCTATAGGTAAAGAAAAGCAGTTCCCATAACAACTTTTATATTTCAGGATTCCTGGAGGGATGACTATACTAAAAATGAGCAATGTACTTCAGTTACTTATCTCTGACAGTGACAAGAGCAAGGCAGTCAAAATAAGATGTAGAAATTCAAAAATCTGCCAAGGAGAACTTTCTGCCCAACTCATAGCTGACTAACTGTACAAAACATGTCTATATTCTTTAAAATAGAGATGAGACTAGGGTTAGCAGCAGATTTTCTCATTATTCCCCTTTGAGATCTTTTTAGGGACCAACCCTGTGCCCAGTGACGGCCCCAATGTGAAGGCCCCACTGCTATGAACACCAGCACTGAGCTGGACAAGTGCTCAGCACACATGGAGGCACCGGGGTCCTGGTGCCACATGGTGAGTGACTGCAGTCAGCAACACATGCGACACGCAAGCTGGAGAGGGGAGCAACACAGACCTCACAGATCACGTGTATGGGTGTATGGGTCTGACTCTGGTTCTGGAGGAGTTGTCTGCCTCCCAGTTTCTTCATTTAGAAGCACCTTGAGAAGCTGGGGCGCCCTTGAGGATGTTTAAAAGAAAATTCAGGAACTTCCTCAACTGAGCTGACACAAAAGATCAAGGGACTTGATGCACTTGTGACAAAATACAGCAGCTGGACAAAGGATTGAGGATCACAGTGATGCTGAAATGCTGTATTTAGGTGTGAAATGTGGTAGTTCAACATCTGTGCAATTCTAGAACCTACCACAGACTTAGATGTGGACTGGGAGCCAAACCCTGTGCTGACAGAAGCTCTGGGCAAGTCTGGGTTGTCAATGTATTTGTGACAGGACTAAAAAGTATAGCTTGGAACACTCTGGAGTTTGAAGAAACAAACTCTCCCTCCTACCCATGAATTCATCTCAGTGCCATGAGTAATTGTGCAGTCAGGGGGAGGAAAGAATGTTTACACTCATAAAACAAACCTCCAGAAATCTTTTAAATAGAAAAATCACCTGTGGGGGAAATGAAACAGAAAAAATGTAGCTGGAAAAAGGCAAAACAGAACTAAAAAAGAAAGGATATCATATAAAAATCATATAGTTTTCCAGCTGTGAAATAGAAAAAGGACATTTTTCATTAAAAACCCTGACTCTCTGAGGTGCTGAATTTTAAGTTTCTTCATTTAAACAAAGCGCTAAAACTACTAAATTAGTCCAAAATAAGATAAAATAACTCTGAGCAAAGAGGCAAAGCTGGCCAGACTGGATGTCCTGGGCATTGCACTGTGAATATATTTTTGCACCTGCTGAGGAGCTTTGCATGGGGATGTAATTATAACACAATGCTTTACATGTTCTCTAAAAGTAAGCTAAAAAGTGTGTCAAGAAGCAGATTTTAAGGAGAATGAAACTGGGCAGTTTCCCATTTCATCAATGCCCACTTTCATAGGGCAATACAGTAACTGTTTAAACTCAGGTGTCATACCTGAGAGACCTTATGGGGTTACGACACCTAGGAAATGCCAAGGGGTTGTCCTGCCCTGTATGAACAGTACTGTGTGGAGCAGTATGTTAAGTAGACAACAGGTTAAAGACAGTCTTATTTCAAGTCACAATAGTATAATGCTTTTTGAAGCACATAACAGCAACATAAACATGTTTTAATATTTAATGTTATGCACCACATATTCTAAAATACTTTCTGTGGAAGCCTATGCCAAAAAAATATGTAACTGTGAGCCAGAAACTGTATAGTGTCATTCAGAATAAGAACCCAGGGTATACACTTACTTAAATCTAATCCATTACATTTTTGCCATTCTCTTTCTTCCCTAGCCTAATTAATTACCTACCTCTCTGCTTTTATTCCAAAACACTTGCTTAATAGAGGACGAACAAGCTTAGTTTTGTTAAGCAAAGAAAACCTCCTTTTCTTTATGCTGAGTTACATAAAGTTCAACATAATCTCTTTAGAGAATGGAAAAATAATGGTTTCTGGGAGCCGAGCATGGATTTATGGAGGCCAGCAGATAACTGTGTGAATCTTAAATGCATTCAAAATGCAGCTCTCTGAGAGCAGTAAAAAAAAAAACAAAACCACAAACCAAAAAAACCCCCACATCATATCCCCTAAGTTACCTCAGAGCTGTTTGCATAAAGGGTCCAGAGGCAGTAGACTATAAGTACAGAGACGTGAGCCCTGCAGAGAGCACACGGCAACGCTTCTGTTGGACACTCTGTGTGCCTGCAGCTGCAAAAGGGCAACTGAAGCTCAGGTGCACAAACAGCTTTAAAGGATTTGGCAGATGCATCAAGCAAAAATCTGAAACTACAAATCAGGTAATTTATAAAATAATTTCCTTTTTAGCAGATTTTACCTTTCTGTCTAAAGATTGCTCTGAGTCAAATTGCCTATGTGATGTTCTTAGGGCTATTACTCAAGGATTTGATCAGAACTGATAAAAACCTGCCAATAAAAAAAGGTAATGAACTCATTTTCTATTTGGGAAATTTGTAGGACTTCATAAAATTGTGCATTTCTTTTATGTTCTGAAGATATAAGATAAATGACTTCTACAGTAGTATTAAAGATGTATTCCATTCTACTGAAGGAACTCTGTTTACTGTAAAATAAATCCCTAAGCATGTTAGGAATTCAGTGCTAGCTAGAAGAAATAGGAAAACACTTGGTATCTGGGCAAGACATAATAGAGGATACAATTATTATTATGTTTCTGAAAAAAATATAAGGTACTTCCATCATTTGTTTCCATGCAAGATATCTCCCTGCCACACAGAGCATAGCTGTCTTCTTAGCCTGACAAATACCCAGCACATGGCTACTGTAAATGTATAGAAAAAGACAGCAAAAAAACTAGTGGATTATTTAGGTTTGCCTTTAACTAAGGGTGGAATGGAAGTGCTGCTAATCTCAGTATCATTTTAAAATTAACTCTTAGCAAAGGGAATTGCCTGATGGAGATAGCAGGTATAGATGTCTACACCTTGTGCATACAGAGTTCAAGGGGGAAATTATTTTGCCTCTTGACAGAAGGCAGAGTAAAATCACTGTTTTTCAGAATCACCTGTGCCTCAGGAAGTTCATATCATATTTATTCTGCCAGAAAAATGAACTACCTGGTTTTAATTATGAAGAATTTAAATGCTTTGAAGGATAAAAAACAAACGGAGAGGTTAAAAACAGAAATTAGGAAAGACCCTAAAAGACTTCAATCCCTGCAGCAGTGCCATGTTTGTTTTTCAGTGTCTGGAAATATCGCTGTTATTGCTAGGTTTGCTTGCTCCATCCTCCTCCCCTGTTGTTCTCTGTCCAATTGAAGTTGCAGGAACCCCTGTCCCAAAATGCCATCCATCCAGCTGCCACTGCTACTCCTCTGCTTGACCTCGTGTGGTGTTTGCTTCAATGGGGGACATCTCCTTCCAGAGGAGAGTGAGAACATGGGAAAAAGTCCCCTGGATGACATCCTTCAGAGATCTGAAAGCCTCATTCTTCAGTCTGTCCTCAAGAAAGCTGAAAAGGAAGACATTAATAAAGGTATATATATCACTGGGGACACCCATCTGGTAATAGCATAGCACTTGATTGAGATCATTAGATCTCAGAAATCAAGGTATGACTTCCAGGTCTTAATCTTTTTACTTAGCACTGGAACTAAGGGGAAGGGAAGGATAAGAGGGCTGCCACAATACACTGACAGACAGTTCTTCACAGATGCTTTCTTTTCTAAGATCTCTTTGCTCAGGAAAGGCTGTACTATCCCTAAGCAGCTGCTGCATAATAAAAAGGTAGAAGCTTGTCAGAGAAAACCTGCTTGTCCAGCAGGTACTTGCCTAGGGAAGCTCCAAGAGGTCCCATGAAGGACATTCTGCAGCTGTGGACCCTGTACCTAATGTAAATTTGAGGTGGGGGTGCTGCCATTCACCTACTGCCCTGATCCATTGGTGCCTACCCCCCAACAGAGGCAGGCTTTTTACACAGCTGGGAATGCTAGAGGCTGCTCCAGTGTCTACATCTTCCACCTTGTAGATGCTATGCTACCAGTTGTCACAGCAAGGAAGATCAGACTCAGGGATTGCAAGAAACAGCACAGAGGTGCCTTCCAGTAAATGGGAGCACTGGGTCCTTCCATAGTGGAAGACCAGCTGGCCCCAAGTGCCCACAGGAAAAGCCATTCTCTCTCTTCACATCAATGCTGAGAATTGGTTGTGTTGATCCAAGCACTGAAATATTAAAAAGAGCCTAAGAATGAGTAAGATATACTAATAGGGTTATGACTGGTAGCTGTAAATACTGAGTTGGCTTTCAAAAAGCAACAGATTATGATCCTGCTCCACAAATTCCTATTACAACTTTCTTAGGGAGGATTATGGGGTTTTATTAACCTTATTCTTTTCCTTGGACAGAATCAAATGCCACTCTGCTACAATGGCTTTCCAAAAGACAACACCCCGGGAAAAAGTACCTAAGTAATCTGGAGAAGAGACAGCATCCTGGAAAAAGAGATGCTGAGGGAGAGGCATATTATGGAGACATTCAGAAGAGGCAGCATCCAGGAAAAAGGGAGATGGAAGATGACCTTGATGTCTCTCTGGAGCTGAAAAGGCAACAGCCTCCCGGCAGAAAGTCACCGTTGGATCAGTTTGCTTACAGCCCTAGGGCACAGCTAACCTACACGAATGAGTTATCCAAAAGAGAACATCCAGGCAGAAGATATCCGATGTACAAGCACCAGCGTCCTAGCAAAAGAGGCTGGAATTATGACGTAGATGTATATGGTGAGAAACGCCAGCATCCTGGAAAAAGGTACTGGAATTCTGACAGCTCAGATGACACAGGTCCCTGCAACTTTCAGGAGACATTCACTTGTCATGAAGGCAACTTGTTGCTTGATTTAGTAGATGATGTTAGCAGAGACAGGGTAGAAAAAAAGCGTCAGCACCCAGGAAAGAGATCAGCATGGGAAAATGAAACAGAGGAATGAGAAAATAATTGTGTAGCACTTGCATTTGGTGAAGTAAACTGCCAAAATCACCAAATCACCAAAACATCCCGTTCACTTCTTTTTGGCTTCCTGCTGCTGACCTCTGCACCTACCTTTAAGTGTGTTAATGCTCCCATCCAAGTTAATGGCTTTGTCACACACTTAAAGCAAAGGAACTAAAGGACCCATCTGAATGGAACAGGCAAGTACTGAGAATCTTCAATTTCCCCACTTTAGGAAGAGTGCTTATTTTCTTAGGAGCCCAGACCCCAAAATAATCCAGCTGTGTGTTCCTAAATGAATAAAACAGGCTCTTAAATTTCTGTTCTGACGCTACTGAAGTAGAATAATTATATTGTTTCCTCTCACATCAGAGAAATCAGTAAATAGTGAGGAAGAAAAAAGAACATATGGCAATTGTTACAAAATTAAACAGAGCAGGTTTTCAGTTCTAAATAATAACATTCTGGACACCTGAGTCCTTGTACACTACAATCTGTCCAGACAGTAAAGCACTATAGAGAGACAGGAACAGTTTCAGCTGGAACGAAATAAATTAGTGACTTTATTGTTTGTCTTGGAACTGGCACAGGAAAACCCTCTTCACCTAAGAGGCTACAGAGTGAAAATGGTTAATGCATCCCTGAACATCTCAAGCACATATTGTGACCCCTACTGACTGTGTACAGCCCACACAAGAACTCCCACCCTGGTGTGTCCACACTTCAGTCATGCCACTTGAAATCATGCCTTCTCCTCAGGCATTTAATAATAAAGCAAGAAGAGATCCTTCTCTTTCAGTGAGGATTTCTGATTTTTCTTCTCTCAAAGGAATGCTTTTACTTTCTGTGGTCAGATTTCCAAAAGTGTTTATTTGATATGAGTTATTCAATAAACAAGAATAGTCAACTCTGGTGTCCTTATTGGTTGTGCAAACACACTGCAATAATGTGATAAACATACAACCAACTCAAGCTAAATAAAATAACAACAAAGGGTATTTTTCTGTGTACAATCTCCTTGCATGCTGGTAGTCAGCACATGCTTGTACTTAAAACTATTTCATTATTGAAGTGGAAGGATGATAGGCTCCCTTTTAAGATCTTTCACCTGTATGACACACATAATTATGCATCTGGGCTAAACTCACATCAATTTTGTCACACACTTCACAGGGAACTTGACAAGAAGCTGATTCCCTGTTTGTGGGTCTAAACACTAGATTTACTGATTTTTGCAATTGATATGCAGTTACTGAGCACACTGTGTTACTCATATCACTTCTTTTTTTTTTTACGAACAAATGAGTACATTTTCCATCAGTGTTCATCCTCAAGATCATAGAGACACATCAGCTGACTTGGAACTCCTCCTCAATTACAGAAGTCAGCTTTGCAGAAATCAGTTTAGCTACCCTGAAGAAAAATAATTCATCATCTCACAAGTTTCACTGAAGTTAGATGCTCACAGGCTGATCAAGACTTCATGTGGTCTTTCAAACAATTTCTAACTTTGGAGGTAATATGATGTTCAGTATGTGACAATGGACAGACATCTTCTATTGACAGGGGGCTTCTAATAAACAAGTGCTGAAATCCTTAGAGAAGATAGGTGGGGATATTCCATATACTTCAACTTCCTTCAGCACACTTTCTGTATATGATGCTTTTTAAAATTTTTCATTTGCATTTTATCAGGGAAAAACCGATTTATCTGAAGAATACCATTTCGTATACCATTTTTGGCAGTGAATCAATGCTTCTTAAACCTTGGGGAACACTACTTGCTATGAAATCTTCAAAATAAGTGAAAAACAGAAAAGAAAAAAATACCAATTGGGTAAACATGGGTTACAGCAAGGATTACATATTTCAAAAGTTCTTTTTTTTTTAACTCATTACAGTATTTCAAAATGTCCAGATTCTTGTTTTAAGCAAAAGGACATTTTCTTCCAGTATCTGCATGAAAATTTCACCTCTATTTATTAATTTCTTCCTGTTTTCTGCAGTGTTGCAGACATACTAACAGGCAAGTACACTCTTTCTCCTACAGACATCGTTCTCAGAGCATTGACTACCACAGGGGATTTCACACTTTTGTGAATATGAAGCACACACAAGCACAGGTTCAAAGTTAAGTACTTGTCAGATTTATCTACACCTATAAAGCTTTTTACCTCTGGAGTTTGGCTAAGAAACTAAGCAGAAAATAGGCAGCTTTTATCCTATTATGCCATGCTTATTTGAATAGTAAATATAGTGCAATTTCTTACCAATATGAACAACTTAGATACAAATATACTGTTTAGTTATAACATAAGAATTAGCTGATTGCACATCTCTCTTTCATAATCTTATTTTTATTGTACAATTTCCCCTCACTGTCACTTTTTATTAGAACTTAGGAGAATTTAACAGCCATGCAAACATCCACAAGTGACTAGCTTTGCTCTGTCACTCACACGACGACAACTGCAGGACCAGGCCTTACAGTTGCACTGCTCCCTGAGGAAGTGCTCTATCTGTCTGTCAGACAGGCTGGGGCTCTTCAGGAATGAGAACAAACCCGCATCAGACTTGGTCCAAAGGTCATGGAAGTCAGTAGCAAAATCTGCAGAATCTGAATTAATTCCACAGAGCAAAGCTGTGCAGTGGCTCTAATGTAGCAGCACAGTCACACAAAATCTCATTTCTAGCTCTAATTGAGACTAAACCCACCATGCACAGATGAGTTCTTTGTTGATTCCACTGCAGTTTCATATATCTGGGTATTATTACCAGTTACTGAGACATAAGGGAGCTTGATTTGTAAAGCACAGATTTTACGAGTGTCTTCAAAATGAGTTTTGTTTTTAATGGGTCGAGAAAGTTCATGTGAACCAGCTGTATAATGAACATTCCCTGCAAATATTTTCAAAACCTCTCAGTATTACCGTTCAATGCCCCCTCACACACACACTTATGAGCCTTGACCTCTTTGCTGACCTACAGTAATTAGCATGGGCTGAGTGTTTCCGAGGGACATGTGGCCCCAACAAACAACTTTATTACTACTTATAATGGCTCATTAGTTGAAGAAAGTTTGAAAACAGCATCATCATCACCACAGCTGAAGTAGAGTCACTGCTTCTGTGGTAACTCAGTTAACATTAAAGGGTCAGCTGCAACTTTAAAGCATCAGTCAGGTCAGGACATCGTTATAAATAAAAAATATGATTGAAAAAAGTCAAGTGGAGAATGCAAGAGGGATGACACTGTGTGAGGTCTAGATTGTACAGAGACATGACACAAAAAATGAAGACAGGGAAATCCTTTTGATTCTAGGAAATGGGTATGTGGACTATCAGCGTTGGAGTGCAGAAGCCTCTCTTCCCCTTCTGATAAGAACAGCGTGAACACCCCTGCAGGGTAATGAGGAAAGGCTGGACAAAAGACCTTCAATAAAACCAGATGGGAAACTCCTTGAGAAAAATGAGCTAATGTACCTGCCTTAAGACTACTTTTAGACCTATGTGAAGACATTTGTGCTTTGTTTCCTTGATGAAACCAATACAGTTTATATGTACTAAGAAGGGAACAAAGGGAAGAACATTTGTCAGGTACCAGCCAATTCACCTTCTCTGCTTCCACAAGATGGGAGGAGCACTGGCTGAAGGAGTGTTACTAGATCATAAATTGTATTGGTACGCTAGAGCAGGATACCTGTTTCTGATACACATGGGCATTCAGATACCAATACAATGGAATGATCCCAGCCAAAGGGTGAAACCAGCTCTTGAACTTATTTCGGACGCTGTGGTTTGAACTGACAGCCAGTGATCCAGACAAGACAGCAGTATGCCACAGAAGGGTTGACTGAAGGAACACCTTCCTCACTTACAGCTAACATTTCCTCACTTTCTTCCTGTTCATACACATTGGAAAGAGGGGGAATCTGGACTTCATAGATTGCACAAACACTCCTTCAAAATGGAATGCGGGTAAACGAGAATCCAACATGCCATAGTTACTTCATTGCCATCTTCTCTCTATAATGGATGTAATTAATATGATGCAGCATAGACTGATTGGTATAGAAAACTAGGGGAACTGATCTGAAGAGTCTGCCTGAAATATGATTGTTGATTTAAAGTAATTTTCACAGAGAAGCATATGTTTTCACCATGAATTCCCTCTTGATTTTGAAGCTGGTACTGGGTGGGGTAGCTTCTGAAGAAGCTTTGTCAAAAAAGAAGAGAAAGAGGAGGAAAGTCAAGACAAATGAAAAATATAGTAAGAATTTATGAAAGGTTCTCTGAGTCAAACAGTCAAGACAAAGAGCAAGTGATGTTGAAACACCACTTTGAACAAGTGGTGTTGAAAAAGAGAGCAACAAGCTTACAAAAAATCATAAATCTTTCCCTATAAAATACCAACTGGTGGGGGTATTCTACTTATTGCTTTTAGACATGCTGTCTTCAAGAAGGGCATCAGTTGCTGCACAAGCCTGTAGACAAAAGAGAAGACAAGAGGCTAGAAGAGACAGCACCCCAATATGGTGTACTTGACATTTGAAATGAGCCCTGAATGGAATCCAGGCATTGTGGTGTATGTCTCTTACAGTTAAACCATTAAATTAAATGTAAATGCAAAGAAATTCTGAATCTTCCCATCTCTCCTCTTTATAATTCACCTACTTTATGTAAGTGCTGCCACTCCATGGCACTCAGGACCAATATGACAGATTATTCAGCAGTGTTAAGGGACCAAACAAACTTGAGATGATGACTGGCTTGCAGGTATCCAAGCAGTTAATCAACAAATCAGATAAAAGGGGCTCAACAAGCTGCCACTCTTACAAACCATGAGGCTGTCAGTTTGGATTGATGAGACTGCAAACGCAGTAAAAATCATGGATTTGGCATGGAAATGTAGCTTCTATCCTGTCTACATAGACCAATTAAACAGATTTGTTATGTATCAAAATGTTTAGTATAAGCAACTTGAGTATACTGAATATATGAGCTTTGGTAAAATGAACAGCAACATGAAAATATTTTAGTTCTCTGAACAAAATAAAAAAATACAGGAAATTTTAGGTCAGATCCACCTAAACAAGCAAACAAACCATCTTCTCTGATGAATTAAAAAAAAAGATCATTAACATTGTAAGATGAGTTTTGTGCTACCTATTTCAATGTTAGGAAATTTAAAATTAATTTTTAAAAAATCTATCATTAAATTATAAAATTGAATTTAGGTAAATTTAGAAAACAGCATTAAATTAAATTAAGTGACTGTTTTGTTTAGGGAATATTTAGGGAATACAAAGAATATTCTGAAGAACAGTCTGATTTTTCACTCTGCTTACACTCTGTTTAGAAAGTCTATACTGAACTCAATGCTGTTAAATTTCAGGTATTTTAAACCTTTTTTTCACTATGTTTGTGAAAAACATTCCACTTGAATACCCTGAGAAGTAGACAGGCATCATTAGCATTTACCTCGCCTGTGCAGAGGTCAGATTCCATTATTAAACATTCCAAATAGTACTGAAGGTATTACAAGAAGTCGAAGAACACAGATGACGCCAACTGGAACATATTTCTGATTGAGCTGTGCCATGGCTACAGGACCAACTGCATCCCCTTCTCAGCCGTATTCCGAAATTCAGTCCACTGAAATTTCTCCTCTTGGACATCAGTAGCAATTACCAATTTAGCAACAGACCAGGTCCTAAAATTCACAGTTAAGAATTATCACAACTCACAAACATATTTTACCACTTACTTTCTTACTGTTTGCAAAGAACCTTGACCGTGGCAGAGGAGTTACTTAAGAGATGTGGGCTTTTGTCATCTGAGCTTTTATATCCTAGCGGCAGGATGAGGCAGTACAAGTCCAACGTAACTGCTGGAGCGAGTCCTGTGCTACTGTTGGCTTGCATTCATTCCCTGTGAACCATTACTGATAAAATGAAGCCCCCAAGAGAACCTGTAGAATTGCAGTAAGGTTTTTGTCCCCAAATACCTCTTCCTATTGCAACTAGCTGGATGAAGACAAATTAATTTTTGAAGCACTGTAAACTGAATTGCTATAGACTGATCTGGATGTTTTCACTTTGTGAACACTCTCTGTATGGGGAAGTGTGATGAGACTGACCAAATAACAGCAGCCAAAGTCTTTTTGTTTATACCAGCACAAAACTAGATCATGCTCAACATCTGTTAAGGGATATGGAAACTCAAATTTCCCTTTGAGGAAACTGATAGCATTCCCACACATCACTGTATCTGGCCTAACTTTGTAGTATCAGTTCTCTAATTGTCTCTGAGATATTTCCAGTAAGTCTAATACCCTCATAAAGACCCAAATCATATTGAGAGGTGGAGTCACTTCATGGGGAATGAGTTTCTCAGGAAGGGATGAAGTCCACTTATATTCAGAAACAGGCAAACAAGTGGCATTTTTCTTTAAAAACGCTGAATTAAATTTCTCTTTTCAAGAGTGATTGACACTACACAGTGTTTTATCAGTACTTGAAGAAGATTCATTTGGTGAGATGTGTTCTCATATCTGAGGTGAAATGTAGAACATGCAAAGGAGCACAATTAAGTGAAGACACAGTGAAATGTTTGATTTCCTGTGCAGACCCCACCATGCCATCATCCTCCTCACAACTCACTGCAGGCAGTCCTCACTGCATGGTTTGTATCCCAACAGGAGGCTACCAGACTTCAATTGTTCTATTTACCACTTTAATTAGCCTTTAACACTTTATTTTTGAAACAGAGCAGTTAGTGAAGCTGTGGAGAGACAGGGCTGAAGAAACAGCTTGCTGTTCTGAACAGCCTCGCTTTTCCTTACACACCTGATTCTTACTACCTGGGAACGGCAAGACAGGATGGACTGCCCGGGTCAACAGGGCCCACAGCCCACGGCCGGGGAAAAACCTTTACAAACCTTTACAGCGAGCGGGGCGCGAGGCACGGCCGAGGCTGCTCCCGGACGGGCCCGGGGTGCCATCTAGTGACCGCCACGGCTCCCGTCCTTCACCCTTATGCCAGCTCCCTACACATTCGTGACAAATCAAGCACATGAAGCGGGAACCAGAAAACTGAAACACCAACAGAAACTTCCCTAAAAGTTCTGCGATATGGATCTTGCAGTTCTTCTAGAGACACGTGCATCGCTGTCGTGTTCTTTCACTGCTCAGTGAGTTATAACTCACTGGCCTCAACCGAGGACAAAAGGAGCAACAACGAAGGCAGCTGGCGCCACTTGGTGGCGCAGGTATGGCTGATCACCAGGAAACTGCCCGGCTCCAGCAAATCCAGACACCACAGCAGGTGAACCCTCGAAGACGCTGAGCTTCAGGCTTCTTCTCTTCCACCCCACTCTATCACGATCCGGGCTGAAAAGCTTTTGAAGGGCTTAATATAGAGGGTAGAAGAGTAGGGCATGATGAATCAAAGTCCACCTTTAATGGATAGGACTCAAGTGTAAATAGCATTGCCACGAAAAAACTCTCTGCCTCCAAGAGCTTGTAATCCCAACACATGAAGCCAAAGTGTGGTCACACACTCCTATTGTTTCTATTCGACTGGGAGTGTGTGAGAGAAGGGACTGCTGCCAGCTGAGACTAAACAAAAGCCGGCATCAGAAAGGGGGACACTGGAAATGCCCTGCCGTTGATTCACACAAATCTTTGTCAGGACGCAAGTAGTGGGATTCCTGGGCTTCGTCTACGGCTGAATACACCACCGGCTGTTCTGGTTTGCAGTTTTGGGACACTTCCTTTAGGAAGATTAGGTAGGCTGGGAAAGGGAATGTGGAGCGTGTTGGTATTGGCAGCGGTGGTGCTCTCGAGAGTGCTCAGCGGTTAGGACACAGCACAGACCCCTCAGCGCTGTGGGAACGGTCCCAGGGCACCGGGGCGGGTTGGGGCGGCAGCGGGACGTGTGTCCCCTGCGTGACAGAACCGTCCCGTCCTGGTGAGGACTCTGTCACCGCAGCTCTGCGGGCCCGTTACCTGGGCCTACTGCAAGGCGGCTGGATACAGCGAGCGGTCCTGGCCTCAGAAGAGACAGCCATCACGCTGCCGGCCCTCCGCGTCCGCTCCCGACCAACATCGATAGCTCGGCGCTCGGCAGCCTCCCCGCCGTGTCGGACGAGCCCTCCTTGTCCCCGCCCTTTCCTCTCATCGATGGCTCGGCGCCCGCCCCGCCCTCAGCCGCGCTCTGCCGCTCCCGGCAGTCGGGACGGGCCGCGGCCGCCCTGCTTTGTCGACAGTCACCGGCCGCCCGGGCGCTGAGGTGAGGCAGGCCCTGCCCCGGGCGTTTCCCGGGCCGTCCCTGGGCTGTCGCTGGGCCACGGACCCTCAGGCGGGCGGAGCAGCCCTCAGCGGCCTCTCCCCCGGCGGGCGGTGCGCCTCAAGCCCCGCCCATCTCCCTGCGCGGCCTCTCTCCTGCCCTGGGCGGGGCCTGCGCGGGGCCGCGGAAGGGACCGGGAGGGACCGGGAGGGACCGGGAGGGACCGGGAGGGGAACCCTTGGAGGGGCTCGCGCCCAGCCCGGGGCCTTCTGCCTTCTTTCATGCGCCGCCGGTCGCACGGCCCTGGCCTGGTTCGTTTCAGGCAGTGCCTGATGACGATGCGGCCCCCGCATCCCGGCAGCCGCTGAAGGCAGCGCGCGCGGCCGCGATGGCGTCGGGCTGCCCGGCGGCCTTCGGGGACCCGACCGAAGTGCGCGAGGGCTTCCTGTGCCCGCTGTGCCTGAAGGATCTCCAGGCGTTCCGGCAGCTCCAGGCGCACTACGAGGAGCAGCACTCGGGCGAAGACCGGGACGTCAGGGCGCAGCTGCGAAGTAAGGGTGGCCGCGGTAAACGCGTTCGGCTTGGCCGTGGGAAATCCCTGCTCGTATTTCGAGTGCTCCCAAATGTCTGACAACAATAAAATATTAATTGAAGGGACTTACAGGCGAGGTATGCAGTTCCATTCTTCCGTAAATCTCCTTGGGCCAAGCACAGTATTCACCTTCTCCCGATACTTTCCATAAATTGATTCTAAAGCAGGGGCTAACGGACGTTGCTCTTCAAATGTTTGATTTTATGCACAATTTTTACTATTGACCTTTTTGGCTTTTTTGTTTATCGGAAAACTCAAAATTATACTAACCCAGTGAATACCCAAGAATTACTTGAAGACTGTGGAGAATATGGAGAATCTCTGGTACTTGCCAAGTTCCAGTTCAATAATTTCTTGTTTTGACAGTAGATAAAACTGTGGTTGCAGTTAAAGTGTGAAGTTAAGAACTGTTGTTACATGGTAAAGTATGTGGATGGTGGAGCTAGCAGGAGATGCTGGGAGTGCTCCATATCTGTTATGGATTTCCACCTTTCAGTAATGTTTGGAAAATCTCTTTGAATTTTGTTTTACTAAGATATTTCCCTTATTTTACTCCCTTGTGTGCCCAATGTCATTTTGTATTGACAACGTCATTTTATATTGAGAGAACAATGTTTAAAATCTAGTGATAATTCTCTGTGGTTCCTGCAAAACTCTGGTTTTAGTATGCTCGAGGTAGTGGCCTGGCAGTCTTGATTTTTTTTTTTTTTTCCTCTTGAGATAGATTTTTGAAGTATTAACTAATTTTCTTGGTGAAACCCTAACCCTAACACTGGATTGTTACAAGCACACTGAAATTGGTAGCTTGTGCAATAAGACAAGGCATGTGTTGAACGTTCTTGAATCTGAAGAAAATAATAGGGAATTATGAGAATTAAGATAAAACTGTATGATGCCCCGTGCAGTGAGACAGGTACCGTACTTTAAGATATGTTACTGTTTTACAGTGAAGTCTGACAATGGTCTTCTCTCTTGTCCTTAGGACCTCATGCTGCTTTATGACAGAAAACAGAGAGCATTTTGTGTCATCTGTGGTGCTCTGAACTGCATTTTTCTTCTAAGAATATTTTGAGGATAAATTTATCCAGGAAAAATATTTCTGCTAAAAGACGAGGAATATTCTATACTGGCTTCACATGACAAATATTTGGTGACTACCTGATATGTTAGATAACTTGGGTTTATTTTTTTTAGATTTAGTCCAGAAGGCCAAAAGAGCAAAGAAGAAGTTGCTGAAACAAGAAGATGATGACAGAACTGATTCTGGATCTCAGGAACGATATGAGTCATTCAGCTATGGTGGAGTAGATCCATACATGTGGGAGCCTCAGGAAGTAGGTAGGAGAGCTAGGAAGCAATACACAGTGGGGATAAGTTTTGGACAAGTGCTACACTATTGCTGAAGTGGCTTGGAATTGTGTCTGTGCTGCACTGGATTTGCTAGCAGGGGTTATGGTTTGCACACTGACTGAGCAGCCTAATTGCATTGGGTGGAGTGTGGGTAAAACATGGTTAATGGGGAGAAGAAAAGACAGGTATAGAATCAGTACCCAAACTCCCCTTCAGGGAGCTGTTAGTCATGTCATTGTTGCTGTCCTGCTGAGATCTGCTTAGTCTGTGTTTACCTCTGTGCAGCTAGCTTCATCTTGTGACTTTACAAAACAGAAAACTCACTAATTAAAAGCTAAGTTATAAGTGTATAAAATCTCTAGCTTTTGGGCTACACTTAAAGTAGCTGTTAGTTTGCATGTTCAACAAAAAGATTATCCATCTATTTAAACATTTTTTCCTTGGATTTGCGGTGGCAATCACCTCTTATTAAAAGGGGGCTTACTTTAAAATGACCAAGTTATAAAACCAAACAACAAACAAACTCCACTCCTCTGAATATAAATCTACATTTGTAGAATTTCAAGGATATTGACTGAGCCTGTAATTATAAATACTGCTACTGGCAGTTGCCTGTACTATAACTGAAATACCATGGTTATTTTTGGAGAAGGAAGCAGCACCATCTTTTGTGGATCTTGGGAAAATTTCCACTATGGTGCTGCCAAACTAGGACTGAGTCCTTTGGGTCTGCAAGGTCTGAGTTCTGTATATTTCTTTACTTCTGACTTTGTAACTATCTGAGCAGCAATCATAGTGTAAATATTAGCTAAGAATAAGTTTAGGGAGAAGGTTTATGAACATTAGAGAAGTGAGAACTGCTTTCTGATGAGCGTTGAGAAGATAAACCATAGAGATTTTGGCATGTGATTTGATGGATCAGTGAAAGGGATTGTGTCTCCAAAGTAGTGGCTTAAATCAGTGACCCAGAGGGACTCTTTCGCTTCTGTGAATGCATCTTTGGAGATTTTTGGTTACCCCGTTAGCATGAGGAAGTGAGATTCTTACATTTACATAGGTTGTAGCAAAAAGTAACATCTGATTTTGAATTTTGCCAGCTGGAAGAAAGATATTTTTTTGGGTTGGTTGGTTAGTTTGGGGTCTTTAGTTTTTTGTCTATAAGTTTGATTTTTAATACCTCCTTACTTGGAAAAGGAGTAATCTTAAACCAATATTATTGACTATGAATTGTAGATATCTTAGAGATGCTATATAGTCCTTTTCAATACTTGGTGACCAGTTTTCTGCAAATCTAAACTCTCATCAAGGATTTGATTCAGGCCCCTAAATGTGTAGAGATGATCAGAAATCTGAAACAAAGCTGCTGCTGCATAGACCTTCAGTAATCCTTGGGTGTGCTTCTTCCCTTTGCTCAACATGTAGCCAGGAAACTAAAGGGAGCTGGTTTTGAGAACGCTGCTGGTAGGTAACAGCTTACCAAATGTAATTGTAAATGTAATGAAGATGCAGAAAAAAAATGATTGCAGATTTTCTTTTTAACACAGTGCTGCTTGTTTTCTGTAGTAGAAGTAAACCACTGTTTATTGCTAGCCTGAATATTAGGCTTTAACTAGCATGTTTTATTTACAACAACACTGAAAATGTAGGGTTCCAATGTGTCTTTAAAATTGAATTTGAACATGATAAGGGTGAAAAGAAGAGACATCTGTCTTTCAAGTGGCATTTAAATCCATACAGAGTACTTGGGTGATCAGGACAACTTTCTGTTATCCCTGCAGGTGCTATGAGAAGCCATCTTTCTGAATTCAAGAAACACCGAGCAGCCAGGATTGATCACTATGTAGTTGAAGTCAATAAGTTAATAATCAGGTTAGAAAAGGTAAATTTGGTGCTTCTTAATATTCCAGCCTTCTAAATGTTTCCTAGATTTAAAAAAAAAAAGCTATTTCAGTATGAATACATTTTTTATAAAAGGTCCTAAACTATGACTCTCTTTATGCATTACCTTGAGAACTGTGCATGATTTGACTCTGTGCCATGGGTATTATTTCCGGTTCTATGCACCATTTTCAAGCTGAAGATGCTACTTTCACATGCTTCAAGAGCCTTTTGTTCTCCTGTTTTATTTTCTCCATGTTTACTTCACTAAATTGCTCCCCGATATTTTTATCATGATTCTTCCAGCTTTTCATTCTTCAAAATCTGCCAGTGGTACACCTGCATTTTGGCTCAGATGCAGTTATGTTGGCTGCAAAAGATTATGTCCAAAATGTCCTGATTTGTACAGGTTTGATAAGTCATTGTTTAGCACTGGTATTAATATGGAATTAGAAAAAAAATGAAAGTTGCATAAGTCTGGTGTCAAACCAGCTGAAACTCCTCTCTCTTAAAAAAAAAACAGGTTTCTTTTTCTTGTTGGGCTGAGTTGTGTTGGGTTTTTTCCTTGCAAAAGTATAATCTTCTTGAATATATTTATCTTCAACCAGCTGACATCATTTGACAGAGCAAACACTGAGTCAGCTAAAATAAGAGGTTAGTGTGAGCTTATCTGAGACTATTTGCCCCTATAGTCTAACCAGCTGAGGAATCAATTGAACACTTATGTGGTGTATATTTCTGCTCACAGCTATAGAGAAGTCTGTTGTGCCTTGGGTCAGTGATCAGGATGTTCCATTTTGCCCAGACTGTGGCAGTAAGTTCAGTATCCGAAACCGACGTCACCACTGCCGCCTTTGTGGGTCTATTATGTGCAAGAAGTGCATGCAATTTGTCAGTCTTCCTTTAGCAAGTAAGTACTTAAGAGTTAATTCTTTGTTTTCTTAGCTCACTTTGGGTGCATCCTGGCTTTTTGCCATTAGAAAAAAATATGCTGCTAATAGTCTGGCTCTGCAGAAAACTTCCATTCAGTTTCATGCAGACTCTTGCCTGTGAAGCACAATACAAGGAATTATTTCTCCACTCTTTTTCTCTGTTCTTCAGATTTGGAAGTGTTGCATAACACTGAAAAATTTACTAGAAGTAATAGTCATAATAGTAAATAAAAAAATACTAAGAAGTAAAAAAGTAGAAACTCCTGGTAAATATAGGTATTATTTATTCTACTGAGTACTATAACTATGGAGCTATTAGCTTTAGGAACTGCCAAGGTTCCAATATTTTGGATTTTTCCAGTTTTGTTTGTGTTGTCCAAATGTTAGACCTTGGGACAGCAACTTAGGGAAATTTATGTGTAGGTCTTTAAGAACTACTGGAAACTTTTATCTTTCTCATCTTGCACTGGAGAGCAGACTGTATGTTCTGTGGAGATAAATGACATTAACTGTGCTTTTCAGACTGTGCAAGCACAATGCCTGGATACCATTATCATACCTGTTCTACACATTGTTTTGTGACTGTGCAGGCTCAAACCTGAGAATGCTTGCAGGCATAAGCAATGTCGGTGATGCTCAACAGTCTGCTCTCTAGCTAGTTTTAAATACAACAAGATTTGCAGTGAAGACCCAAATTCTGACTTGCAGTCATGGTTGTCATGCAATCCTTGCATGTCTTTCAGCAGACTGTTTCAACTTAGTTTTTTAGTACCACCTGAATGTAAAGTTTCTGTTAAAGGGCAGTTTGTTTGTGTTGGTAAAATCTGTTGGCTTTTCCAGTTACTGTGAAATTACATGTGTATAACTTTCAGGCAAACTCACTAGTGCCAGCAGAGAGGCCTTGGGTTCTCATACAAGCCCAAACTCCTCACCCAGCAGTGTCCACGGCTCCCGCCGTGGCAGCATTAGCAGTATAAGCAGCGTGAACTCTGTTCTGGATGAGAAAGATGATGAACAAATACGTTGTTGTCAGCACTGCAAAGACACCCTGTTGAAAAGAGAGCAACAGATTGATGAGAAAGAATACACACCAGAGATTGTGAAACTCTATGAGGTAAGTCAAGCTGTGTGCTACAGCATATATGTCAGCAAAAATGGTCAGTACTTGACTTTTGGCTTGTTACCTTATGTCTAAACTCTATGACTTAATACTGACTTTTATTAGAAGAGACCATTGGGTGTTCATGCCATGTAGCAAAGACATATCTGAAATGTTGGAATCAATTTCAATATAGTATTTATAGCCCACATTAGCTTCCCACGTATTTTTAAAATACATCTTCATTCTCATCATCTGGAGCTAGTAGTTCAGACATGCCTCTCTCTTAAAATTGTGAACTTGTTTAAACCAGTGAGTGATATACTGTGCATTTGATAGCTGGGCTGCACTGGAACTTGACGTCACCACTGTTGCCATCAGTCCTTACACTGATGGGAAATGCATTTTTTGAACCATCTCTATCAACATTACATTCAAATGCTTTGCAGCAGGTACTGATGATCACCAGATACGTTTTCAGTAGAGTTCACAAGCTCCCCTGATTAGTATTAATTAGAGTTTTTGTTGGTGCTCTTGTTGGTGAAGAGAGGTAAGGCTAGAAGTTGTCCAAGTCAGCCATTCAAACAGCTTCAAGATTCAAAGTCCACCTTGTAGGGGTACAGTAAGTCTTTCTCTGTTTCTGACAATGCCATATGTGTTCTGGAGATAACTGGAGAGTCTTCTCATCCTGAACAGTTAAAGTGCCTTTCAACCTGGTTAACTTCAAATCTGCACAAGCAGCATGAAAAGATTCATGTCAACAAGTTCTTGCATTAGTATTTTAATGTCTTTTTTTATACGTTTTGTTTTAATATTATAACAAGAAACTCCGACTCTGCATGGAGAAGGTG
This sequence comes from Ammospiza nelsoni, assembly GCF_027579445.1. Taxonomy (NCBI): domain Eukaryota; kingdom Metazoa; phylum Chordata; class Aves; order Passeriformes; family Passerellidae; genus Ammospiza; species Ammospiza nelsoni. The sequence continues at coordinate 276,660 of NC_080643.1, read as the reverse complement.
GACCAGAAGGCACCAGAATACATAAGGATGGCAGAATCACTAAAGTAAGTCCCATTGCTGGCTAACATGTATTTTTCCTCCAAGTGTGAGAGGTAGTAAGGAAGTGGTGTACTAAGGCTGCAGGAGTGTGTAACTTTAAAGAAAAATCAGTTCTTTATTATCTGTTGTCTTCTGGATGCTCTTCAACAATGTAGTACTGAATTAATTATTAATGGTAACATACAGAGGAGAATGTTGTTTGATTTGTTAATTTTTTAAAGCCACTTCCCAGTGAGGCATTGCTGTCGTACTTTGACACATCATCTTTGCAAAAAAGGGAAGTACAGGGCTTGGAATTACTGTGTAAATGAGCCTCTTCAAAACAGCTGCAGTAAGCTGTTGCTGTCCTCAGCTGGGATGCTTTGGCTTCCAAGGAGTGCTAGCAGTAGCAGATCAATGGAACACTTCTGTTCTGTGTAAAGCACCTTCACCTGGCAGTTGTTCTGCGTGTAGCTGGGTACCCTGTGCTGCAGTGGTTAAGCAACAATCTCATGTTTCAGTTTTGTGTGTAATTTCTCTCAGTACTATTCTCTGACTGGGGTAACTTAAGTCTCTCCAGCTCTATCTGCAAGAGGTTGCCAGGTTATAATTTTGGCTCATATAGTGAGAGAAATACATGCATTGGTCTTTGATAGGAAGCATTTCCTTTTGAAAAGTTGAAGTTAATAAATACTGCTATACCTGTCCTTTAGATCTAATGGTTGTAGAAAAATTAGTAACGAGCATGGTTGTAAAAACACTCCTCGCAATAGGAAGAAGTACAGAAGGTGAAAAACCTGCTAAGATGTTACTGCTTTTTGTCATGAGTTCATGAAAGATTGGGTTATGTGGCTTGGCAGCTGGAGAAAAGTAAAAATAAAGATGTCTTGGATAATAGAAGTAAATGTCAGAAAACAACAGGCTTGTTATGGGTGGCATTAAAGATTTCTGACTAGTAGTGTGTCCTGGAAATCAGAATCCTGTGGATAGCAAAGTTGCTTTTGAGAAAGTGATGCTTATAATTTATTTTTGTGATATAAAAGGACAGGGAAACTAAAAACTCATGAAGAGTTTTCCCCACTAAGTCCTAGTTTGTTTTATCAATAAAGTGGCGACTCTAGTAAAGTGCCTGTAATAATTGTATCCCCATATGGTCAGTCATTGACAGGCATTTTAAATACTACACCCTGTCCAGCATAGTCTTTTGCTTTCTGACAAATGCTATTGGAGGTAACTATTGTGCTTTAATGATGTAGTTAGTTACTTAGAGATTTTTCCCACCAAGTTGTCTGGAAAGAAATCCCCACAAAATAGATACATTTGCTAAGCATATGTATATTTTAGATATTACTTTAGAGTGGCATTTTTGTGTTAGAATACAGTTTCTCCTAGAGTAGTAAGTAATAATATATAAGTAATAATAATTTTATATATATTATTAAATAATTGTGTTTAATCATAAATACAGTTATCTTCTATGAAGTGTTTATGTTTGCAAAATTATTATAATTTCCACTTTTGTCACCAAAAAAAAGTTTTTTTAAACATGAGCTTGAAATAAAATCATTCAGCCCTTTATTGTTAGCAGTTCTTATCAATGTTGAATCTTGGTCATCTTGGATAACTAGTAGTGTTGTACATGTTGTTAACTGGATGCATGACTTACAGTAAAGTTCTGTTTATTCTTTAGTGCTGGGGAATCAGCCTACAACCTTGATCATGCTAATGACTTGAGGGTGGAGATTCAAAAAATGTATGAATTTATAGATGCGTTAAGGTAAAAGATTGTCTCTCTCCCTTTTTCCCCCAGCATGTATGTATCTCTGTTATGACTTAAATATTATATGGATGATCAATATGTCTGCTCAGTTGTAAAGAGCATTTAAAAAGGTAGATGCTGTTCCTGTACACCACTGATTTCTACTTCTTCTCCAGCCTTAAAATTCATGCATTTCTCTTCGGGAAGAATAAGCATAGAGGAAACAAGTAGCAGCACCATTGAGGGGAAAGGAATTGTTTGTTTTGGTTTCTTTGTTTTTCTAAGGCTGAGAGTGGAAAGTGTTGCAAATTGTAATATCCAAAACTGTTTATCTAAAAGAACATCAGAAGTTTTTGATCCAATATTGTCTCTCCACTTTTGTGGCATTTTTCCTAATTTTGGTTTTGAACTGATGAAGCTGTATGTTTTCTTTGATTCAGTAAGAAGATTTTGAGTCTAGGCTTGCACGAAGATCCTCAACCTCATCCTAAAATACTACAACTTCAGCGAATGATAAGATATTCAGCTACACTTTTTGTTCAGGTGAATAGAGCATATGCTGTGAGATGAATGTACATTTTAGATTGTGTTCTCTTCTTTGCCAGGCATCCCCGTGGTTTGAAACTATTTTGGCAGGGGCCTTAGTTCTGTACATTTTCTGCATTTTCTCTAGTTCTCCTAATGACTTATGATAGCCTTAAATAAGCTGTCTTGAACACAGATTTTTCACTCAGAGCAGCATTGCGCCTGGGGAACCCAAGAGGTGTGTGAGCCTTGGCTCTTCCTCTTGCTGAGGTATGAGCCCACACAGCAGTGCAGGTGTGGCAGCAGAGATGTGTGGAGACCTGCAGCAGGGACTGCAGTGTAGAAGCATCTTTGATGTGTTTGTGGGGTTTCTGCTGGTAGTATCTCTCTTCTCAAGGACTTGAAAAATGGGCTGAATACCTGCAAGCAATGCTGTAAGTATTTCAATTTTTGCCAGGAAAAACTGCTTGGCCTAATGTCCCTGCCAACTAAGGATCAGTATGAAGAACTGAAGAAGAGAAGACTGAATATGGTAAGACGGGTTGGGATCTGTTACATCTTGTTTCAGGCTTTCTCTTAGATACAAGCCTGGGAGCTATGTGGGGATATGAGTCGCTGCCTTCAACACTGGATTTCAGTTTTTTTTTTTTCATGCATATTGTCCCATCCCCTTTATCAGGGATTTGCCTAGCTGCTGCTTTGTTCTGCCCAGAACAGAAGTAGGTGGGCACAAAGGTGGACACTTCTAGGAAGCAGCAGGGAGTTGGGTGCATGGGCTGTTTCTGGTGCAGTGTGTGCAGAGCAAGCTCTGAAGTTAGTGTGTTAGTTTATACTGACTTCGAAATTGTGTTCAGGAATTCACTCACATAAGTAGAATTTGGAAAATTCTTTTGTTGGTGGGAAAGAACATACTAGAATAAGGATGCCTCTGCAGGGAGAGAGGCTTTTTTCCTTTAGGAGGGAGGATATCTTTAATTATAAACTAAAGCCAACTTCATCTTGAAGTATAAGTTGAGAAATTAGAATAATCCCACTCCAAAAGCCAGTGATTCAGTGACCTTAAAAACTGATGTTCTATGTGATATGATTGATGTCCAGATCAATCTAGACCACTCTTTGCACAGCTGCATTAGGCATTTTTTTTCCTCTATAAAGAGAATTGTTGCTCCTAGTTTCCCTCAAGTTTGTAGAGGCAGATGTCGTGAGTTTTTCATCAGTATCATCACAAACTCAAGGGAAACATGTAAGGAGTGGTATGAAAGTAAGAATCTTCTGCAAAGTAACCAAAATGGCAGCTGATCCCTTTAAGCGTCAGCCAACAATGTCTTAAGATCGGCTAACTTGTACCTATGGATACTTAGAATGAAATTTTTCAAGCTTGCAGTGTTTTATTACTACATGTTTTTTTGTTTAGGTTGCTCTTGAAGCACAGGGAAGACAAGAGGAAAAGCAGAAGGAATTTATCTCCATATCTGCATCTGCAGTTAATGGTGATGAAACTCACATAAAAAAAGGAACAGTCAAAAAATCTGAAGGCTGGTTGCCCACATCTAGCATTTCGAGAGAGAGCGAGAGAGCAGACCCACTTCTTCAGCAGATTGACAATATCACATCCTTTATTAAGCAAGCAAAGGCAGCTAATAGGATAGATGAGGTCCATACGTTGCAAGAGAACCTGATGCAGCTTCAGGATGAATATGATCAACAACAAACTCTGAAAGCTATTGAGCTTTCTAAAAAACAAGCAGAAGAGGAGGAGATACAGAGGGAGGAACTTCAGGTCCTTCGTGAAAAAGAGTGGGAAAGAGAGCACCATAAATTCATGTCTCAGCATTCAAGGACACGCTCCTTAGACTTCAGAGAAGTCAAACAGCATTTGGATGTTACTTGGATCAAAGGGGACACAAGTTTTGAAACTCCTGTTGAGCAGCTGCCAGCAAAAGAGCACTCGACCTTCACACTCAAACCCCAGAATGTCCCACAGTGTGACAAAGACCGTGATCAGCCAGCCTGTCTAAACCCCTTTGAGGATGAAGCAGATACCCCTCAAGTAGAAGATCCTGCTAATCCATTTGCCAAAGACACCTCTCCAGTGGTTTCTTTCTCTAACACAGCTCAGCAAAGTGATAAAAAAGAATATAATCCATTTGAAAGTGAGGAGGAGGATGAACAAAGTAATGGAGCACCTGGCAGTACTTCAAACCCCTTTGAAGAGGATGAAAATCCATTTGAAAAGCCTGGGGGCAGTTGGAATTCAGGGAATCCATTTGAAGAGGGATCCTCTATCAATCCCTTTGAAGTGGAGGATGGCAGTGAGATCTCTGGAGAGGAGGCTATAGAGGAAGAGCTGCTTCTCCAACAGATAGATAATATTAAAGCTTATATATTTGATGCCAAACATAGTGGACGACTGGATGAGGTGGAGGTACTGACAGAGAACTTAAAGGAACTGAAACACACCTTAGCAAAGCAGAAAGAGAAATCTAACTGCTGAAGCAGCAATAGGGTTGTGTAATAATTCAGTCTGCTGTTAAATATGGGAAAGTAAAGCAGATACAGATAGGAGTACAGATCACAAGAGGGAATTGGGAAAATCCTGACTTTAAAGCACTTTCATTTAGACATAGCCACTACTACGCAGTCTTGAAGAAAGAATCACTGAGGAATGCTGCTGGTCTCAAAAGCTTAGAGTAAGAAATTTTAAAATAACTTTTTACAGCACTTTTTAATGGTAACTGGTCTTACTGAATGCTTATTTTGGTCCAGGGGTTAAGTGGTAATAGGGAACTATGATGTGGAAGTGGTTGGAATATTAGTTTGCCCTCTTTCCTGCTTTCTGCTGTAGTGTTGGCCTTTCATGTGTGGCTTTGACTAAAAAGAGATGAAAACTTTTCTAATACTTCTTCATCTTCTCCTGACCCAGGATAGTTGAACTGCTAAGGGTGTTCTGGCAATGTGTTGTTATAGAGCTACTGTGATGCTCTGGGTGCCAACTGTACAGACTCACAGATCAAGTTTATGCAGTGCTAATCAATACATAAAAGGGATCTTAAGACTGAGAAAAACTTTCTTAACTGATCTTAGTATGAGTAACTTTTTAGTATCTGTATAAAGATTCCCAAGTAAAATTTGAATGCTTCATCACTTCTGGTTTCCCATTTGCTCTGAGCGAAAATGATGGTGTTGTAGCATCGTGCTGGCTTCAGGCCTGCTCATGAGGGAGCAAGCATTTGCTTATTTCCAGGGAAAGGAACATCAGGCCAGCAACACTTCTATCTGTAATATAAAGGGTGAACCTCCAATTGCTTATTACATTATGGAATCTACACATTCCTTTAAATCCTCTGGGCGACAGAATGATCATGCTTGTTATATTTGTGAGAGTGGAATATTTTGTAGCATCCAAGCAACAAAAAATTTTCTTTATAATGGAAAGCTGAGATGCCACTAGAATTTTGTGAAAGCTGGGAGACAAAGTCTGGCTGCAATAGTGCCAAATGGCAATTCTCTCTCATGTTACATTCCCCTCAGTTTTTATGAAAATGAGGCATACCTATTTTAAATAAGAAACTTCAGATTGCAGACCTCTTGTTATCCTGTGGCCTGAGGGATGACCTGGTGACAGCCAGTACCTGTGATGCAGGAGGACCTACATCTGGGCAAATGCAGGGTTTTTGAGAAAGATGGAATCTAACTGCTTTGATTTTTATCTTTGAGAGGCACAGACTCATGTTTGCAGGAGTGGTGGTGGTGAGTTAATCTTAAAGGGTTTATTTAGAACTGAAATAGAGGAAAGTCAGGCAGATCACACTGTATAGCACTAACAATAGTGGCCTTACTCAGAAGCGTGAAGTTCTGTGGAATGGGACATATCTTTTAATCATGTCTCTGATATTGGCATAGCTGTAACCCCAACACTGCTTAAGATTTTAGAGACAAGTAACTCTGTTACCTAAAGAGCAGGAACTCTGGTTCCTAGCTGTGAGTAAATGGAGGTAGGGACTTGTGGAACTGTTGTTTAAAAAGACCAAACCATCTATATCCTCACTTAATACAACTAGCAAGGGGTTGAAGTAACTCAGACCAGCCAGTCAAGGATGCCTGATGGTCTGTCTGGTGTAGCCTAATTCTGGGTTTAAAAGGTGTGTAGCAGAGGTTGGCTTAAGACCATGAAGTTCTTATACTGATGTTTTCTTAGAGCTGATTTAGTCCCCAAGTTTTATTTTGCACCAAGTAGAAGAACACAGGATTCTTAAAGGTCTTGACAGAACATAGGTGCTTAGCACCAGATTCATCAAGGCACCAAAAATTGTTGATAACTAAACATAATCCCTGGAATTATCTAAGAGATAGTAAAAGGCACTTATTTAGGATGGACTTGGTTGCTAGTCAGGAGGATTGCATCCTGCACTATAACCTAATGCTTTTTTAGGTATCAACATGAAAAACTGTTTCAGTGGCTACAGCTTTCTCATTAAAAAGTGGTTTTATCCTGGTTGAAACTGTCCTGCCTTGTTTATATTTTCTGGCTAATACACTAATATGAATATTCTTATTGTATATGTAATACATTATTTTTACAAGCAGGTAACAGACTAGGATACCTCATGATCTTTGTCAGTGTTAACTGTGATAGACTAGACACCTAATAACAATGGTCTTCACCTCTAATGTGAAGACCTTTGCTGGTATAGGGACTGCTGTGTGGCTTGCAAGGCACAAGGGAATGAAGATGAGTTAAGCATAAAGCTCAATAACTAATAAGCATCGACTTTTGTTACAACTGCATGCACTACTCCGTATGAAAACTTTGTAAAAAGAGATGAAATAAAACAACGTGTTTATTTTGTGTTGTGTTTGTTCTTGGCAATTTGTACAGGATGCTTGCATCAGTGTGAAATTTTGTATTCAACTAATTCAGAAATGCTGCAATACAGTTCTACAGTGACTTGTACATATAAGCCTGACGTAAAGGTCTGTAGAGTAGAGTACAATCTATCATGTTTATACATATTACAGGGATGGTGTAATTGGTGAGGCAGAAACTGTAATGATTCAGAAAGGGTTTTTTTGGTAATTGTAAAACTTGCCTTTTATACACCAATTTTCCCATTCTCCTTTCCTGCTGATATTCCTGACTTGATCAGTGCTTCTCAGAGCTGCAGTATCAACTGCAAAAGTTGTATCTTCCTGGAAATGAGACTCTGAACTTTCTGATTCATAACTACATAAATTAGGAAAGTTCAATTGAGACTGGAGTTATATTATCATTTGTCTGTCTTTAGTTGGTACAATATGGACTTTTGCACCACTTTCTACAAATTATGGAATTCTGTGCTACTTTTAAGATTTAACTTTTTAGTCTAGCCACTCTATCCCAAAGAAAACATGATCTTAGTTTTGCCATAATTGACTACCTGCAGGCATGAATAAGAAATAAGACTATTAATTTTGTTTTCCAGTAATGACCTGCAGTACTTCATAGAACCACAGCTTTTTTTGGTGCCAGTTTTAACTTTTATTTATTTTTCACTTAATAATTCTAGTTGTAGTTGTAAGAAGGCTAATGACGCAGAGTTCTCTGTATTGAATGAACTTGCTTGTTCCTGTTCCCAGGAACTGCTGCCTCTTGTCTCTCACTGAAGCACTTTCATTGTCCAGTCCTGAGGCAAAATAGCTCCATGACTTGAGGTCTTGAAATGTCAGGCTCATGCCTCATTTTTCATGGCACCTTTGTATTTTCCCCTCATCTCTTTGGGCAATGGTACAAAAGCAGGACAGGGAACTTGGCCTTCAATCTCACACATGCATTCTCGCAGATGATACTTCTTGGGCCCGAAGGTTGCTGGATGTGATAGTTTTTTCCTTTCTCTTTCTTCTTTTTCAAGCATTTCTCTACAAAAGAGATCTGTTTGTTACTATCAGAAGTCTGACTTGCAATTTTCCTCCCCCTTCCCTGGACCCAGGTTATTAGAAAGATGGCGTTAAAGTTCCTACCTTGTGGACTTTATCTTGCTTGTGTCAGTTTTATCCAGGAAAAGTAGTATTTCCTTCTGTATTCCACAAAAGTTTGTAATATGTATGCTAGATGATGTATTAGCTTACTGCATGCTACTTACTTGCTTTTCCCCAGGATTTTTTTAATGTGCTCTGTTATCTCTTTGTTGGTTTTATCTTCCACGTCTACCACAACTTGTTCTCCACTGTCTGTCAAGAAAAATTCATAATAGTGTATCAGATGATACCACTTCCTCCTGTATGCCATTTTGAGAGGCTTTTACACGCACAGGAATGAAGGATCTACTTCCTCCTGCGGTTAATGTGTAATGTAATATTTTAAGTGGAAAAGCAAAATCTCCATGAGGGTGAGTCATGGGGAGCTGCTAACGGCTAAAGCTCTGTTCCGCTCAAGCAGCCGAGGGCGAAGGGCCCAGGCGCGGCGGGCACCACGCTGCCGTGCGGCTGCTGCGGTCCCCGCGGTGGCGCCACCTACCCAGGTAGAACCGGAGAAAGGGCGAGGGAGTCATGTTCCTGAACAGCATGATCTGCACCCAGGGGTTCTTGTACTGGATCTGGGGGATGTTGAAAAACACGAACTTTCTGGAAGGAAAGAGAAAAGCACACAACGGCTGGCCCGTTGTCGCTGTGGAGGGCGCGGCCCGTGCAAGCCGTGGTGTCTTTGCAGGGGCACCCCGCGCTCCCGCCGCGCCCCGCACTCACCTTGCGCCTTCGCTCAGTTCTCCAGCCGTGTTGTAGTTCACGGTCATCACCTTCACCGAGCTCTTGAACACGACGTCGCCCTGGCTGAGGTACTGCAGGGTCCGGCGCACCGGGAAGCGGCCCTTCATCGGCATCGCGGCGACGGCCGGAAGGGGAGGCAGCGCTCCCGCGCGCCCCCTGGCGGAGGCTCCGCCGCCCCGCCTATCCCGTCCCTGGCAGTACCCGCGGAGGGCGCGCGCTGTGCCCGGGCCCGGCGGCGCGAGGGGCGCGCGGGCCGTGAGGGGCGCGCGGGCCGTGAGGGGCGCGCGGGCCGTGAGGGGCGCGCGGGCCGTGAGGGGCGCGCGGGCCGTGAGGGGCGCGCGGGCCGTGAGGGGCTCGGCGGGTCCCGCGGGCCGTGAGGGGCTCGGCGGGTCCCGCGCGCCGCAGCGACAACTTCGGGGCTACTCAAAGCTTTTGTGTTCACGATGAACTAAAACCTTAGGAAAAGCCCTCTCTCCTCCTAGAGAAGTTCCTTGGAGCCAGTAAGTTAATGAGATTTCTTTTCTATACCAGACCCGGTTAAATCTCTCTCCTAAGATAATCACTGTGGTGAAAGCAAATTGCTGTTTCTCCCTAAAAGATAGTAAATTATGTATTTGGCTTAGAGAGCTCCTGTTCAAGAGAAACTTAAATCAACTTCAAAATAAAACTCAAGAATGCAGTTATATTTGTAATTCACTTTAATGGTAGAAACCTCATTTAGCTACTAGTATTAATCGCAACAATATAATATCACAACAGCATTTAATAAAATGCATAAGCTAAATCATGCACTGCAATACTCTATATACAAACACAACAATGCAAATTCCTCTTTGTGACTGAAGACATTGCTTGGATATAAAATTTAGTTTAAAAAAACCCCATGCTATTGTTTTTAAATGCTATCACAAACAATAATACTGATTTCACAAAAGAAGCTGTGAGAAATGAAAACCTTTTGCAGTTTTAAAATAAACAATCGTTTTCTAAATTATAAGGAATACAGACTTCCAGAAAATATCCTAAGGAACTGAAAGTAAATGCTTCCTTCTATAAAAATTTGCTGTATTTTAGGAGCTCAGCATTCCCTAGTATGCCAATACAGATACAACTGTGCGGTTTTCAGTTAGGAAACTATGAACACTGGTTTCCAGTGTATTTCGGAGTACAGATTAATTATTAAAAATACTTGAACATTTGATCTTGATTCCATATATGGAAAATTTAACATTTACAGTCTGTAAGTAATATGTTTTCTTCTTAAAGACTGTGCTTTTTTGTTTTAAATTTACTTAGTCCTGCTTTAACCCACAATCATGAAAATACCATAAAGTGGACCTGTGTTGTATTATTGCAGAGCCTTTATTGCCATTAAATTTGAGCACATTTTGTTCTTCAGAATACAAACAATTCAAATGTGGATATAACACATTTGGATTCACTGAACTTTGCCTTTTCTTTTTTTTTTTCCTGAATTGACAGTTGAGTTTTTAAACAGATTCAATCTTGCATTAATGCCCCAATTGGCTTCCTAAACTTTAAAACTGTTCCTGCAGAACAGTGACCTTAATAACTATTCACCTTTAAAGAGAAAAGCAAGCATTCAAACACCACCAATTGTCCAGACACCAAGGAAGGAACATCTGTCACAGAAATTCCTGACGTTAATTTACACATTTTTCATGCTGAAAATCGTAGAAATAAGGGTTTGAAATGCTACAGGTTTATCCCTATATTTGAAATAAAAGCTTACAAATGCTCGCTAACCAATACACCAGGAAATAGAACATTCTCAGCATTTTCCAAAGCAAACTTTCCAAAATTTCCTCAGACTTGTGGTTCACTTTAATAATGCACAAAGTTAATGTTATTTTGATTAGTGTAATTTCATTGGATTAAACATACACAAGTCTTTGCCACAGTGAGCACAGAAGGTGGAAATAAATGCCCATAAAATTCTATTTCACCTTTTTAATGACAGAAACAACTTGCTGAACTACTGTCCTGCATGGTCTGTGAAATGCTTTTTTTAAAAAACTCACAGTTAACAGATTTACTTTATGGAAGGCTTCCTTTTTAGCTTCATCAAAAGAGAAGAAGCTTTGATAATGTAAATGTTTCATTATGAATAAGAAATGGTTTTACTTCACATCTCATTTCCCAACTGTGTGTCCATGTCCCACATGGAGTGGGTCTGTCACAGGCAGTGCAGGGGCTGCACAGATTGCAGACCCAGGAGAGGACAGAATGTGGCAAGGGACATAGTCTGACAACTAAATTAAGAAACTAGCTGTGTTCAGTTTAGGCTGGAAAATAAAAATAAAAACTTTGGAAAGTGAATATACAATTGAAATGCATTGTGAAAATCCTGAAGATGTCTTGATACTTGCTAAGAAATAAACTACCTGCAATGTCCCTACTGTTTAATTACCATTGTACCAGAGCTGCTTTTTCACTGACCAGAGCACACAGTCTCTATCTCACAGCTTGGTTTCATGAGATCACTATGACAATATGACTATTGATTTCTTAAACAGCATCCATTACCTCCTCTTCTGTGTGCTGCAGTTCAGTGATAAATGGCAACTTGGTTTACTTTCAATTAGCCACAGATGAAGACTTAAAACCAAAAAATCAGTCTCTTACCAAGCTTCACAAAAAATACAACTTTACAAAAGTATCTCAGGAGGGCTGGAAGAGAATGAGTATATAATGAGCAGGGAAGCATTTTCTATGACTATAGTTATTTATTCCTTATTTTCAAAAGGCTTTATATGCTCAATTAACTATTGACTTCCAGACCTCTATAGGTCAAATGAGAAAAGGTAAAGAGAGTAATGTAAAAGCCAGAAAATTAATGGAATATATTTGTCAGTTCTGAACAGCAAATAGTAAATTCAGACTGGTTTAGAAAAAAGGTGCAAAGCTCTGAAATTTGTGAGGATTCACCAAATTAGGAAGCTATGGTTTAGCAAATGAATAAAAAATTTTAGCACATAATAGATGAATAATGGCTCCATATCTGTACATATATACATACACTACACATTTCCTATACACTGTACAGAAAATATTTAGACAGAGAGGTATAAGCATATACATTCATACACACATACATACATACAGCTATTTACATATGCATCATCTGCTCGAGTGAGTTCTAGAACTGAACATGCAGAAATGCACAACGGTGGGAGGCACAAAATAGACATGTACAACTCTATCAAACCCCTTAAAAAGAAAGGCAGGAATTTAACAATAATAAGCCATTTTCAAAGCATTTATGTAACAAAGAGGACTGAACAGATTGTGGGCATTAATGGAACATTACAACAGTACTACCTGTGATGAACTTAGCATGACTTCACAATAAAAAACATCTAAACTTCAGATGCTTAAACTTAGAGCATCTAAACTTTACAAAGAATTTTACTTTAACTTGTAACCCCGTGTTGTAATTTTTTTTTTTTCACAAATAATTTCCCATATGTTGATAACACTGATTGCACCTGAAGTAGGCTTGTAGCATTATCTAACAAGATGGGCTAATGGCATCAAACAATAAGCCTGAACTTAATTCAGGAGTATTTACTGTTAAAATGAGTCAGCAACTTTAGAATGAAAAGGTGCAAAAAGTAAATGCTTTCATTTGCTCTCCTTTGCCATCCCCTCTTGGTAATTTTTCATATAAAGCTGTTTCTACACTAATTTCCTGTCATTTAAGATGCAGTAGATGCTGGCAATTTGTCCTTCCTCTGCCCCTTACTTTCCTCTCTAGGGTGACCGTGCCCTCATTTTGCTGATCCCTGCTGGATGTTGGGAAGTGTTAGGACTGCAGACTGTTGTGTGCTGTTGTCAGCTGGCCCATGCTTATCACCAAAGCCATCTACTGCAAAAGCTGTGCTGTATAGCCAGTGTGGCAAACCCTGGGAACAGGTGGGCATCTGCCTGTGTTTTCTGGGATTTATGCTTTTCCTCTTATGGACAAGAGTAGGTGAAAAAAACACCTGGTTTTGCACTATTAAGAGTAACAGGGGAGGAAGAAAGGGATCTCAAATAGAAAATCAACATTTTTGGTCTTTCCAGGATGGTATCATCCAGTAGATGTGTGCTGGTACACCTGTGCGTCTGACTGACCTGCCAGTTTTACTGCTCACTTCTCCTGATTCAAACAGGGCCCTGACTGGTGCTGTTAGCACAGGAAGCTGCTTTGTCACTGCTTGAGCAGCCCATTCATTTCCAGTTCTGTCTTCCTGGTTAAACTGTATTCCTGAAACCCTGTGCTAGTCATGCTATTTGGTGCTAATTTTTTTTTATTATTGTCTTTTACTAATTAAACAACAGGTAATCAAGAAAGAATCCTAACTACTGTCTGAACTTTAATGGCCAGGAAAACCTACTGACACCTGCAGTATCCTGAATGAAGTAATTCAGGACTCTGTGAGTTCTGTGTACTATACAGAACAATAAAAAAAACCACACAAGTGTTTTTCTGTCTCTGCCAAAGGAGAAACAAGAGTCACAAAACTGATTTCACCTGGGAGCTTCAGCCCTGACTTGGTTTCTCTATGGCAGCCTCAGAATTTGCTCTTTGCCAAAGGGAACTGTAATGGTGATGCAGAGCTGCTGGATTCTGCACACACTGGAACCAGAGCTCCTCACCAGAGGCATCATGGCTTTCTGGGGGCCACAGGCTTCAGAAGATGGTGAAAGGACACTTGGCAAATGACGCCAACTAATCAGTGGAGAGCAACAATAGTTTGTAGCTGCAGTGTGCTCTGAAAACTAAGCCTTCTTAATGATCTAACATTTTAAGGCAGCTAAAAGAAAGCCTTGTATGACTTCTTAGAAGGATCTCTCCTTGGAGATAACTTTTTCTCCTCTACCAGTTTCATGCCAGAGTAACTCCACAGACACCAAAAGCATTGCAGACAATTTATAAGCAATGTAAATAGGCTGAGAAAGATTACTTTTGCGCATGGTATTAGTTCTGACTCTACAGTCGAATGTAAGTAAATAAAAGGAAGAAAAGAGTATACCTTCCTACATTTGTCAAAAAATGTAATTAAAATCATTATGACAAAGCTAGTCCCAAATGCTTTTTATCTACAAGACTGAAATCCAGTTACTTTGCAAAAGAGTTGGAAAACAAATGAAGCACAGTGGACATTACTGCCTCATTATCATTCCCAACGTTGCCTCATTATCATGTCCCAGGTCTCACCACAGAGTTCTAACATTTGTCTGACTGAATTATGACTAGTATACACATTTGCTCAGGTTCAGATAAATCTAATCAGGTAATTTATTACTGTATTTCTGCCAAGTTAAAATATTTTCATTTGAAGAGCAGCAGAAATACAACCTCAAAACTTCTGAAGAGAATAAATTTTGGCACTAAGTAGAGCTTCAGTGAGATGAACTTTTCCTAGAATCACTTTGTGACTGTGATAGTTTGACTCCAACTTCTTGTGAAAACAAGTTTGGCATTTAAATCGCACCTTTATGAAAACAAGCTATTTCTATATTTAATACTCAAGAAATAGTCCTTCAATAATTGTTACAATATTAAAAAACTCTCCTGTCCCATATTCATAAGGAAAAGTTTGCACTTTCCAGGGAGAAAAATAACCAAAACTAATTTAACAGTAAAGCTAATAAGATTAGCCTGTTACCATCATGCAGTCACTGTAGGAGGGATGGAACAAACCTCAGAAATTTGAAGAACTATGTCAGTGTTGCAATATTATTTTCAGCAGAGACCGTGCAAAGCTTGCTTGATTGTGCAGCTGCACTGTATGCATCACAGGATCATGCTGCCACTGAGACAGATTGTTATGGGGAGAAATGGGCCAAGGGGAAGCAAGAGGGGAAGCACAAAGTCCTTTTCCTGGGTAGGAAACAGGCACACACATAAGTTCAAATTTCTACAATCCAAAATGTTAGTCTTGGAATCAAAGTAGTGTATAGTTAGAGTACTTTTTGTTAATGGCATCGGAACTAAGTAGCTTGTTTCTGACCTCTGCAAGCCAGCAAATCATGCTAATGATGCTGCACAGAGGGACTTTGTAGCTTTTAGGTGGTAATATCCAAATCTTAAGGATGGAACTGCTCCATTTCATCTATTAAATGCATGCACAACTATGGATTGCATGGTTATTACTTAGTTTACAAAAATTAATATTTTATCCCTAATAAGCTATTTAATAACTATTTGCAGAGTAAGTAACTAGCAGGGTTTGAGCAAGGATATAATTATGTGGTCTTGCATTTGTGGGGAGTGTAGTTTATTTGTAAACAGAACTGCATGATATTCATTGTTTCGATTTACATATGTAATTCAAGGCACACATTTTACTTTGTGTGATCGTTTTGTTCCCCAAAAACTAAAATGCCTTTCTTTTCTGAATTGTTATTATCACAAGTAATAAAAATTACAAACAAATTTTCACACAGAAAATGGGGCACTTTTACTTGAAAAATTGGAAGTTGAAATGATGTTTGTCAAGAAAAAACTAGCTGGTGTGTATTGAGATTTAAAACCAAATATTCCAGTGGCTAGTTTTTGTGCTAAGGACCATTTAATTTACCATTAAAATGCCTTCTGATCTGCTTAAATAATTTTTATTAAATTCTGAAAGAAAATTAAGTTCTGTAATCCTTTTGGCAATTAAAGAAATCAAAATATTTCAATGCATTCTTCTTGTAGAAGTAAAATTTTAAATTTTAACAAAAGCAGCGACTACTTCTTCCAAGGTAGCTATTGTTTCTGATTAATCACTTTTAATTTTTAAGTTATATACCCTTAACATAAGGACTGTGCAGCAGAAGTGCTGACACAATCCCACAGCAGTTGCACTACAGTCAAATGGTTGGTACTAAAAGCTGAAGTCCAGCTGACTTCACGTGTAGAGAGCACACTTTCCATTGCATGAACAATATGACAATTTCATTTGCTATAGCAAAAGTTGAGATAGATACAAGTGCTGTATTACAAATCTCTGCATTACTGGAACTCAGTAATACTCTTCTGAGAAAAGAAGATTCTGAATGTGCTAAAAATAGTAACTATAGAAGACTAATGCATCCAGTAGCTGAAATTAAATAGTCTTTTGTGTAACAGTAAGTGCTACAAATATCAGCCTCCTAACAAACATGAAGTATACAAGTTCTTTTTGTTACTTTAGAAGCCTCATCTAAAGTTGCTTAAGGTCTTTTGGCTACAATTCAGACTCTGAAAAGTTACAAACACCAACCTAGTTGATGTTTCTAAATAAATACCAATAACAGAAGAAAAACCAAAGTGCTGAACTTACCATTAGATAAGTTTTGTCACATAAATCTGCTAAAGTAAGAATGCCTCTAACACACAAATAATTAAAATAATTAATCCATCTAATGTGCCAGGATCAGGTAGATGAAGGTATTAATTGCTATGACTTAAAAAAAAATCTTTGATTTTAAAATACTGAACAGCCATAATATTAAATTATAGTAAAATGAAACCTATGCTAGCAGCTAATGGCCAGTACTACTAGCAGACATATTGATGGCTCATCACTCGAGACAGTTAAAAAGTAGTTCATTTTATACCTCCATGGTGCATCAGTCATCAACTGCAATTGTACATGAGTGAAAGTAAATCCTAACTATATTTTGGTTTCAAAGTGAGTGACAGGAAAGTTGAGAACACTGCAAAATCGGGAGTGCTTCATGAGGGAGGGAAGGAGAAATAGAGAGCTTTGGAATAAACTCTTGCTGACAACCAGAGGTTCTACACATTTCAGGTCTTAAATTGTACCCTGTGGCTACATTATGAGGGTGTTCAAAGTACAGAGAGGAGGAGTAAATTTGCAGCATACAAAGAGCATACTCAAAGAGCACCACATACTCAAAGAGCACCACACAGCTCTATTTGAAATTTACTGCTCTTCCAGTTAATGACTGATTTTCCCCTAAGTAAAAAGGCTGCCTCTTAGAATAATGTTTGTCATGATTGTGTTTGTCTGAATAAACACTTTAAGGAACCTGCATATTTAATCATTATTGTGACAAACACTTTTTTTCTTTAGTGTGGGGAATTCCTGTAGCACATAATATGACTGTACCTGTACCGTGTATTACAACTGCACTAATTTAATAGATGAAGTTTTATATAATGTGGATATCCGATTTAAGAATCCACATTAATTATTTCATGCATAACATAACAGCAAGTGACTTTTTGTAGATTAAATGATTGTCTCCTTTAGCATTCTACATTTTTACAAAAATTGCTAGCATTTTGACTAAGGACATATCCATTTTTTTTCATTTTCCATACTTATAAACAGAATGTTGATGATGCTGTTGCTCTGACAAGAAGTGATTACAAAGTGCTAGTAATTATACCCTGGCATTTGCTAGACATTCATTCCAAGGATATTTTTAAATATATACATACTGTTCTTTTACTTTTAAAGTAATTTTATTACTACTCTGATATTATAAAACTCTTTTTAACCACCGATAGTTTCTAAATACAAAGCATGTGAAAAGTATGTTCAGTAATCTATGGCCTTTTAAATGAAAGGCATCCAAAATATTCCTTGTGGCAGGAAAGGTCCTATAATAGGTCTTTTAATAGCTGCTTTAAATTTTGTCAACATCAAAAAAAGACAACGAGAAATCTCTCAGGAAACTGATAACAATTGGTATTATCTGCACATACTGAAACACTACTCTTTTAACTTCATAATTATACGGGTTTTGTGAAAATTACTTCAATCCCTCAAATTACGTTGTTCCCTCTATGCAGATGTGCCAGTTATTTGTCCATTATATTCTGCTGTTTCCATTTTGAGAATGTAGGGGATTATGCTGTCAATTGGAACGTTTCCAATGAGACCTGTGAAAAACAGTTCCTCAGTGATGCTAGAGCTCATCAGCCTAAGTGCTGGCAGGCGAACTAGGATCCGGGCTAGCCTGAAAAAGAAGTTCAGCGGATTATAAATACACATAAGAGCAGTTTAAGATACTGTATGGCTAAAGAGCTGGATCTGCCTTTATAATTACCATAATTCATGAATAGGTATAAAGAGGCAATTAAAGCTAATTTGGCTACACCACAAAAAGAATGGTTGCTGTTCTATCCTGCAAGCAAAATGAAACCTAAGTAGCTTTGTAGTTTTCCAGTGAAAGGGACGTGTTAATGCCCTTTGTAGATAGAACATGTACGTACAAACACACAATTTTCTTGGCCTGCTTTTGAAATTCCCAGCTCTGGACAAACAATGCTGAGACTAATGATATTTATGTTGATTAGTGTGAACATTTGCACCATTTTAAGAGCACAATGCTTAATTAAAATTTCAGCCATAAACAGCATAGTCCTCAGTTGCCTAGCAACTTCATGCGACATGAGATAGCAGGAAGGGGGCTGGATGTATATAAACAGAAAAAAGAGAATTGGCTTCTAATGAGAAAAGGAATTTGGGGGAATGTACTGTTAAGCATAAATATTCCCAAATTGCCCTGGTGTTTTATTTACCAAGATGTTAACAGATATCCAATACAATGAAGTGACTGTATTGAAATGCTAGACTTCCCATTAATATGAAATTTAGGACAGTGATGAAAGTATTTTGCTGCCATTCATATGGCAGATGTGCATCACAAATGCTAAACCAAATAAATTTTCTGAACCAGAGCCACGTAATAGCAAACCTTGAGTAGCACTGACCACAGGTGCTCTGGAAAATGCTTGAATATTTATGGAGAAAATATCTAAGGTCCATCCTGCTAATATACCATATCTTGTAAACTTTAGGGCAAAAAGATTGAAACTATGCTCTTGTTTTTATGAAAATTGTAACACTTGTCCCCTATCTTAATTTCTACCAGCACTCAGTTGCTCAGAAATAAACAGATTTGTTCTCTAAACTTACTTGTCTGTAGGGGAGCATAGA
This sequence comes from Ammospiza nelsoni, assembly GCF_027579445.1. NCBI lineage: Eukaryota > Metazoa > Chordata > Aves > Passeriformes > Passerellidae > Ammospiza > Ammospiza nelsoni. The sequence continues at coordinate 257,670 of NC_080643.1, read as the reverse complement.
GATAGAGACACTATTAGTTAAAATACAAGACACTGCTTGGAGAATGTAACTCTGATTTTCTTCCCCAAGACACTATTATGAGAAGTAAGTATATGGAACAAACTTTATATTTAGTTTTATGGTAGATATTCAGCTCTCACTAATCAAACCAGAAGGCCTCAATTGTACATGGAAGAATTTGGGATTTGAGGATATTTCTGAGGCAGACAATCCTATTTTCATTGCACCACAGTGTTAATTCTGCAAGATCAGGGCAGAAAACATAGATGGGAGAAGCTTTCTTTTTCAGACAGGTTTTTTTCTTCTTTTTAGTTACTCCACCCCCAGACCATACTTAAGTGTATGGGATTTATTCTTTACATGAGGATGCCTTTCACAGTAAAAAAGAACATGTTCTAGTATATCTTACAGACAAAGGTGAGTAGTTCCCTGAAAATGCAGAGAATTATTGTGTTTATGAATTTTGAGTTTTGGTGGAGATTCTTAGAAAATACAGTAATTGTTTCTAGCACATAGCAAACAGAAGAGCTGAGAAGTGAAAAAAACCAAGTTAAATAATTTCAGAGAAGTCCTTGGAAATTAAAAAAAAAACCACTAAACCCGGGGGAGAAAATAACTAGGAATTTCTTATAAACAGAAGTTTGAGAAATGGTTATTGTTCCTTGTTATATGTGTCATTGTTTTTCCAAGGGCTATAACTGACAGTTTTAACATTTTCCTGCATATGCAACTTAAAAAAACATTTCAAGGATGATAATCACCTTTTAGTTGTCAAAGAGACTTTAAAATAGTAACTTGAAAAAAGAAGCAGTGTGAATTAGTCAGTTGAAGCAGTTATCCCCCAAACTTCTAAAAAAATAAGTCTGTTTTCTTTTCGAAACATGACTATGACAATCTCAAATCCCTCAAAAGCCAAGAAAGTACTAATAAATTTAATTTACATGGAGTAAGCTGGACAGCTATTCTTGTTTCTATATATCTTTAAACAGACCTGCTTTTATGAATTGGGTTTTAGTTCTTTCTCACCAACAGTCAGAAAAAAACCCAAACCCCGAAAGTCAAAACCATCAATGACATTATTTCGTACTTCTGTTAGCTACAGCCCACAACATTACTTTGGGTACTTTAGAGATAAATACCTATAAGTATCTTCTGGATAGGTTTTTTGTACATAGTCCTGCAATTCCATCTGTGCCTTCTCCTGGAATTTTTCTATTTGGGTTGAACTGGTCAGACCAGGGTGATCTAAAGAAACAAAACATTTCTGTATGTCGATAGTTTCCCTATACATTTTGAAATAAATGTATTTATAAGACTCTCACATTTAATTTCAATGAAATATTTCTCTGGTATTGTGATGTTTAACATCCTAGCTGTATAAAGGTAAACATTTACTTCCTGGCTTCAGAATTAGCTTGTTCACTTTTCTCTCTAGAGCTGTGTGTATCCATAAGAAAGTGGACAAAGATTAAGCCTGTATGTGTGTACCAGGCAATGACATAGAATTTGTTTTTAGCTTTGCCTGTTTAAATGGTTGCCTCTGTGATTTGTTCTAACTAGGCTGGCTAAGCAGTATCTAGGGTTATTTTCTTGATAGATCAATGTCTTAATCTTCTCAAGTCTGTCTCATGTTTTAATTCCAGCTAGCTCAGCTCCTCAGACAGCCATGTTCTCAGAGCAAAAAAAAAGCAAACCCACAAAATATCACTTCTCTTAGTATGCCGAAATATCTTCACTCATGTGTCCAAACTGCTTGTCCCTTGAAATAGGAAAGAGCTACCTTGAGTTTGGATCATTTCTTGCTTTTCCAACTCAAAACCCCTAACAAACCTAACTCTAATGGGACAATCTCCCCCAAAAAATTCAAAAGAACATTTCAGGACACCAGTATCTTCTAATTAACTTTTATTACAAAGAGAAAAATAGTTACGAATGCAAAAAAAACCCAAGCAAACACACCAATAGCAGTATATCCTTTTACTTTGTATTCTGTTAAATACAAAGTAGTAAATACCTTTGAAATAAAGTAAATAATATGCATTTCTGAGCAAAACCTTCCCTTTTACTCAACCTGTCAGCAGTTTTAGATTAACCTTTGTGTGTCCTTGAAACATTTCCGTCTTTGCTGAAAAGACTGCCACTTCTAGTTTCTTTATCGTTCTAGAAAATCTTAAGGGTCTTCTTTGAGTAAATTTTCATATTTCAGAAACTGCTTTAGCTGTCTGCTGTCCTTTTTTAGTAACAAATGGAAGACAGCCTATTTACATTCAGTTTTTGAGATTTTATGGAAGTTTCATATACAATAGGTATTTCTGCTTATATTTCAGCTATTCCTCTTATAAGTATATTAAAAATACTAAAATTGAAGCAGATTTCTTTTTGTCACTCGGAAAATGCATTTCTTCTAATCCCCCTCACCATTTACCTCGCTAATATTGCTAGCACACATTCCAGATAATTTATTACTCATAGATTCTCACCTGAAGGTAACTTGAGAATCTAATCTTCTAGGATGAATATACAGGAAACACCTGATAGATTTGAACTGTAAATAACATGGATATGTTGCTCTGAAGTTATTTTAAGACACCTATTATGATAATCATTATGAAACAATAATTTTATCTGCAACAACTCCTCCTTGAGATGAGGAGTCTCATCTCAAGATATTAGTCTCATTTAAAAAATACTAAAGAATTTGCATATTAAGACTTATTATTTAAAAATATGATTACTAAATTCCTTACCAGGGCTAAAAAGGACTATAGCTTTAAGGTATGCATATTCATATCCATCAATATCAAGCTTGGCCATGCTGTTACAGAACTCCTGAAGTTTCCAGATGTGTTCCATGACTTGCTTTATTCTGTCGCCAGAAAGTTTATCTACAAAAAGATATTGCTTACTATTTCATCTGAGCTCAAGCATTTCTAATATATTAACAAATAAAGTTTTATAAACCAAGTCAATGATATTTGCAAGTCTTTTGCTGTCTTGGAACCACTTAACATATAAGAATGGCCTGAATTATTGTGAAAGCAAAGTGAATTTTTAAAGTCCGAGACAGACCCGGAGCTAGCAAACAATGTTAAGAACATTCTAGCAACAGAATGTTATCCTGTTGCCAGGACAGCATAATCTGCCACACCAAACCGTTTCCAGTGAAGTACTGTTCTGAGCAGAGATTCTGAAATGATGCTGCATTGTCCTAAAAATGGCTAGAGTGATTCTGGGAATGAACAGAAGCACAAAGCAAATACTAACGCGCTACCCTATTTTTAAATTCAAACATTATTGAATTAGCCTTTACAAAAGTGAATACAAGAACAGTAATGACAGTGCTACTTTCTCCTCTGTGCGTACTTTTAGGAGTGAACTTTTCATTAGCTATGGTAAATAGTCTTTTTCCCATCTGATAGGGTAAATGCACTGAAATACACGTACACAGATTCTTCCATCATTTGAAAGATCACATTCCTTATACTGGGTTCATAATCTATCTTAAAATTTCAATTTAAAAGATGTATTTTATTTATAGATCTGTTACAAGTGAGTGGTATTAGCTGCTAACCTAGGAAGGGAGAGATTTCTATTTTGGTTAATAGAAATCCTTATATTGGACTCCATATCTAAAACTAGTCAAGGAATAAAAACATTAGAGAATACATTAAGACCTTTTTAAAATATATAATTACTATTATCAAACTTCAGAAGTCAGTTTACAAGGGATAAAAGCCTTTCCTTGAAAAACATATTAGAAGAATTTTATTCCAGTCATAATCTCCAATGCTAGTATTTCAGGTAATTTTAATTTGAATATTTTATTTTTCTTTATACAGCTTATAGTGCATAGGATTGCTTAGACTCCATGTTGCTTAAACAGAATCTTTGACATAGTTTATTATGATTTGATCTATTTTCTGGAACTGCAATAAGAAGATTAAATGAATGGAAGAACCATTTTTTTCACAGTCTTGAAATAAGAATGAAAACATAATCTACATTTCTTAAATCATTAATTGTGATACAAATTTTTAGTTACTCGAGATGGATGAAGATAGACATAATGTAATGTTTTTATTTCTGTATTAAATGGGAAAATATGGTCTAGAAAAACTCAGGAAAAGCAATTTTAGAAAATTAGAATTCCAGAGTTTATAAGCAGCTTCATCACTAATAAATAAAGTTCTGAAATTTCTTTACTTTGTTTTGAATTTTGAAGGTATAATACAAATGTAACATGATAACTTTGCAGAATAGATAAATAACACTAATGATCCTCTTTCATTGGCTGGTTTCAGCTAACGCAGTATGAGTGTAAGTGCAGGGTCTAGAAAAAAAATATTTTTTTACAACATTGATGCATAAGAACAGAAGTGGAACCAGCTGTAACAGCCCTCCCACTTACTCCTCTCCACTGCTTGGAACAAAGGTGGAATACACAGTTCTGTGCAATGTGAAACAGATATAAAGCCTAACTTTGCATAGAACATCCAATATGCAGGTTTCCCTACTCATCTTTTCAACTCCAGGAAAGAGGCAGCACTCTGTTGTATTTTGGGACTGTCCAGGCTCTCTTAAATGAGAAAACAAACCAAAACAAACAAAAACCAACCAACAAAAACCCCCCCCAAAACCAAAACAAGAAACAACTCTATATTCATTATGAAAGCAATTAAAGCATAATATCCATTAAAGAATCAAATTTCAGTCTAATTTACTTTATCATGATGAAGCTAATAAAGTAGATTAAAGCTTGATTGTAGAACTGCAAAATATACAAAGAAGATAGCTGGAAAAATATTTAATATCCTTCAGGTCTGGAAAAACACATCTGTTTTACTCTCCTCAGTAAAAAACTATTTTCTAATTTTTTCTGTGTGCAAAATAATGACACCATAAAAAAGTATTTTTAAATGATACTAAATAGTATTCTATAACTGCTTTTAACGGACGTGTAAATTTAAAGTAGTTTTCATGTATTATGCTGTCTTTGCAGAGTTTTAAACTGGTAGCATTGTTTTCTTCCTCCTTTTAAAAGTAAATATTATTTTCATTCCAGTGAATCCTATTGATTGGAAGGTCTTTAAAGAATGAAAAAAAGCAAATATAACAGATTTTCATCCATTCAAGATATAATCATCATTATCAACAAACCAATGTTGAATTAAAAAATAAAATTACATACATCTTGTTAAGAATGTCAAGAAATGAGGTTGCTTAATGCTTCAAGGGCACTTCAAAATACATTAATCATTATTGCATTACAGTAGTATCCAAAACCATTATACATGCAATAATATGCTTGTTGTGATAATTGGCAAACACTGTGTTTTTACACCATAAAGAGGAGAAGGAAAGTTCCTGAAGGAAAAAGTCTGGTGTGGTTTGGAAGAGGATATCATTATTCTAGGAGGAAAAAACATACATCTGGATGGGAAGAAAACCCTCTGAGCACATCCAAGGAGTATTTTAGGATGAACTTTCTCTGTAATATCAGTCAGGCATAGAAGACCGCCTTGCCTCTATGGACACTTCTATCCCACAGATATCTCTGTGAGGACAGTGCAACAAAATTGTCAATCACCAGGGGAAAGGTAATTATGCAAGAGAAAGCTTCACCTTCTCCTGGTTCCTGGTGAACAATTTAGACACTGATGGGGAAACACCTTTGGCCAAAGTTATCCAAACATCCCTGTATTGTTAGCAGCACTGGTAACATACCTTCTTGTATGCTGTTCTGGAGGTGGTTGACAATTGCTCCCAGGATAGTGGACAGACTCATCACCTGTGCACACTGTGCCAGCCCTAAGGTAAACAGTTCATTCCAGCAGGCACGCACAAGGCTCGTATTACAGTCCTGCCTATAAACAGCAGAAAATCAAACAACACTAGGTAGTTTGCATGTCAGCTTGGTATTGCCCTATGTATAATTATGTTATGTATAACAATTCATAATAAGGATTAATCTGTTGCAAAACTTTTTGGTAACAGGCATATATTAGCATATTACAAGTATTTCAAGAAGCAAAAAGAAATTATAGACTATGAAACCATTTTGGTTTATCTGTGAAATGGTGCTCATCAGTTCTTTAGTAAGGTATCAAGCAAGCATTTAATTTCTACAAATTAATGCTTGCTTTTGATTTGGATTTAGTTTATGTACCCACAGTAACATCAGATATTGTAGTTACCCTCCCTTCTGCCATCTTCTATTTTATTCTTCAAAACAGGGAATATTGCATAGTCTTCACACATTTTAAAATATTAATTAAAAATGAAAAAATATTGTAACTAAAAAGTTCAAAATATCTGGAAGCATTCAGATGAGTGCTTAAATTCATTCAAAAGCAAACCATTCAAACGGAGTATGTCCATTTACCCAAGAGCTTGAAACGCAGGTATGGACCTAGCCCAGTGCATAGAGAGGAAAAGGAGTCGTGATGCTGACTCACAGATGTAGTGTACATTAAGGTACTCTGGCATCGGACTGGGCATTGTCAGCTGCAAAAAATAAAAGTACAGCACAACACATATAGTTCAGACATAAACTAGTTTTTATCATTGGTGAAATAACCAGCAAAAACATTCAAAGTACTCTCATAGTCCATCACAATCAACAGTGCGACAAGAAGTTGTCAAAGGAAAATTGTACTAAATAACTCATTACTACTGGCAAGGAATGTAAATTGGGAATATGAGACAAGAAATTATGTAGGAGCATATACATCTTAAGCATTAGTTTGTTTAGTCAGACATTTAAAGAAGCACCTACCTTAAATGTGACATGTGTATCTGTAAGTAGGGGTCCTTCCACTTCAATAATTGGTGTTGACTGATCTCTACTGATTACATGAATATTCCCTCCTCCTGTAGGATCCATCCCATCTGCCAAGTTATGAGCTGTTGTACCATCTGTGGTATTAAGTGCTTTAGCCAAAGTATCAAATGCCCTAAAATATAAGTAAACAATGAAAGAGTGCTTCCTTAGATCTTAAAAATTTCACAGTGCTCAAATTAAATGCTATAAAATATTTCAACTTAGAGGCAACATACACAAGAACTCTTTAGGATGACAGAAGGCCAGATGTTTCATTACAATTTGGTCCCTCTGTACTCTTTGGGCATTAATAAAACAAACAGATGTGGCCACATACTGCTGGTAAAAGATCTCCTCTATAAGGGAAGGATTTCATACTGTAAATCCTGCTCTGACAGTTTTATCCTAGTTTTGTACTAGTAAAGGGGCCTTGTGCTGTACTGGTTGTGGCTGGGATAGATTAATTTTCTTCACTGTAGCTAGTATGGGGCTGTATTTTGGATTTGTATTGAAAACAATGTTAATAATACAGAGATGTTTTTGTTATGCATAGCAGTGCTTGTGCTGTGTAAAGGCCTTTTCTGCTTCTTGTCCTCCCCCCAGTGAGGAAGCTGGGTGTGCATAAGAAGTTTGGATCTGACACATCCAGGACAGCTGACCCCAACTGATACAAGGATTATTCCATACTTTGTGATGTCACACTTATAAAAAGAAGGGAGGAGAAAGAGGAAGTGGGGGGATCTGAAGTGGTAGTATTTGTCTTTGGAAGTAACTGTTGCACATGCCCCAGCCGTGCCATCCTGGAGGTTGCTGAATCCCTGGCTGCCCATGGAAGGTAGTGAATTAATTTCTTTACATTGCTTGTGTGTGTGGCTTTTGCTTCACCTATTAAACTGTTTTTATCTCAACCCACAAGTTTTCTCACTTTTGCCCTTCTGATTGTATCACCAGTCCCACTGGACTGAGGGAGCAGCTGTGTGAGGCTTAGTTGTCTGCTGGGCATAAATCTCAACAGTCCTCTTGCACTTAGCATTTACTATTCCCCCTTCTCACAGATTCGGTGAGGATTACAGACCAGATGTATTCTGAAGAACAAAGTCCCTCTCCTTGTCCCCATCCTTGATCTCCAGCTTTTTGGAACAATGGAGAACAGTGTGGTTTTCTTCTAGACACTATGCCTGAATTTCCTTTCCCTTAAGATGAAATATAGGCAGGCATCCTGATCTCCCAGTATACATAGAGCCTTAAAAGCCTTATGACAGTAACACAAGAGAGGCTGGTCCCTGGTCTTCTTTATACTCAAGCTGTTGCTGGATCATTACCCAAAGAGATCACTGTAAATTCTCTTTGGATTAACAGAGCTTAAATGTAAAGAAGAATTTTGTGTTCCAATTTCATACCAGTGGACATTGTTATGGTATTGTGCTTCTTTGCCATTTTTTGTCAAGATGTTTTTTTGGGAGAGGTATTTTAATAATTATTTTTCTGCTTTAAAGAAGGAGTAAGAGGTTAACATAAGCTGACATTGCAGTGTCAAGTATCTTAAAATATTAATTCACTTCACTTGAAGAGTTCAAATGAAAGACTTAGCAGTCTTATTTAATAGAAATAAAGGAGCATTTTCCTTCTCTGGGTACAGTATCTTGTTTTTCTCATGTGTGGAACTATCCATTATACTTCCTTTAAACCCAGTCAGCCCAGATGGACATTAATTAATGTCCTTCTCACTCTCGTGCTTTCTCTCTCTCTCCCCAGAGAGGTGTTTTCCAGTCAGTGTAGTGGGCAGACTGGTCTGGTATTTCTTTACTGTCAGGGGCTTTTCTGTGTAAATCATTTTTCTTATACCTTTTGTTATTGATGTTGTGGCTATTACTGTTTCATTTTGCTGTTACTGTTTGTTTGCTAGTCTCATTGCTGTTCCCAGTAAACTGTTCCTATTTCAACCTGTGATCTCTGCCTTTTGTGCCTCTGACTGGAGACGGAGGGGGAGCAAGTAGCAGCATAATTTAAGTGTGAACATTAAATTGGAGAATACCATTCTTAAACCATGACAGTTAAGCTCCTCCTAAAAATCTTCTTTTTGAGAAACAGTGGACAATTTTGAGTCCAAGTATGTTGTCTTATTAACCTATACTGCTAAATTCAACCAATCTGCTTCCCCACACAAAAAACACAACCAAAAACACCCAACAAAAAAATCCCAGCCTTGCAAATCTCAAGCTGTGCTGGAAATTTTAATATTCCACGCTCCTTTTTCATATATTTTTCCTTAAGAAAAGAAAGACTTCAAACTCTTTCTAAATCTACATTACCAGGAGATTTTATGGCAGCACAATTTCAAAAATAAATCTGCTGTAATACAGACTCTTAAAGAGCAGGGCTTAGGGCACAAGCATTGCACAGGAGAAGCTTACATAAAATACATCTGTGAAATAAAATGGCACTGAAATGTTGCTATTCTCAGAGTCTTTCAGGGTCACAAACAAGTAATTGTTAATTTTTCTGAGAACCAAATCTGGTCTAGCTTTAGAATACTACACTTGTTACACAGGACACAGTTCTTCACAAGAGGGCAAGAGCCAAAACTGATTGCTAAAGAGCTGGTATTTTGTTTCAAAGTAGGGGCAGTCTGGCAATCTATACTGTGTCTCATGCAACAATGGCAAATTAATTTAATGAATGAGTACAAGGATACACCACATAGAACACAAATTACTAAATAAGGTGTAAATATGAAGGCATACCGTGTAATCTCACTTGCAGATTGCTCTTCTTGTTGAACTTCAGAAGTATCTCCATTATTTAGTGACTCACTGAGATTAGCAAGAGATGTTACAACATTTGCTAGTGTTCCTAAGGCACCCTGGCTTGTTTCAGCCTAAAAAGGAAGCACTGTTTTAGTAAATCAAAATTATAGTTAATATGTATAATTTCCCCCTCATTTTCAATCTTTTTATTCCTTTTCCCCTATGCACCTTTTCCTTCTTTCTGAATGCCAGGAAGAACAATGGTTCACAATTATCTTTAAATAGGATTTAAAGATAATTATCAATCCTAGTCACAGATGAGACATCATATTGAGAACTAACTGTAGGTGACCTTTTGCAGAAATATGCTTGCCAAAAGAAACCACAATCCTATTGATCAATTTATTATATCCATTCATACAGTTCTTCACACTTATCACAACCTTATCTTTTCAAGAGCAACAACTATTTGAGACTATGTGCAACAGCTGTTTGAGACTAGTAGATAAAGTAATCTGAACAAATTAATAGATATCTCAGAACTGAAAAGAGACAGTAATACCTTGGAATCAGCAGCTAGGAGGACTGTACCATCATCCCTGATCAAAGGTTGCTGAATATTCACGAGCATTCCTGGATCAAGAAGACCGGCTGACCTGTTCAAAAGCGTAAGGCATCTGATGATCAATAGTATTTTCCATTAATCAGAAGCATGTGTAACAACTCATGAGATCATAAAAGGAATTACCAGTTTTTAAATAAACAATTTAGTGAGGCTTACAGTTTATTTAACAGGACTTAAGTCTTTCTGAAACAGTTCCCAAAAAGTAGCTTGAAAGACAGAAAGACTGAAAGATCTTATAATTTCCAGTACAAAAACAACAACAAGAACTTCCCAAATGCATATCTTCTCATTTTCTTTTTGTTCTGGTTTGGTCTGCTTTAAGGAAAGCTGTTGTCGTCTCATGCTCTCAGAAGTCACCTGGTAGCTTTAGTTTTATATTAGACTTAGGAGGAAGGCATAACTCTGTATTCCGAGCAAGACACTGGCCAGCACTAAATAAAAGTCATAAAAATATTTTTTATATTCCAAAATATAGTCAGAAACAGTCACATAATTAAAGCCTGCATAAAATCTCTGCTGCCTTTACTTCCACTGTTTTTTGATCAAATATCCTCCCCCTCTCCTGTATCTAATTTAGGGAGACAGTGGAAAGTCTTTACAGTCAGCAAGAAGTTTACTTATGTGATGCTCCAAGTGCTGTAACATGACAGCAATGCACACAACACAGGTGCAAGGCTGCAGGACATTACAGTACAAGGGGTCCTACACTAACAGCTATCATTGTGAACAAGCACAGGCAGCAAATTATCATGCATTATGCAAATCTACATACTACATAAATAACAGAGTGGTTCTTAATGACTATAGTAGTGTTTATAGGTCTGTAATGGATCTGTAGCTCAAGGAAATTTTTAAGAAGCAAATGTCTCTGTGAGTACTTCTTTCAAACAAGAACACTGAAAAACAATTCTCCAAGAAACCTGCAGCCCAAACTTCCTAACTGCAGTGTCATTTGTTCAACAAGGAGTATGTATATGAAAAATTAAACACACTTCTTCCCTTATGAAAACTGAATAAAAATATCCAAATTTTTACATAGTTCTCAACCATTCATAAACTACAGTTCTAAAAATGTCATATATAACCTAGACTTTTTTTATTCTATTCCGAAAAGGAAAAAAAGAAATCTTGCCTTTGTTTGTAATGATGTGCATTTTCACACCCATTGCCTAAGGAGACACCTGAGAGTGCAGGAATTGCTGCAGCAGTAAGGTACAGGAACCACTTTGGAGTATCTTCCATATAGTAAAAGGAAGCTGCTGTTTTGCTGTTATTGAAACCAGTATTTGGGATGCGAATCAGCAGTCACTGAGTCTCCCTAACTAGTGTCTTTAGGAGAACGAAGCCTGAGTCTGCCATTTGCAGATCTGATTTCAGAGAAATGCTAACTCAAATGTATCACAGCATTAGCCTACATGCTTTCTGCTTGAATATCATTCAGTTGCTCTGCATTGTTCTGACCTGGCTGGACAAGAGCCAGCTCTGAACTGAAAACCACATACCTGTATGCAGACATAAAAACTTTCATGAGAAGCAGAACCTACATTGGCCTTGGTAATGGAAACAGATGATGTGTGCATTAAAGTTCTTTTCTGTTCCCTCTAAGAGCAGAGGGGAGAAAGAATATAGGTGTGATTGCAAAGTAATGTGCACAAATGACGTGAAAGAAGATACGTGGAACTGAGGTACTCACCGTGTCCCATCTTTATCTGCCACAAATGTTGGAGTTGCTATTAGAGGGCTTCGAAGATCTTTTCTTATATAGATTTTTTCAGTAGAAGCTGCACAGTTGGTTGGTTTTTCACGTTGCACATCAAAAGGCTTTCTTTCACTTTGAACCGCTACATAAAGATAGAAACATACAGATTTGAAAGGAAATATTTCAAATGAAAAATACAAAAAGTCAGTAAAATTCCTGCAGTTATGATAGTGTACCAGCTCAGTTAAAAACTGGAAATTTAATACCAAGAGGGAAGAAACGCAGGCTCCAATTTTACTATATCTGTGAGTATGTGTATTTTTACATATATTTTTAACTAAGAAGGTCAGAGATTAATCTTTTGCTTCAAGTTTTGCTGATCTGGAATGAAATATCGCTCTTTTTTTGGCATTTGATAAGATGGAAGATTCTACAGATTGTGTTTTCAATTTGTATTTTTTTTTACAGGCACAAGCTATATCTAAATGTTAGGCAGATTTCTATTCTGGATGACACAAAACGATGCAAACCCTGAAAAAGTCAAGAGAGGCAAGTTACCTGAGAGATGCAGGTAAACTCCTTGAGAGGATACCTTCTGCATAAAATACACTTCACTCACAGCCATTATTTCCTCCCAGTTAGGGAAGAGTGTTCCAAAACTAACCCTTTCATAATCTACATTTATACTTGAGAATTGAAACAAACTAAGTGCAGTCACTGAAGTGCCAAACAAGTGTAGGAAGTTTTTTAATGAAAAAAAAAGCAAGAAGCAATTTGTAACTTTTAAAGAAAGTGAAAAGTACATCTTTATAATATTAAAATATTATTATTAAACATATTACAGAAAGTTATCCTCACAACCAGCAAGAGTTACTTAGTTCCTGGTTTTATTTTTACTATTGCTGTTACTATTAGCAAAATTTAGGGGCTTCCGATTTGGCATATCAAATTTACTGACTTGGTGAATACATATAAATTAATCAGAGGCCTGACTCAAAGCCAGTGAAGTCAATAAACATATACCCAAATCATATTGGAAGAAGGAAGGTTTGCTATCTGGAACTGCAGCAGGTTTTTCTTGCACAAACATCTCATCTTATATTCAGCACATTGTGTGTAAAGCAGCAGAATCGTCACAACAGGTCTGGAGTTTCACAGTGCAAATACAACAATTATGTTCCTATTTACAGTTTAAAGTTTTGCTTCCCTTGAACTCAGTGGCTGGAACTAACCCTGCTTATATCGTATCACAAAACAACTTTGTAATTGTTTCACATAGTGCTAAATTGAAGAACACGTGATATAAACTGAAAACAAAAATATATTGAAACAAGTGTTTGGCTGCTAGCACTGGAAATGTATGAAATACTACATACAAACATGAAAGCATATTTTAAAACATATGACATTTTGTACAATGCCTCATAAAACACTGCTCACAAATTATCAAATTAATATAAAAATTTAAAAAGAGGGGAAAAAAAAGACTATTTTCTGTCACTGGCTGAAAAAGCCACAAAAATAAACTGGAAGGAAAGCAGATTCTCAAAACAGAATATTAGATTCAGATTCATGTCAATCCATGTGAAAATATTTTCTGTTATAAACATACGCTGTGTTTGGCACATGCATTTTAAGTGCAGCTGTAACTGGGCTCCTCAAAGGCAACAGTACTTGGAGACGTGGTTCAGAACAAACCACTACTGCACTTCAGACATAAAATGGTGATGAAAGAAAGGTGCACTAGATGCTGCCAAAGCGTTGTTTCCTTCCAGCAACATATACCAAAGCAGAAAGAACACACTAACAAATTGTAGTCCACATAATTGTTATTTGGTAGGAACAATATCACACTGAGTATTTAACACTCACATTCCATTTTCATGCCCATCTCTAGACATTTCTTAAGCCTACAAAACTGGCATCGATTCCGATGGTGTTTATTGATGATACAGTCCTGGTTGCTACGACAACTGTAGGTCAAATTCTTCCTTACACTCCTTTTAAAGAAACCTTTGCATCCCTCACAACTGACAGCACCATAGTGACGACCTAGGAAACATATGTATTATCAGTTGAAAATTACTTATAATTCAGCATAGAAATATTAATTTTAACCAAGTAAAACACTGTAAGTCATCCTTTAAATTTGTTTTGGATTTATGCCAGCATTTTAGACCATGAAAGCATTACTACAGTCTCACAAGATATTTCTGGTTTACCTAATGTCAGGGGTTTTGGTGAGAGAGAAGAGAGGAAGGCTCAGGCTATTTCTGAAGGTGTGGTTGATGAAGGTGTAGCTCCCACTCTGTTTAAGTACAGATACAATTCTATCTGCTGTTACGGACTATAGCATACGTTTAGAGACTATATCAGCTAAGAGCTCAAGTAGTTTCAGAAAACAAGTAATTTTACACCAAAATTTAAAATGCAATCTTAATTTAAATTTCCTGTCCATATTAATTCTGGTATTGTTTTAATTTCATAAACACTTAAAAGAAGAAAAAGAAAGTGAGCAAAAGAGACAGAAGGGTGTCTTCTCTCTAGGATGAAAGCACAGAACACCCCCTTGACAAATAAAAAAATTTTATCTTAAGATTCCTTGTTACAGCATGTTACTGAAGCACTGAGGTTTCACATAATCTCTGCTTGCCTTGTTTTGTGATAGTAGAAGAAAAAAATCTACCAGGAAGTGTTAAGTTTGTTGGAGAGCACTAAGAAGCATTTTCTTGGAGCAGTTACACATTTTTAGGTGACATGTTTATTTCATGGTAGCACATCACTGTGGTGAACTTGACTACATGCTTCAAGCAGTCTTTTTCAATTACCAGGAGCAATTTAATCATTATTTTATCTTTAAGCCAATTTATCGTATGCTTCAGTTCAAGGAGAAAACCTAATATTCTTCCAGGCAGAGTTTAGCTATTTTTTGTGTATAGATACAGAGTATATTTTTCCATTTAAAAACTCAGTTACTTTTGCCATGAGCATAACTTAAATCAGTTTAAGCACATGAAAAATCATCTCTTCATCCCAGTCATCCTTTCAAGCAAGTTTCTTCAATACCACTTTGAAGGCTTCCTTACCTGATGCTTTATCACCACAGACTACACAATATTCTACTACCTGGGGCCGCTGAACATCAGTTTTTCCTAGCAGACGTTCCACTGAAGCAGAGTCAGTCACTATCTAAAGCAAAATTCCAGAACAAAAAGATGTCATTAGCCAGATATAAAGGTAAGGAGTCTTGCCTATAGAACAAGATTGGTGTATCAGCTAAGAAGAGGGGACTGAATTTATGAATAAGTACGGCATTTGGAATGAAATTAAGTAGTATAAAATGCAATTTAATGAGAGTTCTTACTGACAACAGAGAGACTTTTGAAACAGTCATATCAAAACAAATTACAAATAAAACTGCTAGCTTTGTTTATTACAAATGTTTCTTCACTTGTGCAATCAACAGTATTTTTCTCTTGTTGGAAATACTCTCAAGTGGCTGCTATACTTTAGCCAAAGACAGTTGGCTTTCAGATGCTGTTCCCATCTATCTCTTCTCTAGCTATTAGGGATGTGTGGTTCAGAGAGGATAGCCTGGAGCTCAGATCTATAACAGAAACAGTTTAGCTTCCAAAGGCCTTGGATTCCAAAACTTCTGTTCTGAACATTCAATTTAACCAAGAAAAATTTAAAAACCCAACCCCTCTGTAATGTCAGATATCCTATTTATCATGGAAAATTAATTTTAGAAGACTTTTAATAACATTTTAAAAGTATTTATGTAAAAGTTACTCTTCTTCCTGTAAAATATTCTCTATTGTAACAGTAACAAGAGAGACCAGGCACATTCTCATTTGTTTTATTCTTTTTTTTAAGACTGCTAGGAAGAAATCTGAAATTTCATGAGAGATAGATTATTGTTACATCATTGGCTTGCCAAAGCTTCTGTTCATGTAGATTATGCTCAAGACCGACAAAAAAACATAAGAGCTTTATTGTAATGTCTTGATACTGAATGTAAAGTACGAACTCATGTAAATTTGCTCAGGTGAGTTGTATCTCTGTATATGAGTGAATCTTAGACTAAGAAATCCTGGCACTTCTCACAAGCACTATCTTAAGGATTCCCATATGTCTTTGGAACCTGAATGAGAACACATGATGAGGGATGATAAGTGCAATGGAATACATGAGGTAGGTGAAGACTGAAGGATTTGTGACTGAACAATGAAGCCTAAAATCAGTATGTCTGATCCATGTCATGAAAAAACTACTGCAATTTAGACTTAATTTAGAAACAAAAGAAACAAACAAAAAAACAACAACCTCCCCCCTGCAAAAATATTACATGGTTCGTCTAAATTACTGTATTTACCTGAATTCTGCCTGGCACAATGTTGTCTGTGGTGGTAAAGATAAGCTGCTTGGCATTAGATGTCTCAGGTGCTGCCAGGATCACCTTTCCTGCACCAGTTCCATCTGGACTAGCTAAAATGAACTGTTGCTTTGGAGACACAGCTGAATCCACTGCTGTCACTATTTGAATTTTCTGACCTGTTTGCTGATCTGTCACAATCTGTAAAACATTGAAGAAATTAGTGACCACAGTAAATTTTGTTTTAAAACCTTTCATTACATCTCAGAATTATATCAGTGGAAAATTACAAAAGAAGCTCTCTCAAAGTTTTCTTTATAAATATCACTAGGGAGATGTTACCCAGTTAACATTTACCAATATATTTTACATCAGATGTTACTCCCTAAAGTTATCATCAAAAGATGGAATCAGGCAGCTTTATTGTTTCACATGCCAATTTTCAAGATTCTGTTATGATGGAAGGTTTCTATTTCTGATACACTTGTCTGGTAGCATGATCTCTATTTTGCCTGGTAGAGTAACCATATCATGCACTAGAATTTCATTAAAATTTACTAAGTCCTATGTAATTTGTCATTGAATACATTCTGATACATTAATGACATCTTTTTATTATCTCCCAGTAACAAAGTTCCACCGTGCAGCATTCCCAAAGGCCAACTTCATACTAAATAGATCAATCTCCTACTGGCTCCTAAGTAAGTGGAAGAGGAATCCACTTGCAGACAATCTCAGATATCTGTTGACAATATCTCACCCTTTGGTGTGGCCAGGGCTCTGGAGATTTGCTTGTGCAGGCAAGGTTTAACCTGTGTTAATACTCCTCACTGGCTAACTATTATATACAGCCATCTAGTCAGCACCAATACTGAGGGAAAAAGAATTTTAATTTTCACTAAAAATTACCTAATCTTACAAGACTTAAAGGAAGTATTCCATAGTCTTTAGCATGCTTTTGTATAAAGCTAAGTAGGAGGAGAAGAAAAAAAGAAAATTTATAGTTGGTTAATTATTGGATTTTTACCTGAATGCGTTGTGGTGAAGCTACAGAGGAGTCTGTGGAAATTATCTGGATACGCTGAGAAGGGCTGGTCATCACTGGAGATTCAGATAACGAAGTCTGAAGAGTCGGCACCTGTAAATAACATACAGAAATTTAATTCAGTGTTAAGGTATTGAACACTTTTCAAAATACCTATATTTATAAAAGATCAGATAGCCCTATAGTTTAGAATCTAAATTTACTGGAAAGGTTACAGTCATTTAACCAACTTGGATTGGCTTTCAATGAATTATCAGAATATTTTTGTTTTTCTGGAAATGGAGTGAACCTCACAAAACCAAACCACCACTACCACCACACGCTGCTCAAATGAATCACTAGGTAAGTACTGTATGATTCTTTAGCTTACTGAAATGCAGAAATACTTTTTTTAACTTTCAATTATACACTTGTCTCATTTTTTTTTTTCTGTAAGTAAAATGTTAAGTAGTTCCCCTTTTAATAATTTCAAAGTACTTTTGAATGACAGAGATTAACTTTCACACTGCTTCTGAATACTATTGTTTTTTGTCCTATTCCATACCTTTCTAGACACCAAACTATAATGCAAATTTAGTTCTGAATACTTAGTGCGAATAACATCCCTTGCAAAGCCTTTTTCAGAGCAAAAATTTTAAATGTTGAATTAAACATAGATGACAACATTTAGATTGGATATTGGGAAGAACTTCTTCCCTGGGAGGGTGGTGAGGCCCTGGTACAGGGTGCCTAGAGTGGCTGCCCCTGGATCCCTGGAAGTGTCCAAGGCTATACTGGACAGGGCTTGGAGAAATCTGGGATAGTGGAAGGCGTCTCATCCAACCTAAACCATTCTATCAACCTGGTATCTGCATTAACATGTCCAATGCTAGGATGGTCACAAGTTGTTTTTATCAAATCCTCTTCTAAACAATCTTGGAGTTATATCAAAATTTTTACAGCTGGACAACAGGGCAGTTTCAGTTTTAGCTTGCTTTGAAAAATCTTTGTTTAATATACAGAAAAGTAAATTTATGACATAAAGAAAAACCAGTTTGGATAGCAAGGAACATGAACTACAGTCCCTTTGGGGAAGTAGAGGTATTAAAATACACAAGACTTAATGAAATCATACCATTTACTCCCCTATTGCCTATACCATAAGGAGTTCCACATACTATAAAAGTGTAATCTAAATTAAACATACAATCTTTAATACAGGTCACAAAAATTGCACACTAAATGAGAAAAAGAGACAGGAAAGATGTAGAAATAAGAGGTGTCTTCTAATTACTGGATGATCCAAAGTTTTCAGCTGCAGAAAACAAGATACCTATGTGAGAAAAAAAGACTCTCAAAAATCCAGACTCTTAGAGGACACATTTAATTGATGATCTTGTCTTCCATGCCGAATTATTAACAAGGCTGTGTGCCCTTTAAAAGATCTAAATTAGAGCAAGAAGGTCTTTTAAAACTGTTTTACAATTGTTCAGCTGTAGAATCCTTAGCCTTTCATTGATCCATCTTCAGACCTTACACCACAATGTACTGCAGGCAGCCTAGAGAAAAAGAATAGTCTATTCTTCTGTATTGTTCAAGGAGAAAGATAGACAAGACAGACATAAGGTACCTGCATGGAAATTCTTTAAACATTTTGGAATTGAACAGCCACATTGTTTTCTGGGTTTGCAATGTATGTTTAACCTGAACCCCATGTGGCACAACTTGAAGCGATTTCTTTTTGTCCCCCACCTGACTCCACCCTCCTGTTAGGGAGTTGTCGAGATTGAAAAGGTCCCCCCTGAGCCTTCTTTTCTGCAGGCCTAACAAACGCAGCTACTTCAGCCACCCCTCAGTGACTGACTCTCCAGACTCTTTTCCAGCTCCTTTGCTCTTTTCTGGACACACTTCAGCCCCTCGATGTCTTTCTTGCACAGCAGGGCCCAGAACTGACCCCAGGATTTGAGATGTGGCATCACCAGTGGCCAGTACTGAGCAACAGCCACTACCCTGGTCCTGCAGGCCATGCTGCTCTTGATCCAAGGCAGGATCCCACTGGTCTTCTTGTGTGACCTGGGCACACCCACCTCACATTCAGCCACTGTCGACCAGCACCTGCAGGTACTTTCCTGTTGAGTGGCTTTCCAGCCACACTGCCCAAAGCCGGGAGTGCTGTGTGGGGTTGTGGTGACCCAACAGCAGGAGCTACGGCCTTGTTGAACCTCACACTGTTGGCCTTGGCCTCAGTCCCCTCATCCAGGTCATCCATAAAAATATTAAAGAGAACTGGGCCCAAAACAGCCCTAAGGAACCCCTCTAATGACTGAAGAATGGATGTGGCACCACTCCCCACCACTCTCAGGCCCCAGTCACCCAGCCAGTTCTTAACCCCATGAAGATGCACCTGTCTAAGTCCTGGGCCACAGCCTCCCTTGGACAGTGTTGTGAGACAGTATCAGAGGCTTTGCTGAAGTACAGGTAGGCACAATCACACCCTTTACTTCATCCATGAGGTGGGTCACCTCATCATAAAACAACATCAGGTTGGTCAGGCAGGACCTGCCTTTCCTAAACCCACGCTAGCTGGGCCTGATCCCCAGGTCTTGTGAGTCCCACTTGGACTTGGAAAAATAATATAAAATTAGCAAAATTGAAAGGAAAATCCATCAGATTTCCCATAGAGCATCTTTAGCTCTAAAAATTCATTCCACAACAAAACATTTTCATGAGGCTGCAGTGAAAGCTGACAAATGGATGAAAACAAAAAATATTTTTAAGATTTTCAAAAGTTAAATTTGTTAAAGTTATGGTACATGAAATTTTGAGAAAGTGACCATCTACTTGACAAGTTGTACAACAATAAACAACAAAATCCAGTGGGCTTCCACTAGAAAAGTTTCTGCAGCAAATGAATAATTTAGTTGTCTAAATAGCATTAGTATTTTCTTCTAATTTCAAGGATTCCACAGCACAGAAATATGCTCACTATTGAAATTAAGCACTTTACTTGACGGAAAACACAATCATCTATTGTACATCTCTCTAAAAAGAATATCCATACATAATTACCTATGGGAGTGTATTTACAGCAGGGGTACACCGTAAATGTTAGGTCAACTAACTGTGATCTAGTGTAGAAGAAAGTATTATTTGTATCTAGAATATAACTGCTATTGCTATTAAACCAGTAAGTACCACTAGCAATAATTTCATATGCTGAAGTTTATTGAAATTAATAATGATTTGCCTTAAGTGACACAGAAAATCTGTACAAAGCTCAAGAAATACAAAGACACACTTAAACACATATGCATCTACCTTTTTCATCATTAAACTAAAAACAAGTATTTGGTAATTAGGTGCATTTTGAAGGCTGGCAAAATCAAATTTGGTTTCTTCTGTTTAAATTACTAATATTTTTTTCTCTTTTTAAACATAAATATATATAATTTTATATTTACCTTATTTTTTCTACTTTTTTTCAGTTTCTAAATTTTAGTTGAAATCATATTAAACTTCCAGTAGATGGGTGTATATATATAAAATATATGTGTATATATAAAATCAGTAGTTTGAAGTTAGGTTTCTCCAAGCATTTCATTATTTTATGTCATTAGAAATAAATAAGGTTTCTTCATAGGCATATAGTCGTGTTTATACAGTAATTGACTGATTTACCCATCATGTATCTACATATGCATCTATGTGTGTTTGTACGAACATATGTACATATATAATAAATATTTGTCCTGACTAACCAAATTTTCCGTACTTTCTGTAGCTTATTTCCCCCTCCGACACTGATTATAAAAACAGCATTTGAGAAATAAATTGAAGGAATAATCCATTGGCCACATAGATAGAAATTTTTAAAGCCTCTAATCTCTTCTAACTTAAGCAGAAAAACATTTTCTACATGAACTCCAGTAAAAGCCAAAGTAATTGTATTGCTTGAATACATTATGTGTAAACCAATTTCAGGCTGAATAATTTCTATTCTCTTTTCTATAATAATTAAAGCATAATTTAGCAATCACAGACCAAATATTTTTAACTGCACCCATAAAATAACTAAAGAATTTAAATGAAAAATATGGTACCAAGTTTTACACCTGCAACTCAAATCAAATCAGAAAGACTTATTTTTCCATAGATATTTTTCCTAATGAGTAGCTTTAGCTATTAAATTAATAATAGGCTTTTACCAAAAATGTATATCCAAATATATTTCTTTGTAAGATACATCTAAAAAACGTTTCAATTATTTTCCTTGGAATTAGCTCTCCTGACCACTCCCAAGCGGCCCTTTGTAGGATGGCAGATAAAAGTTAAATTCACCACTAGAACTCTAGTTTAACTGCCCTAATAGGATGCCAGTGCAAGATCTTGTATAGCACATAAAAAGGCAACAATCATGGAAGAAACTGCAATTGCCACATCTGCATGCTAAAGAAAATCTCAGACCAGCTCTTATGGAACACCCCACACTTGTATTACACCAGCAGCCATGCCACATCTGGCAACAGTCTTCAGTTCAAATGCTGCCCAACGGCCTAAACCAGATACAATCTCCTTATTCCCATTTGCACTTTCTGTGAATACCTCTCAGGCTCATGGTACCCTTAACAGGAACTTGAGAAAAGCTGTATTGAAACTTGAGAAAAGCTGTATTTGAACCAAAAACTGTTTAAGAGGACTTTGCATCAAAACTCCACTTTGAAAAATCATCAGAAATGAGCAAGTGGCCAATGACATCAATAAAATATTAAATATAAAGGGTCTTATGTCATACTTCTTAATTCTTAAAACAAAGTAAAAACTTGTTCCATCAGAACAACGGTGTTTCCACTCTCCTTTTCAAGCATATCTTCATGTGGACGAAAATCTGAACTGCAGAACTACTTATGATGTAACATGTCAGAGATATCTGAAGAGGGTCAAGAAAATATTTTACGTGACAAAGATATACAGTATTTTTTGAGTTTCATGGGAAAACATGCTTTCCAAAAGGCTTCAGACTTTGATAGTTTCCTTTCAGGACACTGAGGGAACTGAAAACAACTGAAAATTCTCCAGCAATGTAACTGTCATAAACAAGATCCAGGAAGCACAGGGCTCAACAGTCACCTCATGTAACTCTCTCCCTGAAGCCTCTGACAAGGAAAAGGATGCACCGGGAATAGTTTGTGGCTGCCAGAGAGCTGGCCAAGTTATAGCAACTACTAAAAATTATTCCTGGTTACACCCTGGTTACACCAGAGCTGCTGTTGGAAAGATGAAATAGCCCTTATTTCCACCACCACACATTCCCTCCCCTTCCTCCACACCCCACCCAAAACAGCTGTTACATTTTTTTTTTTTTATTTTGCATATAAAATAATAGGTACTACACAGGAAATGCACCTCCCCTTTAAAAACAAACACATTTTCCTTAAACAGTACTCAAGTCAGACCTAAGTCGGTGCTGGGACTACACCTAGGCCACTTGCATATTGTACAGTGACTGTACTAAATAAATACTTCAGAAAAGTAGCATTACTTATTTTTGCATTAAGGCTTAAGTATTTTTCCTGCTTTTCAAAAGCTCCACAGGATGAGGAGAAACTGCTGAAATTCCCTCCAAATCCCCTAGCTGCTCTCTGTTCTTCTGTTTCATGAACTGTAAGTAATGGCAACTTCAAACACTAAACATGGAACCCTCATCCAGTCTGTTCAGAAATGCACAATTGGAAAAAAAATTAAACAAGCGACACTATAGAAAGCACAAGGAAGCAAAAGCAGTGAGATCATTTGAAACCATTACAAGAACAATTTTTAAAAGTCCTAAAAATAGAATAAGTACAAAAATACATGCAACACTGGAGCACACTCAGCAACTACTGTGAAACATTCCATTTTATGAAAAAACTGATGAACTATTGCTCAAGAAAGAGAAACAATGTAGTCTACTTTCATGACAGTCTGGTTTGGTGCTTGGCATCACAGCTTTCAATAAACCCATGCCACTGCATATGTGGCAGTTATGTTGAAAAAGTGATGGGGATATAGGTAAAGCTACTAATATTTGCATTAGGTTATTCCAGTTGCAACTTGTCTCTCACAGTTCATAACCTAAAATTCAGTGCATTGTCAATAACCCTCTTCTTCCATTTAATTTTCATTGACAAAAAATATCATATTCCAAAAGTCTCTAATTTTTTAAAGCCAGTGCCAAGTTTGATTTTCTCTAAAATATGGTGAGTACAAATATAGAATTTTAGCATATTTAAAGAAAACTAGTTATGTATTTACCTGTATTAAAAACTGAGAAGACAAATAGCAGGCAGTCGGCCATTCATAAAGAAATTATTCAATATTAACATGGTCATAGTATTAATGAATTCCTAATGAGATAATGCTGCTTACAACTGGTTTTCCATGAACAGTTTTCATGGTGTTACGCAGTGGACAGGCATATCATTTAAGCAGCAGCTGAATACTATAAAGAGATGGAACCCTCTATTTACCCACCGGCCACGAAGAAATCACAGAGCTTCATACACTCTTGAGATGGAGCGATCTCTCCAGTGGCAAGATACAACCATCACACTATGTTACCACGGTGCATTTCCTGCACGAGGAATTACAGATGTCACATATTTTATGTGCTTTAGATGTTATACCAATATAGTATAAAGTTTTCCATTACAGGTTTCTCTTTCAAATATATTTGGAAGTGTTTTTAAAAAAATGCAGCTTGCCAAATTCATACCTGGTACAGAAAACTAGAGTGAAAAATCTCTTGTTGGTTTTCACTGTGAAACTTAAGTTTTTTGAAACTATTCCAAGATGTTAATTTCAGGACACTCACTAGGCCATTTTGTTTAAAAGAATGAAATTTCTTTTTTAAAAATGTACTTCTAAGTACAGAATCTCAAATCAACTTCTAAAACCAGAATTAAACTTATATTTTCTTCTTTTATAGGACTTCTTGAAATAAAAATATTTTTAATATACATGTGTAATCTTAGATCATTAGGTGAAAGAAAACTCCACACTAATGTCTGAAAAGTGGCCTTATCTCTCAGCCCATTTGCCCTTTATTATTTATTAAATCCCTTAATTACGTAACTATACGAAAAATCACAGTAAAGTTCAAGGATGCTAAACCAAATAATTTTAATCAGACAAAAGATCTTGCTTATTTTTTGACTGAAGTTTGCATAGTGAGGGAGATAAATTATTTTCTATGGCCATGAACACTTGCAGTTTGTGTTTATGAGCCGATTTAAACTTTTTAGCTGTTGAGCATCCAAGCTTCAGTGAATATGTATCTAGACATCACTTAATCACTTAATATCACTTTAAGAAGGTTTTGTGCTTTTTTTCTTTAAAGTGTGGGCACAAAATATAAAAACTGATTTAAGTTAACCACTTTGCTGTAAATTCAGAATGGCGCATAAGTAAAACAGGTAACTTCAAACACTGTGGTGGATCTAGATTACAATTCCAGTTAGGTGCAGAAGCTTTCCATGTC
This sequence comes from Ammospiza nelsoni, assembly GCF_027579445.1. Taxonomy (NCBI): domain Eukaryota; kingdom Metazoa; phylum Chordata; class Aves; order Passeriformes; family Passerellidae; genus Ammospiza; species Ammospiza nelsoni. The sequence goes on along the minus strand of NC_080643.1, from coordinate 232,864 downwards.
CCAAAAGGTCAATCTAATGATCAAATGACAAGAAATTTTGTTATATTAATTTTTTAAACAATTCATAATACAGACAAGTTTCTCTATAGCTCATGTTGAAGTTTCCACTTACAGTCTTAATACGGGGGCCACCAGAACAAAGCAGGGTAAACAAAACATGTTCCAGTTGGACTGTTTTCATGCTTGTCCCCAAATGTAAAGCAGCACTTTTCTTTAAAGATCTTCCATTCTGTTTATGCTTAATTGTAAATGGCAGGGACTCCCTAATAAGTTTTTAATTTCAAAATCTCATATACCAACTGTTGTGATATCATCTGTCACTCACCTCAGCCACCTGCTGAGTCTCCACTACCTGTTGAGCCAGCACCTCCATATTGGTTGCCATGGTGAAACAAGACCATTAGAGAACCTGTTTGGAAAGATGCCAGCAACCTCCATCAGGCACAAAAGTTTGGGTTTTTTCTTAGTATTAAAGCTCGCTCTGCTATGACTTTTTGAAAATTTACAACTCTGCTTGAAATATCTAGCAAATAAGAGAAGGTGCCATTGATGTGTGTGTGCGCACGCATACATACACATAAACATATATGGGACATGCATACTATTCAAACTGCTGAAGTACAGTTATTCTTTTACTTAATTAAGCCTCTAATATACTCTTTCCAGTCCATTATTTAAGCTGTAAAGAAGAGATGTTAATTTCATAAATGAGAAAGGACTAATTTCAAAGTCAAGTTCTAATGCAGCTTACAGAATTCATAGATCTCAAAGGCACTTTCCTCAGCTCAGGCAGGAGAAACCTTGCCATTAAACTGCTTCTACCCCGCATGCTGAACCAGGGAGCAGCAAGCTAAGAATGCTGCTTGGCATTTAATTGAGTCATTCCATCAAACCACCACGTTCATCCATATTCTTAAGAGTAATCTTACGCAATAAGGGAAATAAACAGTTTCATCTACAATGTATCTTCCATTATTTAGGCTATTTCTTTATTATAATGTGATACTGCAGAGTCATTTCATCCTATTCCAAGTAACTCCACCTTCAACTTTAGGGTTTAGAAAAAAAATACAAAGAAATCAAAGACAAAGAAACAATAAAAAAACCATTTTCAATATATTTTTAATTATCATTATTATGGATGTATTTCTTCCAAGGTAAATTTAATTAAGATTTCCAATTAATACATTCAGTTTTTAATTGTGACTTGCTAATTATAGGGCTAGACTTCAGATTCTGATTCAGGCGTAGGTAATAAAAAGGCATTTCTGGATGCTGGCTTGTTTGATGTTTCATTCGAAACCTCTGTTTAAAATTGCGAAGCAGTCATTTAATATAAAATTTAAAAATACAGCACACAATAGCAACACAGGTAGCAGAAAAATGTATGCATGTCTCTCTAGCATCCATTCAAATGTAACTGCTACAAAGCTAACATTGTTAAATATGTCAGAATTCATTAAATTAAATGGATTCGCTTATATTGTGACAAATGTGAAAGTAATTTTGTATATGTCAAGCATAGATTATTTGTAACAATGGATAATCAAACTTGAGACATCCCCATGGAAATTGTATTTATGCTAGGTTCTCCTACAGCTCGTCATTATTTTATTGAAGTGTTGACTTGATTAAGACTATGAACCATTTCCACCATACTCAGCTTATGGATGGTTTCTTAGTTGTTCAATGGTTCCTATTCAGTGTTTCCTCTTATTTTTTTTATGTTCAGCAAGAAGCACAAGAAGCATAATCATATGCTTATAATGTGCTATTTTCTCAGCGCTTTATGAGGACAGAAGCCCTTCAGATAGAGATACTTTGTTCATAATAGTAGCTTTCTGAGACACAAAACACAAGTGTTTGCTATAGAATGAGTCTGACAGATTTGCTGTTGTTGGTGCTATCACCAAGGCTTTTTGTACTTCCGACCTTCACAAAAGAACCTTAAGCTGAGGCTATCTGATCGAATCCAGCTGAAGCACAGAGACCATACACAGCCATGCCAAGCTTTTTAATGGTGTCAACTTTCAGAAGGCAAAATCTGCTTCCTAGCAAAAGCCCCGAGCAACAGTTTTTAAGGCAACCACAACAAAACCTCCCAAATCAACAAAAGAGGTGAAATTTAAAACCTAGGAAGAGGCACCAGGAAATTATTTTCAGCATAACAGGGTGGCAGCCAGCTCAGTATATGCTGTCCAAAACACAGTGTAGAATCAGTAATCTTTCCCTAAGCTGCAGTGAAACCGCTGAAGCAAGCCATAAATTCAGCTTGAGAGGTTCTAAGGGTATGGCCCTACTGACAAAACATGGCAAACGGCCGAATTCAAACTTAATGAAATTTTTCCTTTGTCTTAATGAAACAACGTTCTTTACGCTGTGAGCTCGACTCGGCTACACCGAGCGGCCTGCAGCAGGCTGCCATCGGCGGGACGGGCGGGGAGCCCGGACAGGGCCCAGCCCTGTCGGCAGTCTCCGGCACACTGTCCCGGCGGCAGGGCCCGACCCGCCGACCGAGCGGAACACCGCGAGCGGCGCCGGCAGCGCGCCGGGCCTGCCGCGCCGCCATTGGCTACGCCGCGCGCGCCGCCCGTGCCCATTGGCTGCGCCACGCCCCGTCCGCTGCTGAAGGGCCTTCGGCAGCTCCCCGCCGCGTGCCGCCGAGACACGCCCCCGGCCCGCCCCTAGGCCCGACCAATGACCTCACGACAGACGCAGCGCTCCCCCGCAGATCGCCCATTGGCCGAGCCACCCGCTTGTAATAGTGGCGGTACCGCCCCTCGAGGAGAGGGAAAGCCCCCCGGGGATTCACTGAGCACAAGATGGCGGCGCTGGCCGCCAGCCAGAGCCCAGGCGGGGCTGCTGCCGCCGCCATTAGGCCCCTTCCCCTCCCCTCCGGTACAGCCTTGTGTCCGCCTAGAGGAGGCCCAGGCATGGCAATGAGGAAGCGGCCGGTAAGATGGCGGCGGTTTCAGCCCCGTATGCAAAGTACCCGCCGCCCCCTCCCCTCCGCCCTCCCGGTGGCAAAGGTAAAAGGGTCGGGTTCAAGCCGCCGCCTCCGCCCGCTCAGACTCCATCTTCTGTCTCTCTGGGTGTCCCGCGCTCATCATCGCCGCGACCATCGCCCTACACCCCTTGGACAGCAGACTCTGCTCACCGCGATCGGACCAGCTCCGACCTCAGCCGGCCCACGCTGCAACCAGCGGCTCCGGCACGGGACTGCCCCGCCGATCGACCCAGCACGCCACAATGGTTGTTTCCTCTCTCTCCAGGAGCTGTAGACCAGGCCAGACCACGGCCGGTGCTCGCTTACCAGACAAATATCGGAGCCGTGCAATCCCCCTCCCCTAAACCCACCGTCACCCCACCCCTCCCCTCGCGGGGGTGTCCAGAGTAGGGCCCTCTGCCGCCTCCCCGCGCCCCCTCCCTCGTCCTGGCCCCCCACGAGACAAACCCAGCAGGCCGCTTCAATTTTAAAAAATGTTTTTTACCTCAGGAATGGGCGCCAAAGGTGCAGTGGCGGTGACCCGACCGGGCCCGGGCAGGCCGGTGCCCAGCAGCGGCCCTCCCTCCCCCCGCGGGGGCTGCAAGGGGCTGTGGGGCCCGCGGAGGGGAGGGGGCCGGGACTGTGTTGGGGTCGGGCGTGTTTTGTTGTGTGTGCCGTGCCCTGTGACAGGTCAGAGTTCGTGACCCCACCGCCGCCGCCCGGTAGCGCGTCCCCGCTTCCTCTTCCAGCGCCAGCCCGGCCGCGGCCCCTCCATCCCCCGCGGGGCGGGGCCGGCGGCGGGGAGGGGCTACCGGGCTACCTGGGCCTCCCGAGCCTGCCGAGCCCTGCACCGCTCCGGCCGCGCCGCGGAAGTGCCGGCGGAAACCTGGCCTCCGGGGCAGCGAGGGGAAGGTACGGTCACCGCCTTTGTCCCTCTCGCTCGGGAGCTCTTCAGCAGCCGGAAGCCCGAGGTCGCGGGTTGGCGGTTGCTGTCCAGTGCGCTGATGGTATTGATGTTCCAGGTGTATCTTGGTTCTCGCTGAGGATGCAGTCAAAGGTGGGCTCACAATTGAGCAAGCTCTCACAAAGGCCGCCGCCAGACTGTTGAGTTTTTATTTAATTTTGTGAAGTCAATGTCATTGATTAGGGCTCTTATGGCAAAGTTGGCCGTGAGTGAGGTATGTTGTGCCTTCAAACACACAAATAGACATGACACAAGTTTGGGTGTAGCTGAGGTGGTTTAAGAGTTTACCACCTGTCAATGCTTGTCTTCTTACAGGCTATCGGATGTTCACTCCCTGTCATAACTAGCTATCCTTAACCTACTCATATCAAAATGTTCTTAATGCTTCTAGTAGGTTTCCCTTGACTCTAATAATTTTTACAGAAGCTAATTTAAGGAGCAGTTAGATGAATAAGATAACACCTGAAAGAAAACATATGGAAGAGAGAGCAGTTAAATGCAACAATCACAGAAACAAGAGGTGCTGTTGACTATTCAGTATGTATGCTTTTTTTTTTTTTTAATTTTTCTTTGGAAGGTTTTTAGTTTTTTTTCTTAGAACTGACTCCTTGGGGTAAAGGTGTGATTAATGTACTAGACCTACAAATTACAGCCTTACTTTCACAGACCAGAAATGAGTAAAGCATGTGATGTGCAGATATGTTTGCAATACACAAATAAAGGAAAATGTTTCAAAAATGTCTTGGGTGTTTATTGCTGTAATGTTAAATACATGAAGTATTGGAATATGAATCCCAATATTACCAGTTAGATTGTGCCTGGGCCAGTCTGACCCTCGCTGCTGGGCCAAAGGCAGCAACTGTGGTGTATCACCCCAGTGACATCTTTGGCTTGCTGGAGATTGCAGCTGGGCACTGAACAAGTCCAGGCTTGTTAGGAACCCCGTTTACCTCAGGAGGAGAGCTTCAGGCGATGGTGAAGAGAAAAAGGATGGATTCTGCTGGAGGGTTATATCCAGAGGTTTATTCCAACACACTGCAACAATGAAGAAATGTCAAATTCTCAAAATATGGACATGCATACCTTTAGAAGCAGATATTTCTTTTAACTTCTTAAAATATACATCAAAGTGTGACCAAATGAAAGGAAAAATGGAAAATGCTAAAGCCAAATATGAATGGCTGCTTTCCCCCCTCAGTGTTTCCTAATGGGCAAGTTGAGGAAAGGTTTAGAAGGCAGGAGGATTTGTCTCCTCCATGTTCCTTGTTTCTGCCAGGAGAAAGCTTTGCAGCAGTTTTACTCTGAGCTCTGGTGGAGAGCAATCATGCTTGCTGTACCACACAAACTAAGGTTGAGGAAAACTGCATTAACATTGTGACAAATTTCTCTGTGGTTTTTGCAACAATTTCAACGAAGTATAGAGCAACAGTGTATACCCTTGTTTAATAAGCAAGATTGTATTAGATAATGCTGAAATTTGCTAAATTTATATACACAGATATATAAAGGAGTGTTAGTAAAAACTGCTTTTTGGCCTTAGCTATGACTGGACAGAAATTAATAGAAGATGCCAGAGGTGGAAAACATCAAAGAACACTGAGATTACTCTACAAGTCAAGGTTAATAACTAGACTGGCAGCAAAGAAAATAATTATACCTGTCTACCGCACAGTGGTGAGCTTACTGTGGATTGCAGCCACAGGATAACCCAGTCACTCATTTTCCCCTCCTCTTCTATAGCAGGATGGGGAGAAAATGACATGAAAAAGCTCATAGGTTAAAATAAAGACAGAGTGATCAGTGATCACTTAACAATTACTGTCGTGGGCAAAGCAGACCTGGGGGAAATGTATCTAACTACCAGTTAAAATGGATGTGGATGGTGAGAAAGCCTGAAATTAACATACCACCTTCTCTAGCCACCGCTTTCTGCCAAGTGTAGTTTCACTCCCTCTCCCATCCAGCCCTCAGGATATGGGCGATTCCACCGGCATACATCAGCTCCTGCTTGCCCTTCTGCTCCTCATGGAAGGCTCCTGTCCTCATCCCGCAGTCCTGCCCGCGAGCGAGAGCTGCACCGAGGGCCGCCCTCGTGACGGGACAACGGGCTGCCCTCCTCAGGGCTGCTCTTCCCAGGGCTGCTCTCCTGACGGGACAACGGGCGGCTCCCCTCAGGGCTGCTCCCCTCAGGGCCGCTCTCCTGACGGGACAACGGGCTGCTCTTCCCAGGGCTGCTCCCCTCAGGGCTGCTCCCCTCAGGGCTGCTCCCCTCAGGGCTGCTCTCCCCAGGGCCGCTCCCCTGACGGGACAACGGGCTGCTCCCCTCAGGGCTGCTCCCCTCAGGGCCGCTCCCCTGACGGGACAACGGGCTGCTCCCCTCAGGGCTGCTCCCCTCAGGGCCGCTCCCCTGACGGGACAACGGGCTGCTCTTCCCAGGGCTGCTCTCCTGACGGGACAACGGGCTACCCTCCCCAGGGCTGCTCCCCTCCTGGCGGAGCACGGGCTAGCCCGAGGAGGCCTCTCCTCGGGCCGCAATTCCTGCCCGGAAAGAGTGAACTGCTCCCAGCCTTAGCTGAGAAAGGATTGTGGTGGTGGTCAGTTTCAAACGCAGCTGCTGATAATAAGGACGTTTTAGCTCCTCCCATTAAATAGGATAGTTGCCTCAGAAGAAAAAATGAGGCAGCTACAAAGCTGCCCTGCAAAAAGAGAAGGGAAGAGACCCTGCAGAAATTGTTTCCTGCCCAGGAGAACGGACTAAATTCCCTATGGAACAGAGGTAAGATGTGCGTACTTCCAGGGAGGGAAAGAGGCTCTAGGCATGGAAGGAGAGGACCTCTACAGTGAACGTGTGGGCTGCAAGAGGCCAAAGCTCGCTCTCTGGCCATGGTGGTGGCAGTAAAAGTACATAATGGACTAAGAAGGATTAAAACTTGGTGTGTGCCGTGTAGTATAAAATATAAATAGGTTTTGAGGTTATTCATGTGTTTTGAATGTTTGGGATAGACAGTACTGTAGAGCTCGGTTGTTTGGGGTTTTTATTAAGTTCTCATTTCAGTTGTTTAAAATTTTCTGGGAACTTTCAAGATAAATTGTCAGAGCAGAACCAATACTTAGTATAGAAGAATTCAACAATTACAAGTGACTGACAAAGTTTTAACAGAACTGTTTGGTCTTGTTAATACCACATTCAATTTAAGTCTCTCTTTTAAATGTTAGCAGATGATTTTTAAAGTGTGAGTCCTCATGCCTTTCATTTGGGTTTGTGCGTGGCTGGGCTGTGTAGAAGGAAGCTGGTGACCTCCAACAAGTGGGAGGTTTGCCCTCATTTCTCCATGTTTGTCTCTGAGTAAAAGTGAGTTTGCTGTCCGCTGTAGGTTTTGTTGATTGCAGAAAAATATCACTACATAAAATCATTAAGGCTGGGGAAGACCTCCATGATCATCAAGTTTTACCTTTGACCTCATACCACGATTCCCTGGAGTCTAGAAACTTTCTTGTCAGAATTTGATGAAAAGTGGTGTCACAGTGTTACCCAGGCTGAAGAATCACACTGCTTTTAATACACAGAAGCTTGTATGTTATGTTCCTAAGTTATTTGTGGAGTTAGACTAGTGTTTTTTCCCTTAATATTTAAAGGAATACCTTTTCCCCTCACTGAATATTGTCTCCTTCTTTCACCTTCCCAAGCAGTTATATTCACTTAATGTTGTTACAGCCAGCATAGTTTTTACTGCTTTTGTATCAAAGCAGCATGCAAATAGGAAAGCCTGGCTGGTATTCATAGCTGTGTGGTAAAAGCAGCAGAGAACCAGCTCAGGAAGGGTAGCAGTCCAAGGTCTTGACCAGCAGTGCTTGAGTAAGTGGTACAGCCTCTTGTCATGTTGGTATTCTCCATCTCCAAATGACTTGTACTTTGATTTGAAAAAGAATTTAATAACTTTTAAGATTTAAGATTTTTAACTAGGCATATACCGTAAAATAGGTCTAAATATTATTTGTAGGTATTAACTAATAACCTTAATGTTTTTAAATAAATCAATTAACAAAAAGAAGAACTCTGAAACAAGAAATGGCAGAAGCTTGATCCCAGGTGTTGGCTGAGCAGCTCGTACATTGTGACTTAGTACTAAATTTTTTATCGTATTTGTGAAGACATGGAACAAAATTTTGTTTTAAAGGAGTAATATTAGCATTAAATTAGTAAGAAAAAGCTGTGTAAGTAAATGTCAGGTAGTAAACTGAGTATACACCCCTATTATAATATGTTAGCATTTTCTAAAAGGTGATTACTGAATAACTCTGAAATTAAAATTTCTGTCTCTGGTGCCTATTAGCTTTTCTCAAATTCAGTTAACAGTAGGACTGAAATTGTGAGGACATTTTCTTTTTTTTTCCTCTTTATGCTGCATTGAGACCATTTGTATCTGTAACTGAAGTCAAGATGAAGTAAAGTAGGTGGGCTTTACAGAAGGTAAATCAGTGTGATTGAAACATGTCATCATATCAATTAGGTATAAATCCTGTTTCTACCAGAAGGCCTCCAGTACCATCTTCAGATTTGATATTTTTTCTTATTTGTCAGAGAACTGTTCAATAGGCAAGTGTCTATTAACAGTAACTGAAACTGCAAAGCTGGAATTAATAGAAGGTAATAATGGTGTAAAGGAAAGGCCTGTAGAACTGCAGTTACGTTTTGCTCTTTTATTTCTCTACATTACTTTAACCAATGTTTAATAGCACTGTATCTTATTTTTTACAAAATATTTTCATGTTTATTTCCTGCTTCCAGCTGAAAGCTTCATACAACAGTCACTACATGTCAGCACCTAAATCTTCATAATATTGTCATTCTCTAGTGAGTTTTGTTTTGTTTCAGACCATGGTTAGAGATCTTGCTCTGTATTCAATGTTGTCTTATTTTTCTTGTTAGTGCAAAATGTTTTCAAGGGAGGATAAACATTTACAGTGTATTGGTAGCAAGGCCATGGCTCTACATGAAACAAAGTTAACCTTGCTGTTCATCCATTAATTAAAGAATACAAAAGTTTTATTTTTTTCATTCTTGGTTTCTGTTTGCACATGATAATATATGCTTAATGGAATGGTCAAAGTCAGATGTATAAAAAAAAAACCAACCCCAAAATGAGCTTTTTATTTAGTGGTAGATGTGTATTTGTTTCTTTAAGCTTGTTTATCCTGGTGATAAACTGACCTACCTTACCATTTGATATATATTATAGACCTTTAAAAAATATGGAAAATTCTAAAAAAATTGTTAGGGTCAAAAATTCAGATCTCCATTAAGTTCCTTGAAGAAAGGGAAAAATAAAAGCAATAAAAATTCCCACCAATATAATTTAATGTAAGTAAATTCTTGAACATGTTATTTTTATATAAAGATATATTTTAATCATAGATGTAATTCTGTTCCTCAGTTAAATATTATGACTGAGGACAAAATCACTGTATTGCAATGATTAGAATATCACTTCTCAATCTTCTTTATAAAAACTCCCACCTAAAACATAAAAAACCCCACCGCAACAACAATAACCAAAATAACAAAACCAAAAAAAAAAAACCCACACCAAACCAAAACAACAAAAAAAATCCCACACAACAAAAAAACCCAAACCAAACAAAAAACCCTACCCCCAAACTCTGGAGATCTATATCCTCAGCTGGTGTAAAACACCACAGCAGTCTGACATAGGACAGGTGTGGCCACAGGAATTCCAAATTACTCGAGCAGAGCAGGTTCAGACAAGTGCATTTCAGTCCACGCAGCATATTTCAAATGCTGTGCTGGTTATGTGGACCAACTTTTGATGACATTTTTCATGACAAGAACAGCAGAAACAACAGTTTTGAAAATAAAGATACAGTATTTAAATAGATGATAAAAATCTTAACACTACTAGGTAGATGTGTTAAATAAAAACTGTCTGTAGTTTAATAATAAATTAAAAATAACCTTTGGGTTTGAGTCTGAAATATTTAGAGAGATATAATTCAGCATCTGGCTCTGTAGAGTTACTGGAGTGCATTTCAAAGTACTGCAGTGATATGAAACTAAACTTTTAATGTAAATTATATGGTGATTTGTGTAAAATTATAAATTGATAGTAAGTAACTATGTTGGATCACAGAGAAGTGTTGGTAGACCAGGTAAATTGTGGTTTTCCATCATTTTCTGTGGAAGCAATTTAGAATACGCAGGGCATAATTTCATTCTGGTGCTTGTTAATGGACAGTTAATAAATCAGGCCACAGAACTCCTTAGAAACATGAAGAAAATGAGGCTGTAGTTCAATAAAAAATGATAAAGTGCTTTAAATGATCGTTTGTCGTTTACTGCATTATTTCTCATGTCACAGTAGACATCAAAACCAACACAATGAGATACAATAGTGCTCTGGAATAAGTAAAACTGAGTCTGTTACTTACTGTAGTCAATATTTCCAGGTCTTGATGTTAAACTTAGTTTACTGTGGGATCAGAAGGGAAGCTTATAGTACAGGTTGAACTTGCACAGACATAAAGATCACCATAAATAATCTCTTATCTTGATATTTTCATTTGCAACAATGTGTATGTAAGAAGGAAGAAAAAGAGCAAGTTGGAAACAGTTCAGATCCAGTGTGTGGGGCAGCGGGCCTGAAATACACTGTTCAATGTTGTAAGTCAGAAGAGTGTTGCTGGAAATGTATAGAAATCTGAGAATTTATTCCAAGTTCATTGAGTGAAAGCTGCTATAATATGGATGCTTCTTCCATGGCTTCAATCCACCTAAAAAGTAGAGGAAAGAAAAATGGTACATACAAATTTTTTTTTTTTTTTTGCATTTTAACAAAAATAAGTACTTTAAGAACATAAAGCATTGAAGAAGACTATATTTTCCATCCCAGCTCTAATGAGGAACAATAGTTCTGTGATTAAAGTGGGGAGCAGAGTACTGGGACTCTTGCTTTCTAGTACAATCTTGATCAGTCATTTATTGTAAAATCTCAAAGTCAGTGCTGTCTTAGAATAGGAAAGATGAATATGGCAAAGTATGATTTAAAGCAACAAAACCTCCTATAAATACTAATTTCTTTTTTTGTGTGTCTTGGGGTGCTGGGTTTTTATTACAAATCTTGTGGCTATCTTATTATGTGAAAGCTGTAACATTAGAGTGGGAAATCCAAACAATTATTTGTGGATGAGAAAACTAAGAAATGGGTAAATTTAACATATAAATTAGAAGGTTTTTCTACAGTAATCACTTTTGACAGACTTCTATCTATGACTCCTGAGGCTCAGTCTCTTCTTTACCTACAGAAGGGAGCAAATTCTCCTTCCTGAAGGAACTGAAAAGCACCAGGTAGATTTTTAATGTCAGTCAGGCCAGTCACATGCAATCTTGCTTAATCAAAATTCTGAAAGCTGTTTTTTCATCTGTTACAAAGGTGTTCTGAAGTGAAGGAGGGACAAATCCTCACATAAGCTCACTGGCTGATGTGGAAGTCTATCCCCATACCTATGTGCTGAATTGTTATCCTCTGCTCGGAAGCTATAAAAGAGGGTCTGCTTGTGGTAGAGATGAAAAACTGTATCCACGCTTCCTTCCTCCTTTTCTGGGGCAATGGTGAAACCCAACAAAGGCAAACTTTCTGTAGCAACTTTGTCCTGAAAGTGAAGAAGCGAACCAAAATGTAGAGAGAAGGCTTGTAACAGTTTGAGGGCTCTTTCTGAAAAGCAAATGATCCAACCCCTCTGTGACAGTTCTGCAAAAGCAGTAGTGTGGATGTTCTGCTGGACACATGGCTTTTAACCCAAACAGGAGCGGTGCCTGTGTACTGCACATGTTTTATCTACTCTGAGTCTTGAACACTCTCAAAGTCCAGTTCTTCATAATCATCCATGTGGCCATGAAGGTCAAATTAGCCATTCATTTAATGGCTGCCTTTGACATTATGGTCCAGGAGACAAACTTGAGATTACTAAGAGTACAGCAGCAGTTCTGAAAGCCTGAGACTCACTTCCAGTTATGTTTATTTCAATCATTTTTATTTGCTGGCTGCAAGTAGTGGTTCTTTTGGTACCTTGTCATTTCTTTTCACAGCATGAGTGACTTTTTTAGAAATCTGCTCTTTCTCAAGCTGCACACATGCTTTCCAAAAGGCTGCTTGGAAATTTCCTAGTTAGTAATGCAATTAATCATTAATTTACTCCCATGAATTTAGCTTGGCAGACACAGCTTTGTACGAGTCAAAGAAAACCATAAGCCTTAATGAAATTGCAGTTAAGCTGTTACTGATAGCTGCAGTTTTTGGTCACTACATTTAGGTAGATTATATGTGTATACTGCCTTTGTCTCTGCTTTTAGAAGATAAATTGCAGCCTAGGAATGTAAAGTAACCCATTATTGCTTTTTTCCTATTGCTAAATTAGAAATAATCACTTTTAAGGTTAAAAGAGATAAGGCAATTGTGTTGGATACAGAATTTGATGCTAATGGTCTGAACTGCTGGCTTTGGCCATGAATCCTTTTGTGACTCAATCGCCTCATCTGTTTAAAGGGGATAACATTGCTTCATGTAACCAGCACAGGGGTGGTGGCAATTCAAGTTTAAATATCTGATGTTTGCAAAGTATTCTAAAGGCTTAAAGTACCAAGCATTGCTTTGACAGGTTTTTGTATTCTATATCCTTTATTTGAGCAAATGAATTTTTATGGTTTTACTTATGAAATCTGTCAATTATAACCAAACTTTATATCACACTTCAAGTTCATCTGTATTACAGCTATTATATAATAAGAAAAGGGATAAAATACATAAAAATCATCTAGCTGATACCCAGCCTCCTTGACTGTAAGGAAGAGCTTGCAGGCCAACACAGAAGGCATTGTTCTCACTTCTGCCTCCTGTCTTTCTCTGTTGGTGCTAGTTGGACAAGCATGTCTTATTTATATTTGCCAAACTACAAGATCCTCCTCCCCACCCAAAATGGATCATAGTACTCTCCCTCTACAAAATATGTGACAGTTACTAAGTGCACCAGAGAATATGGAAGGATCTTGAAGTCTTTAGGTGTAAATATGTATGTTAAGGTTCCCAGTGGTTGACAATTTAAAATAGTATGAATAATAAGAAATCAAATAATGAAGGGCAGCATGTGACAGGTCCAGGTAGGACTGTGGCCAAGTCAGTCTGTTAGGACCAGGTCTCAGTAGCAGGTAGTTGGAAGAACTACCATTTATACCTTTCCCATTTACTGGTCTCCTGCCTGTAGGAAGCAAAGAAGGAGTCTCGGATAGAAAACTATTTCAAGACAGATTACACAGTACCTCGTTTGCTAGGTAGGTGTAGAGGACTTTGCCTTTGATAACAAACCAGCGTTTCTTCCAGTGTCTTTTGCCTCCCTTACATCTGCTGAGGTAACCACTTATGGTAGCTCCCTCTCCTGAGGCTGCCACCTGGAGCACAGAAGGAGAAATCAGGATTTGTAACAGTAAAGTTTTTTCCCCCTCTTGATTATGCATGTTTGCATCATACCAACCACTAAGTGAAACCTTAAAAGTATTGATACAGAAAAAATATAAGCATGCTATTATTGTTCTTTTTAACTGTTTGAATATTTATAGGTAAACTTAATTCTCAGTTACTCCAATGGAAAATATGCAGTTGAGTTATTATTGAGGTCAGTAAGATTACAGTTGTTTTCTGAAAAGCCAAACTTGTCCCTTTTTCCACATCTGGTGGCTTTGGGGTGCTTTTCATATTTTAAAAGTACATGCTTCCAGAAGTGGAGTCTTGTAGCTGAACACTTTCAAGACGTAGGTATATATAGGGTCTTGTTATGTTTTTATATTAATTTATGTTAATCGCTTTGGTAATGACTTGGTTTCATTTTTGAAATAATATTTCTGAGAAGACTTGCTCCTCTTATAGAAATATTTTGAAGTCTGAAGGCTTAATGTTCTCAAAAATCCAGGTTTTGAGTAGATGGAACTATACACATGCACACATAGAATGCAGTGTGCATCATTTGTTACAGCAGTAAACTATAGTAGTATTGGATTTGGAAACAAAGGACATAGATTCAAAAGCAGCTTTTGTAACACTGATACAAGAGATGATTGAGAATTAAAATAGCAGTGTTTTGCAGCAGCACAGAAATGTTCCAGGACATGGAGTAATGCTATTGTGAGATAGTTCTTGTTAATAAAGATGTGCTGCTTCCCTGTGGATAAAAAGGTGATGCTTTTTTCCTCATGGGGTTGAAATTCTGCCTGCTAGTTCTTTTAGTACTCAATTTGTGTGTTTGTATTACGTGCTTGTATCTTTGGCATGGTTTCATGAACAAACCTCAAGAAATTGTGCAGTGTCTCGACTGCACAATGAGTTCAGCAAAATGTTTGCACCCTAGTCTCTTTAATACAATGATAAATGCCTGCAGAAATGGGAGTGCCTTACTGTACTCAAGTTCAGTGGGCAGTTTAACTACCTAGAATCAGTCATCAACATGATTGGCACCTTGTTCCTGGAAAGAATACTAACACAATTGGAGAAATCATGTCCCCATTGAAATTAGTGGAAATTTTGTTTACATTGGCGAAGTCAAGATTTTACCCATTTGATTTGAAATAGTTTTGTTTGAACTGGAGGGGAAGTGCCTGGTGAAACATGCATGCTCTTGAATTGGCTGCCAAGGACTACTCACTAATTAAGTCTATTTCCTAAGTAAGTGTTATTTTATTTCTCTTGAAATCAAAGATTTCAGAAGTAAGGGCCTTATTAAGAAAGGTAACTGATGACCAGTATATCATGCTCTGTTGATCTGCCCTCTTGTTCTGAGTAGTGCCCTGAAAGCATTTTAGTTTTTTCAAGACTTTATAGGCTGATGAGCAAATTAAAGTACCATACTCTCCCACTCTCTCAGTGGGCTCAAGACACTTCTGTGGTATCTCCAGAGCTCAGAGTATTTTTGTGAACACTACTGTGAAAAGCAAAAAAAAAAAAAGAAATTGCATGATGAAAGTAAACCAAGGCATGTACTGAGCCCACTGCACACAGTATAATTTAAAAACATAGCAGCTGAAATATGAGCACACACTTTTCTATAGTTCTTTGCCTTTCTCAGGCAGCTTGGTTCCTACCTCCATGAGAGCTGAAGGGATTTTCTTCTGTTTCTTAAAAGATGAATAATGAATATTGTGGAAAACAGAGGAGAAGGCACTGCTTGAACACCTAGATGAAGCTGGAGGGAAGCTCACACTTAGTGGTCGCTCTGCAAGATTAAGAAAATTCAGAAAGGGAAGGGGGAAATGGATAAGTTGGTATATATCAGGCTAGGGTAGAGACATGATACACTAATATAAATAACTATGGAACATGCAATGCCTCCTTTACACACAGTTTTTACTTCAGCCTTTCTTTCAAATAACCTTTTTAAGTCTGATGAATGGGTTCCATGGCACCCTCAGTTAATGGTACTAACCTAAAGTTTTTGAAAAGGCCTGCAAGAAAGCTGACAGAGCTCAAAACACAGCTTGTTTTCTTCTTGTTTAAAATGAGCATTAAGCAAATGGTTTTGACATCTTTCTCCTTTATGTTCTGTAACACCTTTCCAGGATAGATTCACTAATGCAACATTCTTTCTGTATGAACCATTCATTATCTTTGAGTTGTACATGGGAGACAGTTATTCTGTATCTGAAAATTCCATTAGGCCCATGTGTCCGAGTTAATATCTTCATGATTTCACTTCTGGCAACACATTATTTGAAAGCTCTTAGTAAAGCATAGCATTAGTTTAGCACAAATCTTAGTTACTGTTTCTGGACACACATTGGCTTGGGGATGCTTTTTTTGGCTGTTGTGACAGCATCTGTTGATGTATTTTCTTGGCTAGCATGAATTTCTTTAATCAGAAGGGAAAAAACAAAGCTTCATCTGTCCATGCCTTTTTTCCTGGCAATGTAGTAAGCTTACTGTTAGAGACTATCTACATGAGTAGTTGTGCAAGAAAATTATTTCCTGTTCACTCTCTGTTCATATATCTGTAACCCCTCACCCCCTTTTGTCTTTTATTTGGATGTGTACTTAAATCAGAAGAGACTTATACAGTAGGATAATAATACAAAGTTCTAGATAGGCAGTAGCTCTTCTGCTTTGAATTCATACTTTCATCTATAGCTAGATAAACTTGCCTTGTAAAGCATCTCTTAGTGACTCTGCACTTTGCTTTTTGTAAAAGCAACAACATGGATGAGGACAGTGAAGAACCACAAAGACATGTTTTATTTTAATGGATAATTAATTGGAAATGACAGGGAATAGTTATCACCTATAATTACGTCACAAAATAAAATAGTTCAGTTAGGAAGAACCTACAACAATCTAGTCCAATTGCTTGACTAATTAAGGGTTGCCCAAATATTAAAACATGTTATTAAGGGCATTGTTTAAATGTCTCTTAAACACTGACAGGCAGGGGGTATAGACTACCCCTCTAGAAAGCCTGTTCCAATGTTTGACCACCCTCTGGTAAAATAAAGGTTTCCTCATATCAAGTCAGAGCCTTCCCTGCTGAAGTGCTGAACTTTTCTCATGTGTCTTGTCACTGGAGCAGAGGGAGAAGAGATCAGCACCACTGTTTCCATGTCTCCTCCTCAGGAAGCTTCCGAGAGCACCTTCCAGACTCCTTATCTTCAAAGGAGGCAAAATCAGTCCTCAGCTGCTCCTCGTAGGACACTGTTTTTATCATTATTCTGGTTTATCCAAAGGCTAAGGGAGGTCTCACAGAACTGGCTTATAATCATACAATCCCAGAATGTTTTGAGTTGGAAGAGACCTTAAATTTCATCTTGTTCTGTTGAAAGCGAAGGGAGATGACCCATCCTTGTTGATCAGCATCGACTCCGTTTTATTGATCCAAAATGCAGGTTTTTATAACTGTGTTAATTAGGCTCATACATATTGCAAAACTCGAGCTCACGATAGGCTACAGAACAAACACTAACCCCTCCTTTTGTTTTCAATACCTGTGGTTTGTTATTGAATCCAAGATTTATTTTCTCACCCTGTTATGAAAGTTCTCAAGGCCTCCATGTTATTGAAGACAGACTTGAGAACTTAGCTGTTTACAGAAACAGGCTGTGAGAATTTGCTCCTCACAGCTGCCTTTTAAGCCATTTCTGAGCAAAATTCTCCAACATTGTTCCATCCCCTGACATGGGCAGGGATGCCTTTCACTAGACCAGGTGGCTCCAAGGTCGGTCCAACCAGGCCTGGAACACTTCCAAGGGACAGGGCAGCTGCAGCTTCTCCAGGAAACCTGTGCCAGTGCCTCATCACCCTCTGAGCAAAGAATTTCTTCTGTGGAGCTAACCTAAGTTTCCTCTGTTCCAGTCTGAAAAAAACACTTTGCTAAACTTGATTTTATGGCTCACTAAGCAGTTTTAGCTGCTATAGAGCCTGGCTCTCCCAGAACCTCAGTACACATGCCTCAAACTTGAAATGAGGAGTACTATTTAACAAAACACAATTTAGAAGGCAGGTCCTAAATCATCCCCATTATACAAGTAGGAAATAGATTTGTCAGTTTTGTCAAGAATGAAGGAATCTTACCTCTTTTCTTAAGTTCCACATAGCAGCTATCACAGACTTTGGCTACTTGATCTTTGAGGTACTTCATAGGGTACTTTTTTCTTGAACAATTTCGACATACAATCTGTTTCAGCAAGAGGAGAGGCACATAAATACAATATAAGTTTATAGATATGCACATACAAAACAAATACCCTGAGCTGGCTGGGAGAGGAAGTTGGATAGTGGACCAGACATGACTCTCGCCTGAATCTGTGGCAGTCAGGAAACGCCTGCTGATTGAAATGTGATTGCTGTAGCTTTACACTGTTGCAAGCCAAGCAGAATTGGTCACTGTATTTGGTTGCACGCTATTGCTGTGTCCTTCTCTCCAGGAATTTACACCTTCCCACCACTGAATCACAGAAAGACCTCTTTAATATGACTTCTGTTTTCGTAGCTTTGTAAGTAACATTGTTTTCTTAAACAAGTTTGTGTGCTCCTCCAAACCCTGTGTATGTACAGATTGATTTTCTCAGTGGAATTAGGAAAAAAGATTAAGTTAAACGCTTTTTTATCCTATCAAAAATTGCTGTTGGTTTTATTAAAATAAATTTTAAAATCAGGTTAAAAGACAGCAGTGGTTTAAAACAGGACTGCAGTTTTATGTATACAGGCAAATCTCTTTAGTCAGAGGTCTAGGGATAAAACCAGGAAAGCTTATAGATCCCCTGAGCTTTAGGGCAAAAGGCAATAGTTCTTTGGAGCACAGAGGAAACAGTCCCTTTAAGTCACCGATTGAACCATGCTCTGCTGCTGAGTTTCTTCACTTTCCTTGGAAGATCATTTTGCCAGCTGTTACTAGGGACAGGACATGGAGTAGTTGTGCTACTGCTCTGGTCGAGAACAGAGGCTGTATTTTTAGTCGATTTCTTCATTGTCTCTAGAGCTAGCTGTGTGTTAGATAAAAGGGCTGCACTCAAAAACAATTATCCTGTCAGCCTTTAACAACTAGCCTTTAGGAGGTAATTTGACCTTAAGGAAAAGTTACTTTTGTTATTCCTTCTAGTAACAGTAGAAACCTAACTAGCTAATTTAGCAAAGCGCTCACTGGTTCTGTTAGAAGTCGAATTGTCATTTTGATGTTGCTACAAATTTTCAGGTTACAGCAGCGGCCTCCAGTGTCCTAGAGGTGTGAATAAAACCCCCTTGAGAAGCTGGCACAGCTCTTACCTTCCCGCAGGCATGGCAATGATGTCGCCTCAAAGTGAGGGTAAAGTCACAGCCACAGTTCATGCACATCATGACATGGGACACGGGCACCAGTGTAGGAGGCCTCTCACCCAAGGGTATTCCAAGCCTTTCCCTTAGCTTAAAATCAAAGAAGAATAAATGAAGAAGCATCCACACTTCCTAAGTCCACTTAGTCAGCCCTGTTGCATTACTTACTATTCTCTCATTTCAGTCTACCTTCACCTACGAAGATCCCCAAATTTTCTCATTCTTAATGCACTTCTATAAGTGGCATACAGCTGCTTCAGCATTGAAAGACTAGCACACACTGCTGTTAAAGCGAGTCACAAAAGGTAAAAATCCACATAAACCTATTTTTGGTCAGGCCCTGACACTCTTCCACATCAGAAAAGTATCTGACTAATTGCATATGAAAATTGCAGGTAGGAACATGACTTAAAAACATCTTTTTGTTAGCAGCTTTTGAAATGATATCCAAAACAAGCTCTACAACCTTAAATCGAAAAAGCCCCTGAGCTCGTTGTCATTACACCTTGGGACAGCTGTGTGATAAGGGAAGGGAGGATAAAGAAAACAGTAGAGCCAAAGATGAATTTACCCCACTCCAAATCTGATCCATGCTTTCTGGTTGATCTCAGTATGTGTAAGCAGTTTTAGAAAATGTATTTACTGTTCCTAGTTCTTGAAATGCATCACATGGCAGTGATGTTCAGGTGCCTTTGCTCCAAGCCCAGGGAGCCACAATCAGTGTGGAACTAAATGCAAGCTAACAAGGTGTGCTACTTCAGGTTCAGCACCAAAGTATTATGAATGCCCCATTGTGATTTCACAACTGCTCAGCATTTTGCACAAGTAGGACAAATTTTGTGCTTTTGAAGGATTGTTTCCTGTATGGAAATTAGGCTTCTGCCGACACACAGGATCTAAACACAGACAAATCAAATTCCTCCAAGTTTCTCAATGCGCGCATTCAAGCTTATACCAGAGGCAGAGATGCAAAATAAATTATTGTTTCATTTGTTGAAAAAGGATTTGGTTTAGATTAAACTGACTCATTTCAAATTATTTTTCTGTGAAATATTTGAAAGTAGATTCGAATACAGGCCAGAAAAACAAGTCCGATTTGTTTTTGAATTAATTTTTTACTTTCTGATGTCTTAAAAAAACAATTCATAGAATGGTTGAATTTGGAAAGGAACTCTGAAGGTCACCTGGTTCAACCACTCTGCTCAGGCAAAGCCATGTAGTGGCAGTTGGCAAGAACCGTGTATGGATGTCTTCTGAACATCTCCAAGGATGGAGACTCCACAACCTCCTCAGGCAACCCTGGGTGCCAATGCTCAGTCGCCCTCAGGGTGAAAAAGTGTTTGCTGCTGTTTAAAGAAATTTCCTGTGTTTCAGTTTGTGGCCACTGCCTCTAGTCCTGTTACTGGACACCACTGAGAACAGCCCAGCTTCTTATTCTTTGTGCCCTCCAGGTATTCATACAGTAGATGATCCCTGAGCCTTCTCTTCTCCTGGCTGAACAGTCCCAGCTTTCTCAGCCTTTTCTCCTATCTGAGGTGCTCCAGTCCCTTATCAGCTTTGCTGCCCTTTCTTGACTCTTCCCAAGGTTTCCACGTGTCATACTGAGGAGCCCAGCATTGGACACAGCACTCCAGATGTGACCTCACCAGCACTCTTCTGTATTTAGTAAAACTGGGGCTCTATGTAATCTAAAATAGCTTTTTAAATTTTTATCAGATGCAGGTTTTGCCTCTTTAACTAGGAGTAGAATAACTGAAAATAATGAGATAATAATATGCATAATTGCACTGGTATAATTTCAATATTGCTGGTGGGGTTTGCACTGATAGTGACTTTATTGTGTATATGATATTAGTGTAATTAATGGGTAGTTTTTTTTTTTTAATCTGTGAAGTTTGTAGCTATTTTTAATAGAACCAAATAACTACTTGTTTGTTGTTACGACAAAACAATCTTCCTCCAGAAGAAAGAAGCAAAGGCCATAGAGTATGGAGTGTGATTAATATTTCAGAGGTGGCCCATGAGCTGTGATGAGTTTCACTGTTCAAGCTTGGTATGCTTATTTAAATGAAAATAGAATGTATGGCTACTAGGAACTCCATATTGTTCAACCCTCCTCCTTTCATGTCTCTGTCTTTCTCTCCCTTCCCTTTTCAAGTATTGAAAGATTTGGCCTCCTTTTACCTCCACGCTACTGTGGAAAGTCGAAGTCTTGTGAGCTTTGCAGTCATCTGGGATGTGTTTGGTGATGCAGCTGTACCAGTCATCCCTTTCTGAGCAAGAGCTGGGGAATGAAATACAGCAGAGCAGTCAATGCCATGTACAGCAGGGACTGAAACAAACTGATCAGAGGAGGAAAGTTTCACTTCATGAATGTTTGCTTTTCCCCACAACGGCACTGAACTTGTAATTTTCTGACCAGGAACAAAATTGACTGTTGGACATATTCAGAGTGACGATTAGTGTAGCTCCATGCTTAGGACTGTGACTGAGAAGGAACCAAATACCCAGAAATTCTTTCAAAGTAGTCTCTGGCTTTGCTATAAGCTGCTCAATCCTGGATCACACAGGACAATATGAAGTGGCTCTTTTTGTCCTGTCTTTTTGTCCTTGTCTGGCCTATCTTTTAGGGACTCTAGTGCATAGAGTGTTGGCATACAGGGGCTGCTCAAAACAAGCATGTTTATGCCCATCTCTATAGTGGGCTGCTTAGGTGAATTGAATATAGGGAAATGCAGAAGTGTATTGCCCACAGTAGAGGTATGAATGATTAATTTTCCTTTAGCTTCTTCACAGACAGCCTCCTGTCTCCTGGAACAGAAGAAGCCAGGATAGCAATTATTGAAGGAAGCTGGGTGTTCCCTGGAGTTGCAGTTACCCGTGGAGGCCAGTAATTCTCCACACTGGCCCCTAGATGCCCCCTGTGGACAAGGCAAACCAGCGAGCACTTCCCATTTGCCTGCTAGTCCAACTATCCGCAAAAACCAGCAGGGTGGGTTCCTGTTATTTTACAGATGCATTTGCTGTGTTACAGCTGTGAGGTATCCTGTTTTAGCTGTTTTTTCTGCTGTGATTTCAAACTGTGCACTTCCTGTTCATCTGAAACTCTGCACAGCTCTAGCGGTTTCTAGCCTGACACTGGAGAGAATGCAACTCAGTGTGGTCTCCCCTTTCCAGATCATACCAGCCACTCACATTAAAGCTACCCACTAGCCTTTGTTGTAAAAACTAGCAGTGGTATCATTGCCAGCTGCTGTTCAGCTGTGATTTCCTCACACTGTCCTCATGAAGACCACCAAACATGACATCTGAGAACAACTTGTGTTTATGGTCTTAAAAAAAAAAAAAAAAAAAAAAAAAAAAAAAAGGCACAAAAAGAGAGGAAAGGAAATATCAGATTTCCAGATTTTCTTGATGATCTTTGACTTGGTATCCCTCTGCACTATAAGCACAAGCCTTTGTCTGACAAACATCAGCCTGTGCAAAATTCAACAAGCCTGGAGCAGAAACTCTGAGCTAGTGTATGTACTACAAATGGGGTAGCTTCTTCTGGAAGCGAAGGAGCTAAGTTACAGGAGATCACCTCTGTCAAGAGTAAGACTACTAGTCACAGAATCCCAGAATGGTTTGGGTTGGAAGAGACCTTAAAGATCATCTCATGCCATGGGCCTGCCATGGGTGGGGACACCCTTCCCTAGACCAGGTTGCTCAGAGCTCTATTTAGCCTAGTCACTCCTTATTACTACCAAAGTTACCACCTGTCAAATTACACTTTCTAAGAAATCTGAAGATGTCTGTACCTTCCAGACAAATCATGTTCACTGGCTAGAAAACACTAAAATAAGTCCTGATTTTCCTGATTTAAACATTTGTCTTGCTAATTCTTTAATGGAATTTCTCTTCACTTGAGAATTAATATATGATTAAAAAATCCAAAAGAAACACAAAGGAAATCATGGCCTATACAGTGGTGGAAATTAAAGCCACTTTAGGAAAGACAGGTAAGAAGGACAACATAGCAAAAGTCTGTATCTAATTGGCCCCTTAAGCCTCTTTTCCACTCAATTAAAAATATCTAGGAAGTAATTAGCAATTTTTAGTGACTAAATGTGGGAATAACACCCATATGCTGATAAGTAAAATCAATTATGTCAATTTGCATAGTCTTAATTAGATATTTGACTGGTTGCATGAAAGCTCAGCAGAGTTTTTGCTGAACCTCTGACACTCAGAAGCTCAGCCCTTAATCCACCGTTGCCGCATTTGGTCCTTGTAGGATTTTTGGGATGCATCTTCTGTGCTGAGCTATCGGTTATCCATGTCAGCTTATATATTCATCATTAAGCAAGCAGAAAGAAGGGGTCAAGTTGCCATTGCATTTCACTAGACAGCAGGGGACATCCACAGAACAAAGAAATTGGACCAGGATGGGATTTTGTCAGAGCGCTATCACTATCACTTTAAATTAACCTTGTAGGAGGTAATATTGACTGTGTTATCCTAATATTTTCTCTGGTATTTTATATAAGCACCACAGAGTTATACCTGTGTCCAAGATTAATATTTTTGAAATGTAAATAAACATATAAGAGCATATGAGCCTTCTCCATAAAGATGCTGTGCTCAAATCTGTTAGTAGCTCCCTGCTAAACCAATAACATGGCTCTTCAGGTGAATGAGCCATTTTCAGGAGGAAATGCTAAGACTTTACAGTACTATCTGCTCATACAGCCATGCTGACTTCTGAGTTTTGGTCATCCCTGGTCTACAGCCTTTAGTCCTTGGCATTCATATTGTATTTACTCAGTTCACTCACCTTGTCTCGTACAAATATAAAGGCTTTGAGGTTTTCACTTTGGTTGTTAACCACTGGCCTATAGTGCAGCTTGCAGCCCCTCAGTGTGAGCAGTAAAATATAGTCTAGAGATACTTGAAGCCTTCTGCACTTTTCTTCACGTCTTTGGTGCTTCTTTTGGTGAGTGTAACAGGCCAAGGATGTTGTGCAATGGAGTTAGGAGAGTGTGCTGGCTACTGGCTCACTGGTATCTCATTAACTCTGCCAGCCAGTTCAAAAAGGAGGAGGAATAATTGTTCTTGGGTGACTTTTGGCAGATTGGTCACAGAATGAGCAGCACAAGGAGACGGAAGGGGCTCTATCCCAGCCTCTGTCCTTCTGTTATCAGAAGGATAATCTTAGTCTCAGGTGCTGGTTCTATCTACAAACAAACACAGCTCACAGTTGCCTCACATACTTTATTCATCCTAATTAAGCATGGACTTGATATGAGTACGAAAGGCAAAGAAGCAACCTAATAATGCAAGCAGTGCATCCCAATCTGCTCAATAGGGATGACAACTTCATTTGGTCTGGGAAAAGGGGACATGCAACAGAATTTCCCCTCTGCAACACAGAAGGACTGTACACATCTTGCTTTTATAATTGGCAGGTAATTCATTATTATATTTTGAGGATTGTGAAGAGTGTGGAGGTCTATGGAAATCTCAGATATGATTGTAAAAGGAAATGGACCAAAAGGCTTTAACTGGTAGCTGAGCACTCCCCACAGACGATAAGTGCTCCGGGAAGGATGAGAGCTCCAAATGCTGATTCTGAGTAAGAAAGTGCTATCGCTGTCTTTTTCTGGCACTGTGTAATTTAGGAAGTTGGCTGTGTTTCTAGGCATTCTGTTGCATGCTGTAGTTGCAGACTGATGGTGGGAAAGTCAGTACTTAAAAGCACTGAAGACCTTGTTATTTGGAAGAATTAATTTTAATACACTCTGCCATGGACATTTGGGAACAGTACCTTGCTGACAGGGTCAGGCAATGCTCATCATATTCAATCTTCAGGATGTTTTGGGCTTTCTCTATCACTGGGCGACTGACCTAGAAACAAATGCCATGAACATGAATGTGGACATGAGTTAAACTGTCTATAATCAATACACCACACAAGTTTCAATGCATATGACCTCTTATATCCCTACCATCTGTTTCATATTTCAATGCAAAAAGATGGGCATTAGGGTTTTTTGTATTGCTGTTGTAATGAGGTATGATCTCTATTTCAACATGATGGTGTGCTGAAGGGAAAAAAACCCCCATAATCCAGCCTATAAGGATGGAGTATCTATGAGGGTTCAGTTTTAATATGACAAACTTAGAAGATGTTTAGTCTGCCAAGTGTCAGAGCATTTTGGTCTATGCTTGTAATGAATAGAAATCACTTTTTTTCTGATGTGTGGGCATTATACAGTGAAGCACTTCAGCGAATGCCTGCCTGCAGCAAGGCTCTGTAACAGCAAAAAAAACAAAAACAAAAACAAGCCAATTTAAAAGCTGCAGCTCAGCTAAAATTTTTTCCCTATCATGGAGTATATTAGTAGCCTGCTAATAGCAACAGCCAGTGAGGAGAAACATAGGTTCATAGTTTCATACATTTTTATTAACAAGCACCATTATGTTACTCACTCAGTATTTCAAATGTATCTCAGTAAGAACTTGCTCCACAACTCCTTTTCACTAAACAGTAGAATATTTTGGCAATTCCTAGGAATTTCTGGGATCCTTAAGTTAGTTTTAAACTCTCAGGTCCCTGGGGTGATCAACCCCTGCCACTTTTTCACAACACCTTAAACTTCCTATGTCATTCCACTGAAATTAATGATTAGTAATTCTCATCTTGTGTGTTTTCTAGATCATCAGACTCTTGACTTGTCAATTCAAATCCTCTTTCACATAAAAACAACCTGGAATATTAGTTATAGAACATTTATGAAGGTCCAATAGATCTCTTTGGCCCACTATTTCCTGTTGCATAGGTTCTGGTGCCAATGAATACTTAGGGAAAGAGTGTGAGGACAGCTTAATTGTGTTGACAATTTATAAATTTATTGAAGAAGAAGCTGGTTTCATATCACTACATGAAATTGTTCCCAATACACATTTTCCCCATAAAACTGCCTAATTGCTTTTTGAACAACTAATGCTTTTGATGAAAACAGTTAAAAGGCACATGAAAACCATCCATGTGTCAATTTTGAGTAGCAAGAGTTTAAAACCAGGCAGACTAAGCTCCAGTGAATATATTGAAAGGAAAAAGAATGCATTGGCTGGAGACAAAATGAGATAATAAATCTTTTCTGTTTCATGTTTGGAGGGTAACTGATTTTGTCTTCTATTATTTATGCAGTCCGAATAAGGCTGTCATATTAAGTCACAGACTTAGAGATAAAATTTTTGTTTGTTTTCTACTGTTTTTCCTTCTGTCTCCTGTAAGACACAAGGGAATGCTGTGATAACAGGTCTCTCCCCTCTTTCCCATTGCTTCATATGAAACATAAACCAGCAAAGCACCAGCAAAGCACCCTATAAAACTTTAATTCAACCTTTTAATAGAGATGAAGTATTACCTTCATGCCTGATACAGCCCAAGTGTTTTTCAGTCGGTATTTGCCATCCTTCTGGGGATATGTATACAGCAGAACATCATTCATCTATATGAAAAGAAAGACAGAATCAATAATTTGCAATATGGCTTGCAGGCTTGCCTGCTTGCCCATTCTTCTGGGGGGTATACCGGAACAAGCTGTAATTTGATGAACTGCTGGAACTGTTACCTAACCCTAACCCTTTCCTAATATCCAGCCTAGCCCTCTCCTGACAGCTTCATGCTGTTCCCTTGGATCCTGTCAGAGAGCAGAGACTAGTGCTGCTCCTCTACCGCCCCTCCTGAGGGAGCTGCAGACCATGATCAGGTCTGACCTCAGTCTTCTCTTCTCCGGGCTGAACAATTCAAGTGGCCTCAGCCACTCCTTGTATGGCTTCTCCTTCAGATCCTTACCCATCTGTGTGTTCCTCCTTTGGATGCTCTCTAACAGTTTTAGCTCCTTATGCTGTGGTGCCCAAAACTGCTCACAGTGCTCCAGGTGAGGCTGCCCCATTGCAGAGCAGGACAATCCCCTCCCTTGCCCAGCTGGTGATGCTGACCCTGATGCGCCCTGGACATGGCTGGCCCTCTTGGCTGCCAGGGCACTGCTGACTCATATTCCAGTTTTGCTGACCAGGACCCACAGGTCCTTCTTCACAGTGCTGCTCTCCAGCACCTCATTGCCTAGTCTACACTAAAGGTTTTCCCCTCCCCAACACTAGTCCTTGTTAAACTTCATATGGTTGGCGATTGCTCATCTTTCTAATTCGTCCAGGTTTCTCTGCAAGGCCCCTCTGTCCCCGAGGAAGTTGACTGCTCCTCCCAGTTTAGCATGATTGGCAAACTTACTTCTTGTCCCTTAGAGTCCTGCACCCTGTTGTTCACGAAGACATTAAAGAGCACTGGCTCTAAAATGGTCCCTGCAGTACCTGGGCACTAAACCCAAGGAAGTGAACTCCTGAGAGAGATTTTCAGGATCCTGACATAGTCTGTTATGAGGCTTCCTGAATAGCAAACTCAATTTTTTAAATGTATTTTAAAAGTTATATATCTCTTTAAAAACTTGCTTATTTTTTTATTACTCTTGATAAAGGATGACATTATGGTGTACATCATTAGCATGACGACCTTACTTAATATCCCAAGATTTTACTAAATGTTACTTTGCTCTTAACTGCCCATTTTTTTTCCCTGTCCTTTTTTTCTCCCCTATTTAGCAGTAGGCTGTGATTTGGAGGTCTCACTAGCTACAATTTGACACGGTGAAATCATGACAAATATTTCAAAGCTTGTGAAGCAAAGCACACATATTCATGAAGAAAGAAAGGGTTTGCACTCACTGCTGTTTCCTTTGCAAAGACCTTAGTGATGGCCATATGAATGGTATGGACAGAATTAGTATTAATACCAGTGGTTTCATGCAGTCTCCTGCTTCAACTGTTCACTGTTCCCTCAAGCAGTGAAGACTAGCTGATGATAAAAGCTGATCTTGCAGCCTCTCAGAAATTTGTGCTAGAGGAGATGGACTGCTAGAACCCTGTGGGAAGATTCCCAGACTGCTCAGAGTTTGATATTGGACCACATACCCTTTTTCTGCACAGAGAAAGAAGGATATGTCTCATCCTTTGTTCCCTTTTTTCCAGTCACTGCTTTCCTTTCCTCCCACCTTCTTTTTGTAATTCTCTCTGTTGCGACAGTACCTAAAAACGTTACAGTCAATGCAAGTTTTCTAACCTACAGTGTTCAAGTTGATTGATCCAAACAAATTTAAGCCCTGCTAAACTGCTGGCATCCATACGTAATATACTCTCTTTCTAAAATCTTCTACTGTGTGTTTGGTTTTTCTGAATGTTTTAAAGGCTATCTAATTATGAACCCTGCCTTCTTCTATTCAAGTCGGAGTTAGACATGCCCTCAGTGTCAGTGGATCAGTCTGAATGTGTGCTGGAGCTGTGTTTTTCAAGCTGTGACTCCAAAAACCTCCTATACTTCAACCCTGCCAGATACAGCATTAAACAGTCTCCCATTTGATAGCAGCTTCCTGCAATCCATTTTCAAAACAAGTGGTCTTTGTAGAGAAATTCTTAGAAGGGTGAGATAAGAGACAGGCTCTGAGTTGCAAAGTCTTGTGGTGAGGGGCAGTTAGGGGACCTGCCAGTTTCAGCAGTCCATACTGTGCTGCACAGAGGCCACAACATCCTTGTAAACAGAGACTGGACTCAGGAAACAGACACACAGCAAAACTCACAAAACATCCTGCCAGGAAACACTAGATTCAACAATACCATCAGCCTGCACAAAACAGCCAGCTCAAGTAACATTTTGATACACACAACATACACCTGCAGAAACATTTGAAAATTATCTTTACACTGTCATGCATATATGTGCTGTGCAGAGACATACAGTGCTCCTTAGGGGTAGATAAATATTCAGAGCACACCACTAAAGCACACTTTGAAAGCACAGGCCAAGTAGAAGCCTAGCACACACCAAGTTTTACAGCCTATTCTAGCTACAACTTCAGTTTGATGGGCTCATCTCCTGGGATGTGTAGGGATTAAGTTCTCAGGGTTATCCTTCGGTGTGTACTCTTGCTCTGAAATTCTCTCCAGTTCCTGATCTTGATTTAGCTTTAGTCAGAGCAACTTTGCTACTAAGAACTTCAGAAAATGCTATTCATGTAAAAATCTCCTTGGGATAGTGAAGGTAAATACACTTATTCCATCAAAGCCAATTGATGGAATACATGTTATCTTCTGGTGATCTTTTTGAGTCACTGCTGACATGTGAAGCATTAAAAAGAAGTTCTGAAAGGTATTTTTGTTAACAGACAAACCTGAGTTTTGCAAGTGGCTTCAAAGGATTACAATATGGTCATTAGAAGATAAAGGCCTTTAATAAATGTCAGTTTTAGGAGAAAATGTTTAGGAAATTATTCTAGTCTTGGGGTTTTGTCATGGATTTTTCTTCCACAGAAATCACTGAACCTGAAGGTAGATATTTGCCAATAAGTTTCAGGTAGTTTCAATGATCCAGTCACCCTCTCCCTGCCCCTACTGAAGATACAATACAGAAAGCCTGAAGTAATTGCAACTTCAGCGTGTTAGATCAGGAAATAAGCCAGGTTTATGTCTCTTGGTTCTTGAAAGTGACCATTATGACTAGCTTCGCCCCATTCTTTGCATGACAGCACATTTGGTCACAATTTGCCTTGCTGACTGAAAGGAAGCAAAAAACCCACTGTTTCTGGATAGTGAGAGCGTCTATTAACAAGACATTGGCTACTGTAATGTCTCCAGCTGTCAAGAGACACTTTTCTCTCTGCAGTTAACATCTGAACTTTCCCCAGGAAATAGTTTCTAAACTAGAGAGTGCCAGAAAGTAATTTCTGTGCTTGTTCTGTTCCAGTAATTTTGGCCTCTTGTGACTTATGACCTTCAAGCTGATACAACCATTTAGGATAACTTGAAATTTATATAAGTTTATCCCATGTGTAAATTACTTTCCTCTCAGTGTTTATTATCAACTTGATTTTTGATCTTCCTTTAAAATTCTCTGTATCAGTTACAACAGCTAAGTTTGTAGCACTTCCGTTTTTGCTATAGTAATGGGTTATGATGACAGCAGCAAACACATTGGAAGATTAAAGGGTAGTGATGTCTTGGAATTTTGCTCCAGCTTTAGCCACAATTCCAAAGTAATTTTGAAGACTAGCAAAGGCAAGCTCTTCAGAAGAGAGATCAGTAGGAATGTAATTTTCATCTGTTATTAAGTGGTTATCAGTGGACTTCAGAGTTACTGCTGCTGAGAACATTGTTTCTTAACGCCAGCTCCTGGAGTTTCTGGCATAGCCTTTTTCCTGTGACTGCAACAAAGTCGTGATTCTACATGGGCTTTAGGTAACCATAGGTGTAGGCCGGGCTTTGACTACAAAGGCTAGGAGGAGGGCCAGGCTTGCCGCTAGGCCTGATCAAGAAGAGTTTAGCGTAGTGAAAGTTTGAGTATTGGGAAGTATGTATTTGACACTTATTGCACTTGTTACAGTCCATTGATGCTGACTCTGTAAAAGAGAACTGCAGCTATCTCACATTTGAAGATTTGTGTGAAATCCATAATTTTCAGTACATGAAAGTCTGAATTTTCAGAGAAACCACTGAAACTATCAAAATAGTGCAGCACCAGCACTTCATCCCATCCCATCTGATCTTTGATTATGATGGCAATATGTGATTGAGGCAGGAAAGAAGCTTGTGCATACACTCATGCACAAATAGGAGTTACAAGTAAGAGGGAGAAATATAAAGGATTAATGCAAAATATATGGCTTCTGTAATAAGCCATCTCTCTGCCTTACAATGATCCCATGGTGAAAAGCTGTCAGCATTTAAAGGCAACAGCAAATATATATGCCAGGCAAATAATTAATTTATTTTAAAATCAATTCTGCAAGCAATATTGTAATGTTAATAGCAGCAGTAATTCTCAATTCTTTATGGCTTTTTTCTGGGAGGGAGCTCTGAAGAATTTTTCAAACATTAACAGGTAAGCAGGTAACAAAGTTCTAAGACACAGGTAAGTATCATAATCCCCTCAATATTGAAAAGTGCGTAGAAATATGTGTGGTTACAAAACATGCTGCCTGAAAAGTTGAGAACAGAGCTCAGGAGCCTGGAGTCTCAGATATTCTCTAACTGCTCAAAGGAGTGTGTGATGCAAAATAGAAAGCATAAGTGATCATAGCATATCTCCAACAAAACAGTGGGGTTTCTTCAGTTTTGATTTGATTATGATGGCAATATGTGATTGAGGAGGGAAAGAAGCTTCTGCATACACTCATGCACAAATAGGGATTACAAGTACTTGCAGGCTGGTTGTGGACGCTTGTAAAGGGTATTCCAGTCAAGAGATGAAAGGTCCATTTTTCTTAATTATCCTAGAAGAATGTTGCAAAGTGTCACTGAAAACTCGTTCTAATCCATACTAGGCTGGAGGTGTGTGTTTAGAGGAATGACACTGAGGCAATGCACACAATTATCAGGACAGCAGGAGCTAAAAGCAAGTTCTTCAGTTTCAAAGATCCTTCCCAAGTGTGACCAAAGGAAATTTTCAGCTACTTCAGCAGTAGGGTATTCTCTCTTGTTCCTGATTAAGTCTTCAAAGGTTTTAGGACTTTCAAGTGTGTAGCTTAATTCCTGAAGGTTTTCAGGAGTTCTCATCTTCCTCATCCCCTTGAGAACTTGCACTTCTTGGCAGAATTACATCCCGGTGAAGGCTGTATGTAACTGTTGCACAACCGGAGGGTTGCAGAGCACATATTTCTGTATGCGGGGCCAATGGGATGTGTGAAAGGACTCCAGCCCTGTTGGCAACAGGAACTAACTCGCTACATCACTGTTGATGGTTAAATGACTTGCAGCTTAAAATCTCCCAGGCTTCAGGGTTGCATAAATGCATTGAAATATATGAGAGAAACAGTAAAATTTTAAAAGAATCTTACCAAGAACAAATGTCGAGGATGCCTGTTTTTGCCAGAGACTTTCATCAGCGTTCCCTCTTTAACAAAGATCTGAAGGAGAAAACAGCAGATTGTAAACCTGAGATTTCATTCTGAATCTTTCTGAGAAAAAAAGAGTATTTGTCCTCGGGAAGGAGCTATGCCAACACCATTCATCAGCACAAGAAGACATAGAGAGCCTCAACGCTTGTTTCTAGCCTCACTCTCTATGATCTGGCTTAGTCTTTGCCTGGGTTGCTCTGCTACCCTTCATGGCTTGCATTTGCATCAGTACAAAATGGGTTGGAATCCCACTTGTCCTCAGCCCACTCTTTCTGCACTGTGGACTGTGCTCAGAGGTGATTGTCACAGGTTGAAAATTAACATGTAATGGGCTTTCAAAAAGAATTCTTGTCTTTAAAAGTCCTCTGAAATAGGCAGACCTGAGAAAACCTGAAACCTTGGGTTTTAGTATGCTACACCATCTTAACTATACCTCCATATATAATTTGTATCATTTTGCAAGCACAATACTTTTTCAGTCCATCTCATTACTTAGTATGTAGGTAGGACTGTGTATGTAAAAGCAGCTAAACCAGCACACTAGAACTTCATTGCAGCAATGTTTGAAAAAGTCTGCCATAACTAACTGAACTACATCAGTGGATTAACACTCATGTGCCCTTTTCAGATGGAGAACAGAATCTAGTGTACTTCTCCACTCTAGAATAGTTTATAATCAAAAAGACAAATCCTGTAAAATCTGTATGCTGGGCTTTGCAGAATTTGTTAAAGCATTACCTGGTAAGGGCAAGTGAGAATACGGATGTTAGAGAGAAAAATATTTGCAATATTTGGCTGATGAGTATTCTTATGCTATGAGTATGCATGCTTTGAAAATTGCTTCATGAATTTTGTTAAAGATATTGGTGGACTGAAGGGAAATTCAGAGTTGCAGACCTCAGGAAAGAAATCTTTTGAAGCATAGAAGCAGGTTGGAGCTGAGGGAACTGGACAGGTTTGAAAGTCAGAAAAAATTTGCATTTGATGTGGATAACAAGACAGCTGTACGCTCTCTCATGTTTCTGTTGATGTGTTGCTTAAAAACACCATCTTATATTAAAAGTACCATGGGGCAATGGTGAAAATATAAAATTGAAAAAAAATTAATTGCCCTAATTTAAGGTTCTTAGCCAGCTATATAAAGAGGCTTTTCAGGCTGAAAGTAATTCCTGCTAGAGTTGCAGCCTTTTGATAGGAGTATATAAGGAGGAAAGCAGTAGCTCCATCAAAATGCACTGCACTTGGGGTGTCTGAGGACTGCTGAAGTGAAAAGCCAAAAGGCTGCTCTGTGTAAAAGCAGAGACAATGCATATCTTTCTCAGCATGGCCTTCTTTTTGTGCACTGCCAGAGTGATGTTTTTTACACAAACCAGTGCTCCAACTTGTATCACAATAGCTCAGTAAACAACATCTGTAGTCATCTCAAACATGGCCATCCACACGGAGATATTGCTGGCCAGAAAGAATACCCTTATTGGCGTAGGTTTGCCAGCAGCACTCACCCTTCCTGGCTGGAGGAGGCCACTCTGCCCTCTCACACTGTGTTCAATGTGTACTAGCTTCTGCAAGTTTTCCTGGGAGAGAAAAACAGCATTTAGAAGGCTGCATGGAGACTGTTTTTATACAAGTGGGCAAATTTCCCCTCACCCCTCCTCACCGTTTTATTTCTTTAGAACTGGTATTACAGGATTAGATTTCAGAGAGAGCTGAGACCGAAGATTTACACCCAGAAAGTCTTCTTCCTGCCTTATGGATTTTACAGAATCTCATCACCTGCATTCACACCTGCTGTGACCTTCTACCATTCTTTTACCTGTGATTCCCCAGTGTACCTTCCAGAGGAACTGCTAACTTCATATGGTATTTATACATTGGCTTCTTTGCTGACTTTCTGGCTCTATGAACTAATAAAATAGGGACAAAGTACAGTATCTGCTCTTGAAGGCCTTTGCATAAGAGCCACGACACCAATAATTCAAAGCATGCTTTGATACTTTCAGACTGTTGCTAGGTTTACCTGAAGATTTACATTCTGTGATAACAGATTAATGCCTTTGCAATAGGGGATGTAGAGGGTACACTAGTGAGCAGGCAATGAAGCTGCATTTCTGTTTGGATGCTCTGCAAAAACCAGGAAGTTTATGATTCAACTCTGATACTATTAACTATTTACCTGGCCTTAAGGCACAGTCAGTCAGTGGGCACTGGCACCAGGCACGAACTTATCCATGAAGATGGTAAATAAGATTAACCTAGATAAGTCTTTGCTCCCATAAAGAAAATCAGATGAATGTAAGAAGGAAGAAGGGATGACTGTACCTTTGCGATATTGCTAGTCTTTTCAAATCTCCTTCCATTTAGCAGATGAGGCTGTTCAAATAGAGGCTTGTGCATAGGATTCAGCTGCGGTTTTTATCTGATCAGAACAGTAGAATAAGCTACCCAGGAGAAGTGAGTCCTCACTGGAATATGCCTAAAAATTAGGAGTCTCCTATCTAAGTCTCCTAGACTATAGAGCCACGTATCCCGTATCTTCAGTTATACACCCAGATAAACTACAGACTAAGGACCATACTTGATACAGCTTTGTGACCTGACAGCCTTTTAGAACAGTTTTCTGCTTCAACAGGCAATGTTTTCCTTTGCTCCATTGACTGGCATTAATATACCCCTGGGATTAGTGAGACTTGATTAGATCATACACTGTATCTACCTGATAAAAATCAGTCATGTCTACAGGATCAGCTAACTGAGAAAGTTATCAAAGATACCAGAAGGAGCATATCCGAGTTAACATGATGATATGTCAAGGCTAATTTACCCTGGATTTCAGCTAACACAATTAACATACCTATCAAGGCTTGCTTTTTGAATAAGCCTGAAATCTCCCTATCTTACCACGCTAGTGAAATATTGCCCTTGTTTAGCATGATACTTAACTCTTAATCAGTAACTGGGTGTCAAATACATGGAAATACCTACAAGCCTACAAGGCTTGACCAGCACAGGGCCTCACTGTGCCCATGCAACATAATTGACAGTTGACACATTTTCAAGAATTTGAGATGTCAAGTATCTCTTTTGCAATGCAGGAAGCAACAAATGGATTTTTTCAGGTCACTTCTAAAATACTATAGGCAAATAAAATAGAATCAACATATAAAGCAATAGCACAAGAAATATCAGGGATCATGGGACAGCTAACTTTTGCAAAAGGTATTTGCAAAGGACTTTCCTGTCACTGAAGGGTATTTTAGCCTGGCAATACCTGTCCAATTGACAGCTTCCACAAGGAAAACCTGTTTTTCATCTGCAGAAAAAGCAGTGTTCTCCTGTGAGCACACTCATGCCAGTGCTACTTCTACTCATCTGGGTTTCTACCAGAGAAGTTGCAGCAGCCCAGCTTCTCTCAGGACTGCTGGCAGAGGAGCCTCTTGAAATGCTGATGTTTGCAATATGGACACATGTTCACCAGGAAACAGAGAAGTATTGAACTCATTTCCTGAAGGAAGTCAAACACACATCACATGTGAAGGATAGTGGTTTATCTGGGAATGTGGACAGCTGAGGCGGGGCATAGTTTCCTGTCAGTTCCCCAAAATTCTGAGTTTATATAGCTTTTTTCATTGGTCTTAAAGCTATCACTATTCTTCTTTTTAAGATCCTTCACAATCCTACAATTAAGGAATAAAAGCAAAGCTCTATAGTACTGCAAAAGTGGGTGTCAGAAATACTGCTGTGGCCATTTTAGCAGTGAACTGCAGCTTCCATAATTTTAACATGATGTCTATGCAGCAGGAACACCTCCCCAAGGAATTCACCAGCTGTTAATAGCAACAGTGATTTATAGCTGTTAGCATCTCAGGGCCTCTAACAGATTGTAGACATTCAGAGAGCAGTACAAACCCTGCTTAGTTCATCTCCTGGAATTACAGATAGACATAGACTCTGTGGTGATGGTGTGCCTTGTACTTCTTTTTGTACATCTGTAACTTGAAAGTAATATTTTCGTATATGGTGAAAATGCTGTAGAGAAGGTTATGGTCATAATTTGCTTGAAAATCCTGAGTTAATAGTCCCCAGGAAAGACTGCTAGAGTCTTATTATCATAAAACAACGAAAAAAAGCTAATAATGGGTCACTGATATTCTATAGAAAATGTAGATCCTAATTCAGTGCTCCTATGAGATTTTTGGAGTGTTGTTTGATGAGCTGGTACACAGGAACAGAAATCATCTTCCTTCCAGGTATACGCCAAGTCTAAATTATTTCCTAAAAATTCAGCCAGGTACATGACAATTTATTAATGCTCTAGAAAAGTGGCATTGTTCAGTTTCTTCTGTAATTAGAGTAATTATTTGCTTTTATATTTTCTTTTTTTTAAACTGAGAGAAAGAAAAGAAGTTCTGGTTGTGGCTTTTGTGTCTAGGATGTTAATTCAGGAGGACAACCTCTGATTTAGCAGAAAATTGAACTCTGTTTCTCATGAACTTGTGTTTTCACAAAACCCTCCACATTCACACAAAATGGAAAGAAGAAAATTTTGTTTCATCTCTTCCATAACAAAGTTTTGAAAAATAGTAGATGTGCTCTGATGATACAATAAAAAATAAGTGTAAAAATATATCTGAAATTTTTGAATGGAATTATTCCATAACAGACATTATTTATAGCAATTATTATACAGTCTGTGACATGTGTACGACTCAGATGATACAATGACATTAGTAGAGACAACATGATTTCATGGCAATGCAACACAAATTTGATTTTGGCCACTTACATATACTTCTGACTTCAGAAAAGTATTTCTATAAATATCCGATATACCTGAGTGAAATCTAAGGAAGCAGAGGTGCCAGGAATATGTGACCTTGATTTGTTTGAACTGAGCTCTTAAGAGTTCTGAACCTCTAACACAGATATCCCTAAAGCTCTGAGATTTTTCTGGAAGGTTTGCATGCGCTCTCAGGTTTTGGATGAAATATTTATTTTGGTACAAAGACTGCTCTAATAATGGGAAAATATGATTATAAATTCTTCCCCTGAGGAGAAGGAAAATCAGAATCAAACCAGTTGAATCAAACCACTTTGCTCAGAAGACTGTAGTTTCAGAGTCTAGTTTACAGAGGGGTCAGATTACATTCCTTATTATGATAAAACTCTAGGCTTGTTAGACATCCTCCCTGCAACCTACATCTGTTCTTTCATCTTCATAACTGATTAGTGTGTTCTTCCCTAAAAATCTGAGTGCATTCATTTTTTCAGCCTTAAAAGCCTACCTGAAAAGAAGCTCTTACTGAGAAGATTGATATTTCACTCCTTTCTTTCATCTACATCATCTTAATGTGATGCCTTTTCACTTTGTATTTTGAATTTCATGTTCTGATGCCTGAATGATTATTAACAACCCTCTCATTGCTCAGAAAATGAAATAATAAAGAAGTGAGTTGAAACCTAAGAGGGAAAAAACCTCCTCTGTGCTATTTGCTATAGTATCTTACATCTTGCACAACTGCATTAAAGGGCACAGACCAACTCCACATCTGCAGTACTGTAAACCAGATCTGTATAAGCCCTTGAGTCTCACCTTGGAGGAGGCTTCAGAATCTAGCAGACATATGTATTCACTTGAACAGGTGTGTAAAAACCTCACTATTGATCAGGGGAGCATGTCATGTGGGTCATGGTAGGACTCACCGCTTGGAGCATGCTGTCATTGGCTTGGTCTGTGATTTCAGAAACAATGAATAAGGCAGCTGAGGGATGAAGGAAAAAAAAAACCATGCATCACACAAAAGAGTAGAAAAATAACTCAAATCCCTCCTGATTGCAAGGGCATCCTTTGTCTTCTCTGCCATTTTCACAATGCAACAGCCTAGCAACTCTGACATGGCATGGGGTGCTGTCTCCCCTTCCTCCCTTCATCATTTTCTTGTGTGAAACAGCATCATGCTTGTGCTGATCCAGAGAGCTTATGAGGTCCCTTTTAAGCATCAAGGATGGCACAAAGTCTTTTTTGTAATGTTTTCTAGTTGCAGATTCTTGTCGATGTCTTGTTATATAGAGAGATGAATGTAAACCAACTTTAGCCACCAAAGCTGGTTTACACCAAGCCACCAAGCATGGCAGTCTAAACTGTAACTCTTACTGTCGAGAGAGAAGACATGTCATTCCTTCCTGATAGAAATGTGTGTGAAGTGGCGACACAAATTAATTCCTGGATTCTCCACTGGCAAATAACCTGGGCTGGGACATGTTTGCTGGCATTGAAAGCAGTGGCATAACACGGCTCAGGTCCCTATTTCACATCCCTTCACCTGTGGCACAGGGCTTTCTATAAATTTCTGGTCATAACTTGGGAGCATGCTGGCTAGGAATGTCACAAGCATCTCCTAACCAAAACGAGATAGGCAATTGTGGTCAGAGGGCTTGAACATCTGCCCCGCTAGTGTTTAAATTACTGGTATAGCTGTTGTGCTACCGTCAGTGACTAGGGACCTAAATCTTGCATGAGTCTCTGCTCTTGGGCAGAATAAACTGACTTTCAGTCAACCACTGACTTTATTGCTATGAGTTGGTTTGAATTTATAATCAGTGTAAGAGGGCTGAATTGATTTCATTAATACAATGTTACTGCTGCTTACTCCAGTCTGGAAAATACTCCTACAGACATCACAACTAAACCTTGCTGTGATTTTAGTGGGAGTAAGAGACTTCTGCTTTATCTATCTCATGTGTTGGAAAGGATGGTGTTAGCAGTAGATTTTGCAGAACTGCTTTTTATGCAACATCTTTCAACTTTATGTAACATTAAGGAATCCAGAATACACATATGCAATTCAAATCTCCTTGGTTTCTCTCAAGTTCACAGAGTATAGCAGGCATACCATCGCTAATGGTACACAATCAGGCAGGGGGAACCATCCAAATGGATTTTACAATGACCAGGCCAAACATTTACAAAGTCAAAGAGGACTAAGATTTCCTTGGTGACCAGGGCAAAACTACAGTGTCTGCACTATGCCTGTATAGATGTTTTCTTCTTCCATAAGTTCCATCATGCCAAAACTATAGGAAGCCCATATGTTTCAATTAAAAATAAAATGATACCATTCTTGTCCTAAATAATTTGTCTAAATTAGTAATCCATTCTTACAGATTTTACATCTAACCTATTAGTGCAAAATCTTGAAAAGAATCATCTTATATATACTACCAGTATAGAAATATTGCACCTCTTTGGAAGCAATGTTAGCAAAACAGAAGTTTTCTTCTACCAATTTCATTTTACCTTGTGTGGCTTCATACTCGGTAGAATCAGGACAAAGATTATTCAAGTAATCTGTAGTAAATGATCAAATAAACACAGACATACAACAATCAGAATTCAGATCACATAATTTGTGGTGTTGTTAGCTAAAACATTAAATCCTAATCACAAAATCAGACACTGGTTGGGGCTGGAAGGGACATTAAGTATCATCTTGTTCTAATCCCTCTGCCTTGGGCAGGAACACCTTCCAGCAGACCAGGTTACCCCAAGCCCCATCCAACCTGGGCTTTGAATGCTTCCAGGAATTGGGCATCCACAGTGGTGTCCCACAGCACTTTATTCCCAAATCATTAATTGTATACACAGCCTCTGTCTGAAGCAAAATTCATCTTTGATGGCATTTTACTTAGAGAATCAATGCAAAGAGCATTGTTACAGATTTGGGCTCACATATGGCAGGTACAAATAAACTGTCAAAAATGTTTCTCAAGAGAATTGCTGAGTAGCACCACTTTACAAATAACTCTTTTTTAAATTAAGTTTGATTTCCCATCTGAATGAATGCGGTTGGCTGTACTTGCACTTAGACTAAATGAATCATATGCTTTTTATGGGCACAGGAAGGAGACACTAGTTCTGTACAAGCAGG
The DNA here is from genome assembly GCF_027579445.1 of Ammospiza nelsoni. Classification (NCBI taxonomy): domain Eukaryota; kingdom Metazoa; phylum Chordata; class Aves; order Passeriformes; family Passerellidae; genus Ammospiza; species Ammospiza nelsoni. Next base: position 193,145 of record NC_080643.1, on the reverse strand, counting down.
GTTTAACTAATTACTACCAAACTCAATCATAATCTGAAAATAGGTTCTGTAAGATAGATACAATAGTGCTTAGTGTGACAGCAATTATATTTGCATTATATACAAACCTTTAACCAGTGTTATTTTGGACTACTTTTCTTGGACCACCTGCTTATTCTGTGTCTGGGTCTTTATGCTTTTAAAGACTGTAGTATGTAAGTGCTACAGTTTAAAGACTCTAGCCTAGAAATACTTCCTTCTTATCTTGCTGATTAGTCCAGATTCCTAAATTCTGCATTGAAGAACTAGACTTCTGTGCTGAGAATGGTGCTGGGCATGGATGTCTGTTCCCTTGAATGTCTTATCCCTACACATTTCTCTTTCTAGTGCTGTGTCTTCCCTGGCATCTTGAACTTCACCTGGCTTTTACCTGCAGTCTGGAAAGCATCTGCCTGTACTCAGGCAGGCAGAAGGGGTTGTGTGATGTCATCAGTCAATATTTATTGTTCCTTTTCACCACTGCAAGCTCTGTTCTCAGCTGTGGACTGAGTGGACAAATCCTTTCAGTTGTGGTGCCAGAAGTGGTAACCAATACCCTCATAAATACCCCTCCTTATCTGGTAGAATCAGCCAGTTATCACACAAGTGCACCTGAGAATCTGAAGGACTGCACTGCTCCAGACTTCTGTCCTAGCAGTCAAAGAGGGGCTTGGTTTCTTGAGGTGAAGGACTAAAGCAGTAAACCTATTTTCTGTAGTATCTTAATCCAGTAGACTTCATCTCAGTACACACAAAAGCTTTCATTTTCCCAGTTAGTGTCAGTACATGGGACAAGGAGGAACTCAAGTTGTTTCAAGCATAAATAGAATCCAGTCACTGGAGTTTCACTGAAGCCCTTCAGGTTTCTCACAAAATATCATGCTGCATGTTTGCAATTTATCTTGTGGACCACGGAAATGGGAAAACAGAGAATAGAAGGGCTATTTTAAAGTTTTCATATGGTCACTTTGTTCTGCTGCTTTTATAGAAGCCCCTTCTAGTACACTGTGCCCTTCATTGGCTGTATGGACAGGGTTTATGGCTTCCTTTTTACTGTCCCACGGGTAACTAAAACTGATCTTGCATCCTTGTGCACCCACAAATATGCATACTTCCAAAATATTTCTCTATCTGTATGTCTATGGAACCTTGTTCTTTTGTGTTCTGACTAAATTACGTGACAACAGTGAGTTTCATTGTTACATTTCACCATTTCCTTCCCTAGCCAGTTCTAAACTTCGTAATTCTTTTTAGTGGCCACATTCTGCTTCAGAAAGCCTACTCTTCTCACAGACTCAGACTTGGTAGATTTGGGGTGGCTTGCAGAGAAGGAACATAACCCCCCTTGGAGAGACTCAGGTAGCAGTTATACATATGGCTCTGAATGTAAAGGGAAGGTATAACTGTAAATGTAAAATCTGTAAGTTAAAGCTGTACTGTTAATGCAAATTTGTGTCTCTTCCTCCTATAAGGCAGCAAAATTGGACTGTTTTTTTGACTATCACTAGCTTTCGGTACACTGTGCATAGGACTTATGATGTAGTACTGGGTACAAATGTTTTGTTGATAAGAAGATGGTGCTTGCCACTTTCATAGAGGATTAAGTGCAGACTATCCTTGCCAAAGTCACCTGTCTTCTAGTGTCTCTGATAACTACCCTCAACATAATAAGAAATTAAACCTCTTTGTTGGTAGTGAGGCTGAACTCTGCCTCTCCTTATTCACAGAAGGAAAAAGCCAAGAAGTAATGGCTAAAAGCATCTGACTATGCTTTTTTTGTGACTTTTCAACATGGCTGTCTTGTAGAAGTGCCTGCATCTCCCCAGGCTGCCTGACACTTCCTGAATCCTGAACAAAGCACATTGAAGTTCCCAGGAAATCCCATACTGCTTTGGCCCTATTTTAGCTGTTATGGCATCAATATGTAGCACACTGGAGGCACAGAACGTCAGGGCAGTGTTTCTACTGGGTTCTTTTCAGAGTGATTTTACTGACCTGTGAGCATTACACGATACTGGAAGACACGGTGTACCACTTTCAGAAGCTGGTGTTTCACACTGTAAGGGCTGTCACTGGAGCTTTGCTGTCCTCAGTGGAAGGGAAGAAACACTGACATCAGGCGGAATGCGAGCTCAGCAGCACATTGTCATCTTAGTTCTAAACTTAGTTATTAACTCTTTTGGTGCTTGTTATGGTTTATTTAGGGGGAATGTTGGTAGTGTTTGTTTATTCGGTGTCTTTAGCAGCAGATCCTTACCCAGAAGCTTGGGGTAGTTGAAGCGTTGTTGGTTATGGCTTTGGAATGGGATTGGTTGTGGTGGTTGGTCTTGTTATGGGGGGTGTAATGGAGCTGTTGGTGGATGAGGAGACGGTGAATAGTGGTGGTTTGTTGTCAGTTCGGTCAGATTTTAGTGGGGTGGCAGTATTGTATTCAGAGGGGGTGGGATTGCTTTTGATTGGAGGGTGGGGGCTGTTGTTGACTTTGTTTGTGGTGTTGGAACTTGTGCGGGGGTTATCTCGGGGGGCAATTCGAGCTGTTTAGAGGTAAGGTCAGGAAGTAGTTTAGCTAAAAATGCCGGCTTTGGGAGTTGGAGAGGACACATCCTCAAAGAGCTTGATAAGTTAATAAGTGACTGAGAAACCACTACAGTATGTTTCAGCAAAATATGTACTCATGGATCTGTAGATTCACCAACACAAATTCTGTATGCACACACAGGAGTGTGTGGGCAACAGAGACAGAAACAAACACATCACACACAAGTGAACTTTTCATTTCAGTTTTAGCACCAGGTCTGTGAAAAAAGACTATTCTTCCATTCTACCCTATGTGTGAACACTGGTGGAGTTACCGAAAAAAATAAATCCTCAAGTAATCCCCATGGCAAAGCCATGCATTTAGTGCATGTAAAAAAACACGTGAGCCTCACCTCAAACTCCTGAATCATGGTAGCCAGTTGGGAATATTTAAGGCACATTTGATCTAGCAAAGCCAAATTCCTGTCAAACTGCATAATGTATGCTGAGTGGTGATGCAGCCTTGATTTTCTGGAGAGAAAAACATCAGCAACTTTCTGGTGTTCATCCCTAAGTTCACAGAAAGAAAAGAAGCAGCAAATAAATAAATAAAAGTAGAGAAGTAGAGCCATACCTCTTGCTTATTGTATTAGATGCACAGTGGCTCTATACACTGTGCACTTAAAGCCTAGGCTGAACAGCAGGAAAGGAGGAGTCCTTCAGGACAGATTGACAACACCACAGGCTGCTGTAGCATGGGCACCATGGGGGCTGGTCCTTTGGCTGTGCCTCTGCCATAGCATCACTGTGAGGCTCATTTCAGGACACGGCTCCTTCTCCTGTAAATAGACCTTCCAATTGCTGCAGTGCTTTGAGTACTATTTGTGGGGGAGAATATAGCATTTGTTGTAATATTAGATCTTCAGCTCTCCTTCACTGTCTGTTTCTCAGCACTGCCTCACTGTCATCTGTCTCAGTATTCAGGTGCACCATGTTGAAATATTTATAAAGCATAGATAAGGAGAGAGCAGAACAAAACCTGAGTTCACAAAAGAGGAAGGAATCATACTTAATAGAGGAACTTGAGTTCCAGAGCAACAGAGTGTCTTGAGCAGTGCAGGCACAGGGAAGGGCTTACTGGAAGCTTCAGGTGTGGTAATCACCTGGGAACCTATTTGAGTGCAGGCGTATAACGTATATATATCTGTTGTGCTGGCAGCATTTGCAATACAGTTTTCTTTTATCCCCAGTGCCACAGAGTAGTTCTGGACAGAACACTGAGGGTATTTATGGTTGCATTCTTTTTGTCTTAGGGAACTGGCAGCAGAGTAGGGTTGTGGCTTTTTTAGTACCCAAGACATCTGAGATCCCAGAAACACTGTGTCTGTTTGTGTTCTAAGTGTATAAACCATAAATCATCAGTGACACTTTTTAAGTCTTTCTCTCAACAGTCCCTTGGTGGGCACAAACCAAAATACAGTTCCCTTTAGCCTCTCCTTTCCTTCTTGTGTGCTTTGATTGGGAAGAGTAGGGCTGCAAGGAGACTTGCGCCCTACATTTAGGATTGTTACTGAAGAATTCTACTAGTTCTTAACTGATTTCCTTAATTGCTCAGTAGCTGTACAGAAATAGGATCATCCATTCTCAGTGACCAATGCCTCCTGGAGTTTGGCAAGTTGGAGGTGTGGGGTTTCATTCAATAGAAGCTGGCAGCCTGGCTTAAGTCAGGGGCCTCCTCAGCTGAATGAATTTTGCAGCATTGTCTGTCCTATTAATGGTCTTATTCTCTCATGGAAAGACTTTTCCCTGTAAAGGATGTTTGATGGAGTCCATTAACAGGCTGCCAGAGTCCATTTGGCTTGGAAGCCTAGGGTAGCAGATCCCTGCCTTGGTGCTGGGAGCAAGGGGCTGTCCCTAACTGAGACCTACACAATTGCTATGTAGATTTCTGTAAGCAGATGATCCTTAGGATCAGTTCTGATGTAAGTTGTTCCTGCTTTCCACAGCATGAGCCTGTGACCTTCAGGCCATAGGTGTGAAGACACTTGGTGATGACTGAGAAGTGGCAGGAGATAATGCATATGAAGCTGGCTGTTCTCACACTGACTGACAGGGCCATTTCAAAGTCATCGGCTGTTCACTACACACATATTTCAGTATTTGATTTCTTAGCCTGACTGCTTCTACATTTACTTCCTTTCTGTCTGTATGCAAAATCTGCCAAAGTGGTTCAGATTGTATTCTTTTCATTTCTGCTGGGATGGTGAAGGGATGAATTCACCCACCCACTATGGGGAGGGTATGTTAAGGCCATCAAACTATGCCATTCTGTACTTGCCATTTAAGGACTCGCTCTTCCAGTTCTTCCAGGATGTCTTGGTGTAATTCATAAATTTCAGGGAGTTCACTTAAACCTTGCTTGAGTTTAACTTCCTCTTGTTCATTTTCATCATCATCTCCGAGCACTTTCAAGATACCTTCATAGAAATCCTGTGAACAACAGCATTGAAATGAGGCAAACAGACTTAAAATATCCTTTCTGAAATTATTATTACAATTTCTTGACTCCTAAACTATGCTTTCTAAGAATTAAAAGCTATGCTATCAACAGCAATAGTGTTCAGTATGGCAAGGAGATAATAGAATATGTTTTCTTTTATTCATTAGTTCATACACTGTTTCAGCTGAATTCCACAATGCTATCAACCTAAAATGGAATGTTTCACCAGATCAAGCCATATGACCCTTATGTATACAACGCTTTGGTATCTTTTTATTTCTTTTCCCCCTTGCTTTCCTGAGTCTGGTTTGCCTCATTTTTACAGTGTTTCTTAACCCGAAACATAATTTTTAAAAATGAAGGGTGAGATTCTTACCTTGTTGGATCCAACATCTTGACATGAAAAACATTAACAACTCCATGCCTTGTGCTAGAAATTGCACTAGCTATACTTCTGAACTTAAATTTAAAAGTATGGAACAAATAATTTTTCCTATGAAACCTGAGTCCTTTCTTCCTCATCTAAGAAATGGTTTTCATCATGTAGTGGTTTATAAATTATGTAGGCATAGGGGCAATTTCCTCTATATTAAAATATAGCCCACTCCAGTACATAATAGGGCACCTATTTCAGAGCGCATAGCAAAATACTTTCCCAGGTTTGAGTTGCCAAGAAAAGAATTTTTGTTCCCTGGACTTTTAGGGACAATCTTATGAACTTCCCTGGGCCATACTGGGATTTATCATGGCATTTCTCATGACACTGGCTTCTGTCTAGTTAATTTTTAAAAAAGTAGATAGAGTTATTAAGGAGGAGTCTAAAAAGAACAAACTTGCACAAAACTTGCGAATGTCCAGGTATGAGCAACACATCAGAGTATGCTTCACTGTGAATCTGTATTTTACGTTGGATTGTCCACTTTGGACTGATTAAATCAAGGTTGCTGTACTGATTTTGGCATGGTGAGATGTGGTTGGTATGACTGTGATCCTGCTGAAAGGTTCTGCTCTTACACAATAGGAAAGAGTCTAGTCAAAGACCTTCAAAACTCCTCTCATGGATAGGAACTGATTCCAGGCAATAGCAGGTTTTAGTTTCCTCAGATTAATTCCTGGTTTTTCTGTTGTTACTGTCAACTGCAACGTCCACACTGGCTCTCTGTGAACTGGGATGACTGGATTATCTAATTGATAATAGCCAAGAGTCACACATAGACAATGTTGGGGTTTTTTAGCAACTGTAACAGCTGAAACATTTGTTTTCTGGAAAGCCACTAGAACTAGGTAAAAAAAAGATCATGATGACAGTTTTCTTTTTGATTAACTATATCCTGGATAAAAAAATATCATAAAGATTTCTGAAAAAGTATTACTATGTTTCCTAATTATCTGGGTCTAATTTCTGCAACATGTCCTGCCCCAGTACCATAAATAATCCCAATGTTGTGCTATTAAATTTCCAATTTTTTCTGATGTGAGTTAGCCTATCTAAGTTCTTGTTTCAGCCAGTATACAATTCAAAAGTTTTTCAAGCAACTAAACCAATCAATCTGTCTTCTGGATGCTTTTACTAACTCAAAGGAATCTGCAACTTTTCAAAATCCTCAGTCATCATAATTAATCCAGATCAGGGAAAGGGAAAGAATCTAAAGGGTTTTCTCGGCTTATTGTGCCTAGACAAGTGAATAGCTTGTAGCTCACTAGTGATGTGCTTAAGTAATCCATTACATTACAAAGATGTCATCTTTTCCAAATTAACATCAAACAGCTCTGTATCTGTCCACTTTCCACCACAACAAGCAACAGGATTAGCACTCCTTTCCCACAGCATCTCACTAGATTTAATTAGTTTTTAATTGTCTGTCCCCTTGATTATAATGAATTCTCAGACAAATAATTAAATTCCAGTCGCCTGGATAGCCAGCCTTCTAATGATTAACAAAAACCCTGCAGCATAACAGTAATCACTATAAACATCCATTATAAATAATTATGTCACTGTTGAAAATGCTGAGTGTCTGTGAGGCCATTAATCAAATGCAAAGTGCTTTTCCAATCTCACTAACTGTAATCAGTCATGGCACCTGAAGGCCTCCAAGTCTCTCACAAAAGCCCAATGTCTAAGTACAGGAGGTAGTAAACACTGAGTCTATATAATTCCCTGATGGATCAAAACTTTCTTAAGACAGCTTCATGAATAGAAATTGTTTGGTTCAGGGCTCTGGTGTGATAGCTACAAAGCTCGATCTCATCCAGGGTTGGATGAGCCTACAGATCTCGCACAGTCTTATGCCTGTACTTGCATGTGCATGGAAAGCATAACCCAAGCTGCCTAGGTGACACAGAAGGTTAGCAAGCCAGCTATGAAAATACATTTCTGAAACATAAATCTTTTTATTACATTTTGGGGATCCATAAGTAAGCCCTTTATAGCCATCAAATGGCCATATCCTTAACATTCCTGATATAAACCCTACAAATAATGAAGTGAAACAAAGAGGATCGAACCCCACAGCCACAAAGGTTGTTGGCTTGGTTATTTTTCCTTTTGTTTGTGAACATCGCTAATACACACAAGTTATGTCTTTTCCCTCCAGAAATGCCTCTGAAGAATTCTGTTCTCTGCTGTAAATGGGGACTGTAGTCTGGAGTTTGTTATGAGAGTATGAGACCAGGAGGAATGCAGGGTTTCAACAGTATCTTATGGTTTATGTGGAGCCCTGCCTAACTGACATATGATTGGCTCTTGGAAAAGAATCTGACACCCTCTTTGAGGTGATGAGCCTCCCCGCAGGACGCTGGGGTATGAGACGCTTTACTGATGCTGGGAGTGCTGGCTGACACTAACAGGAAACAGTTAGGGTGTGTGAAGTTTTGGGAAAAAAAAAAAAAAAAAAGTATGTGGATCTAGGCTACAGAAAAGTAGCTCAATTTACCTAGGATTAGCAACCTTGATACTTTTGTAGCAGGTAGTTATTTCTAGATACTCTTACAAAGAAGTCAGCAATGCCAGCAACCAGAGGTTTTTGGTAGAGCATTATCAAGAAAGTTCTGTACAGGATTCAACATCTATATGAAATGTGATATTCTAATAAAAGAGCAAGAGGTGTAGTTAATTGGACAAGAGTTAATTCTGGGTTTAGCTTCCAGGATTCTGTGAACAGATGCAGAAACAGTGAGTTTGTGTATCATTTCTCTCCAACAATAGGGGTGAATGTGTGAATCCACCTGCAAACTTCAACTGTGCAATCCTGTATATATGTTAGCCTTTATTAGCAAAATGAGTGAAATTAGAACATTTAACCTTGCAGGACCCTAGTGAAAGGAAGGAAAATCTCTTGTCAGACTTATGACTTATCAGGCAAGTAGGTTACCCTGGAGAAAAAAATTGCCTCTCTGTACATGTTTACATACATACATATATGCTATGCTGGGTGACTCCTTTTCTTCGACTTCTACTTCAAAAAAACTTGGAGTGCAGTAATTCATTCTGGATTCAGAATGTCTGTTTGTTTTTTTCTGTATATAGCAGAACAGGCCAAATTAGATCATTTCATCCACTAGAGATGGATGAATTCCTGGGAACTGAGGACTACTACAGTCAGTCTAATAGAGGTAGTCAGAAAATGATAGGACTGAAGTTATTTTCTACCTTTACTGTAAAAAGCTAATGGTTCTGCCATCTGCAGTGTGTTGAAAGCAACTATGAATATTAGAAAGCTGAGTACACTAAAGAAGGGAAAGTTGGGATTTTGACTCACAGGTGTAGCTAAACAGACAACACTATTTGAAAGAAGACCTTTTAGAATTGTCCAAGAAATGCTGATCAGTTGCTAGATTTACTTGGGTTTCTTATTTTTCATCTTCTAAAGCACTAGCATAGACAATTCTAATCTAGTCATAATGAAAATCCTAGTCCTTGCATATTGACCACAATTGCAGGAGAACAGAATGGAGAAGGGAGTACATCACCATTAATATTGTCTTTGCCAATAGTAATTTCTAGTCCTATGGTCTGACCAGAAGTTCCTCTGCAGGTGAGGACTGAGGTTCCTTCTCACTGGCTCACAGCATTGTGTTTCTAGCATCAGGCCTGCATTTGAGCTAGAAACTGTGACGTTCCAGTAGAAAATTATGATTATAGAGCAAAGCCACTCTTTAATAGGCCAAGAGAAATATCTGAAGCAAATAGCATTTCTGTGAACAAAAAGTGCGCATTGTACTAGAAGGAACAGATTGCTAGATTGTGGTTGAATTAGAAAAACTCTGAATGCCTGCAGTCTAAGGATTACGGGTGACCTTGATTCCAGGTCTTGAAAACAAAGTTGATTTGCTCTTTATTACATCGTCTCATTGGGAGGAACAAAGGTCGTACAAAGCAGAACAGACCTGAACTGCTTCCCGAATTTTGAATTAGCTTCACATTGTTGTTAACAAGGTAAAGGAATCTTAACTCAAAAGGATGCAATGCAATGCTCTGAAGACGTTAATCATCTGCTGTTCTTGCCAGAGAAAAACTATGTAAATCCACATGAAGCAGAGGTCTGACCCCTACAGCTGTAATGGCTGAATCAGCTTTTCTGCATATATCTCTAGACTGTATTAAAGAAAAGGGAATGGTCTGATGGGTGAATAAATTCCCCTGGGATATTTCTACAATTTTTAAAATTAGATGTGTGAGTTTCCATTAGGGAATAACACTGGGGAAAAAAAAAAAAAAAAGGAGCTAGTGTACAGAGCAGATGCATTAGTGGAAAACTGCAGCTATTTTTCTGCCTTTGCCTTCATACGGGGATACCAGCACTTCAGCTACAGAAATCATGTCTACACACAGCGTGTTTTTACCTTCTTCACACCACAACACCCACCTGGCATCCAGACTTTTATGCTTTTCAGCAAAATACACACATACATCAACATACATGCATACAAAATAATTTTACATGTATATCTAGAATTGCAATTGCTTCCGTAGTCAAGCTGGTGTTTTAATGGACCAATACTAATGGGAAGTCATCATATTTGACACTTTGTAACACAGCTAGGGAAGACAACAGAAAATCTTGTTGCAGCCCAAATTATGTAAATAAAGTCTACGCTAATTGCATAAAATGGGGCAGGATTTTACAATCACTCTCATTTCTAGAATGAAGGTGGATTTAATAGATTCTGCATATTGCAGAATCCAAAGCTCCTTTGGACATCTATGCATTATACCTGAGGGGAGGGTGAAGAGTACAAAGGGGGAAAAGACAGCCTCCATAATAAAGCCAAGTACAGACATGAGGTGCTGTACAGTACCCTATGAACCGAGTCTGACTCATGGAGATTCTTGGAGGTTCTGCATCACAGTTAGCAGCCCCTCTCCGAATGATGAAAGTGGCACTCCTGAATTAAAGAGTGGCACATCATCTATAGCAGACTGAATGACCCCTGATCTGTATGGAGCAGCGATCTCACATTTCTCACTACTAGACTCAGCAGAAACAATGCCAGATGAACAACAGAAAATGCTATCTCAGCAGCCACAATTAGTCCCTTATCCTGCCATACAGGGTACAATCTAGGTCAGGAACCTTGACCTCAGCACACATTCACATGCAGCCAAATAGACATATTCATCCAAAACATAGCAAATGAATTTCAGAACCAGCAGACTGTACAGTATACACTGAGGATACTGTATCAGTGCAGCTTTTTACCAGGGAATTGTCCTGATCCAGATGTGCTGGTGTGGCTTCCTTCTCCTTTTAAGAGATACACAGGTTATCTGAAAGCTATTTTGGCTCAGCATTTCCACTGCGGAAGCTCCCCGGCCAATACATAGTTATTTTCCCACTGCTGATGAACACAAAAATGAATAAATATATGAGAACAAAAATCAGCCTAGTGTAAGTGAGGACAGGCTATTCTTTTGTAACAGTGTGTCCTTAGGCTGTTACAACAGCTTCAGAGAGCCTAACAGCAAACTAGCTCTTTGCTTAGGCAGCACGTTACATTCACTAAAACGTTTTATTAGGAAAGTAATGACTTGATTGGTTAAGCAGAAGTTTGAACATCATCCAAGAAATTCACAGTTGTAAAAAAGGCTCAGCAAATCATTCACTGGAAGTGTAAATAATTAGAAAGATGGAATGGGATAATGAGATAGATGGAATTCTGTTTTTTCTAACACCTAGCAGTGGTTCCTAAATTAGGCAGTTAATTTTTGGTTTTGAGAATGTGCCACATATAAGAATTCTGAAAATAGAGTTTAATCAATGAGTTTTAACTCTTAAGTTAGAGGCTTGAGCACTACGATTATTTTGTTCTTTTTTACGTCCTAAGATCTATTTTGCAGTCATGAACACTGAGATGTCCAGTGCAGGGTTGAATTCCAAACTGCTCTGAAGGCTGGAGAACCCGCACATATCGATCTTTATCATATTCATAGTTATATCTCCAAATGCTTAGGAAGCATAAATCTGGCTGTCTTTGTTTCTAACAATTGTGGAAAATACAAACCAGGAAACAGGGTCAATTTTCTTTTTCAAAGGAGATGTTGGGGCTGATGTCTTTTCAGTGCAGAGCTGTCCTTAATTCAGTTAATATCTTGGAGGGAAGTAATAACTTCAAAGGGGTTTCTGCACACACAGAGATTTTATGTACAAAAGCCAAAGGCAAAATAAACATGAACATGGTCCACTATTAAAAATGAAAGGCAAAATAAATGTGATCATGGTACACTATCAAGGAAATGCTTGGTCCCATACAGACTGGGATTCTGAAGCAATCTAAGTCACCCTAAGTTTCATTTGTGTACATCTTGTAAAGCTATTTGAAACAGACCAGCTGAGGGGAAGCAAATAAACCATCTTGGTGATGTGTGAAATTTTAGACTGAGAAAGCCATCTGCAGCATTTTGTTCAGGAGCGAGTACTAAGAAAAAGATGTCAAGTGCAGCCTGCACTGCTGGGGAAGCATAATAGGAGACAGAATGATAAAGCTTGAAGATTAAGTGATCCTGAAGGAGATTCAAAGACTAATCGACTTTGGAAAAACTGTGAGTACCAAGAGGTCATCAACTTGGACTAGAGGCCCCTGCCAGTTCCACCTGCTCAGGCCAGAATGGGTCCTGAACTTACTGCTCCAGAGAACTGTATTACCTTTGAGTAGGGCAAGTAACAGCTAACCTTTTAAATTATTATCACTACTTCCACACCAACGGATACCAAGTTTGTGAGCTAACACAATGTTTCCAGTCTTTCAGTTCAATAGCAGAGTGGGTGTATGGAAATGTCATCATTTTGGCAATCATTCAGTTTATTAAAGTCTCCACTGAAAGGCCAAACAGAATCTGTTATGCTGAATGAACAGCAGCACTAGCCAAGCCTGGAAATGAGATGGGAAATTGCTCTTGCTGCAGGCTTAAGAAAAGCCTTTTTTTTCTTTCTGAAAGTAGCTAGGGTGTGGTTTAGTTCTTTGCCTTTCTTACCAAGATGTGGATTTACATGAGAAGATGAAACTTGAGACATGATGCTAAGTTTCTAGAAACTGTTTTCTTGAGAAAGTTGGTGATGGGAAACAGAAATGCATGCCAGGGTTGAGGAATGTTGTCAAGGAAGGTCCTAACTGGCCATGAATGTTGTGTTGTACCTTGAGATCAGTTTGGTGACTGTGGGCACTCTTGGTTGCTTCTGAAATCTGCCAGTGGAACTTGTGTCAATAGCAAGTGCACAGGAAAGCATGATTTTTTGCTGATGTGATTATTCTTAAAACTATTCAAATATGGAAAAAGGAACAATAATTAGAATTATTGTTACAGCAGTATTGAAAATATTGCTTGGTTAGGTAATAACCAATATTACCCCTACATTCTAAGGGATTTGCATGTTGTAATATTGGTAATAGTTTCTCTAAATATTCTGAACAATACACTGGGCAGCAGGTGAATACAAAGATTCAACATTAGTTGGGACAGAAAAAGTGACAGTGTTTTCTAGATTGAACGTGTTTGCAAACGTTTGGAGAAACCTGCAGATTATTTCTGAATGCCACTGCAGTAGGTAGGTATCATAGAGATGTCAGCTTATACCAGTAGAGACAGGATACGCCAGGGTGACAGACAATCAATGAAACTCAGAAACATACCCTTTGAGCCTTTTCCCATGAAGATTTTTGACTTTTTCTAAACCAAAGACTGCCTGAACTAGCAGACAAGTGTGAAAACAGGCTGCCCGTTTCTCTCTTCTCTCTCATTCTCTGACACAGGTTCCATTCATACATCCTCACTAGTTAGAAAGCCAACTCATAAAAACAATTACATCTTATCTGAGAAACTCGCTTGTTGGCTCTGCTGAAAAAATGCCTCCTGTAATCCTGAAAGGAGTGTATGGGTCAAGACACATATGAACTTTTCCTTTATATAAGGAAATAATTAATCAAAATTGCGATTTTGCCCTTCTTAAACTTCATACGGCTGGTGACTGCTCATCTGTCTGATGGGTCCTTCCAGTTCTCAAATTGATGAGGTTTTATTAAACTTTCTAACCCAGGGAATTGGGACAGGGAATGTCACAGTGCATGGTTATAGTAATTCTGACATTTCACAACCAATAAGTGGATTAACTTTGCCCACCAGTGCATTCATTCAAGGGTTTGCTTTGGTCCATTTCTCACTTTCATTTGACATATTAACTTCTCTCTTTTTTTTTCTCTTTCTCTTCTCCTTAATTTCTTTCATAACTAGGGAAAAATGAGAACATGCTAAATATTCGTAAGATCCCTTTAATCCAGTGAATTGGGCAGGCAGGGAAACAAATTTCACTACACAGGGATTTACCAGAGGAAGCAGAAAAGGGAAGGGATGGGGAATAGTCCTGAAGTATTTTTTTCCTGCCTCATAGCATAGGCAAGGCAGCCTGACAGTAACATGGTGCTATAGCAGCCATGAGGGTGTGCAGCCATTTATACTGTGTGTAAAGGCACGGAAAGGCATTTCAAGTTCGGATATATTTATTGAAAAGTTTTCTGGCATTAGTAAGTCACTTTTATCTCCTAGAGGTGTATGGAAAATGCCAGGATGTAATGCAAATGAGAGGCCTCTCCTAGACACCTCCACTAAATACTCTCACTCTACTGCCTATGTGCTTTCCACAATGCTGCTCTCCAGCCTCTTGTTCCCTAGTCTATATATACAGCCAGGGTTGCCCTGTCCCAGGCACAAAATCTGGCACTTGTCCTTGTCAAACTTCATGTGGTTGATGATGACCCACCTATCTAACTTGTCAAGGCCTGTCTACAAGGCCTTTCTGCCCTTGAGGGAATCGACAGCTCCTCCCAATTCAGTGACATTGTCACACTTAGTATCCTTTGAGTTCCAACCTCATTACTTTTGTCCCCATCAGAGTTCCTGTTCCACTGCTAGTGCTTGAGATGTCCTCAAGGACAACGTGGGGTTACTTTTTCCCTTCTCAGGAAATTTCTTTCCAAGCAGCAGTGGAAATAGCAGCAGCATGCTTTGTGTAGCGGCTATTATTCCTTACTACCTTTCAACTAACAGCCAAGAAAGATACTGACAGCAAGGCCATCTAAGCTCTGTACCAGTCTTTAGGGAAGCAGAGGAAGATCTGTTAAAGGGACACAGAGTATTCCAGGACAAAGTTACCAGTCAGTTTATGCCATGCAAGAATTCTCTATCAGGGACTAAAATTGATTATTTCTGGGTGTTCTCTCACATGTTTCTGACACCACAATCTGTATTTTCACCATGGTGATTAGCTGTGTGTCTTGGCTAACCCAAAATGTTTTGGTATTCTATACCTGAGACCAAAGTTGTTACTCTCTTATTAAGACTCCATGGCCAACCAGAAGCAGAACCAGAAGTTGCCTGTCTTTTTCATGTTCACATTGCCCAAGCAGAGCTCTTTTGCCTCTTGGCTCTGCTCTTTTCCCTTTTGTTCTTGCAGGGCAAGATAGCTGAGGCAGTGCAGGTAGAGGCTTTGGCTTGTTTTTGTTTCCCTCTGGCCTTAGAAGAGAGTTGCTTCAGGGTAGCAACCTGAGAGGCTGCATTTCAAAATGAAAAACTTTCCGAGTGAATTTTGCAACATCTGCCCGCAGCGCAAGGCCGGCACTGGTTGGGGTTGAGCCACTGCTCTTTCTGTGCTTGAGAGTCCGTTTTCTCCCTAGCCCACATCAGAACAGGGACCTGAGAGAGCAGCACAGCATCAGCAGCAGTGGCTTGGAGGACGCAGTGCTGATGCTGGTTGGCTGCCGCCAGCCTAGGGACATGCAGAGAGGCTGGCACTGCAGATTCACCGAATTCTTCAGTTCCCAAACTCCAGATGCCCGAGGGTGCCGGCCACCTTTGTCAATGGAGCTGTTGCTGCTGGAGAGATGAGGCGGGGAGGGCTGCTGCCACCTTTATCTCCCCACATGCAGTTGCGGAAGGCGCCGTCTTAGGGCTTTGTCTGACATTTTCCTTTTGTCTCCGACACGCTCTGGGCTGCAGGGGGCGTCGTCTTGGGAGAGGGGTTACTCTGCCCTTCGGAGTTAATGTTTGTTTCCGGTAGCCCGTGAGAGCTCAACAACTTTGTAACTAGTGAGGATTACTGTTATTTTTTGTCTGTTGCTGTTTCTTTTTTATAGAATGCTATTTTTTCACTTATATCTACTCCTGTTCCTTTCTCCTTATTGGTGGAAAGGGATTTGTTAAATCAGTGGAGAGGTAACTAATTTTAGAGTATCTGCCTCTTATATTGTCTTAAACCAAAACACTGTGACACAGTGTGGATACCCAGAGCACACTGGCTATTACCAATACTGCATTATTAGAAAACAAGAAGCTTAAATGCAAGCAGAGTGAGTCCATTGAAACCAAATCCCCATGCTTCATAGCTCTAATCCCATCTGTCTCACTGTGAAGGGAGAGTGTCCACCCCTGTTTATCACCATCTCCTTCTCTGCACTAGGGTTATTATGCACCTTACACCAGTCTCAGCCTCAAGAAACCCCAACTGTTGGCCAAGGCTTTTCCCTCTAGATGACAAATAATAGATTAGAATGGTTCACAGTAAGCCATTCCTCCTCAAATTCACTTAAATCCCTTCAGTGCTTTTATGTCTTTTAAATTGCAGCTAAATAAAAGGGTATCTAGGTTTCAGTGATTAAAATTATTTACTTACCATACGTAACAACTGGAGCATTTCCACATATCTGGGGAGA
Source organism: Ammospiza nelsoni (assembly GCF_027579445.1). NCBI lineage: Eukaryota > Metazoa > Chordata > Aves > Passeriformes > Passerellidae > Ammospiza > Ammospiza nelsoni. The sequence continues at coordinate 176,908 of NC_080643.1, read as the reverse complement.
GAGACAAACTTTTATTAACTGCCATCAAATGAATATGGAAGGGTGGTCTACATAGCTTTAAATTTAGAAGCGCAACAGGTAGATTATAAAAACAAACTCACACTTTTTCTGAAGACATTAGTTCCTGGGCAATGAGGTAAGCTCTGGACTGGCCATCTTTCTGTCAACAGAAGAAGTCAGAAGCAATTAAGAGATTTCTCATTCTACAAAGTAAAGCAGCGTTAGAGAGCACTTTAAACTGACATATTTCTATAGTAAAAATAGTGACCAGACTTTATTCTTTGTTGTTCAGTGTCTGGTATCCTGGACTTTTGAAGACAGGCCATTTTCCTCAATTCAAATACTAGTAATACAGTACAAAGTAATAGCTGCTAATACAGATGGCAAGTTTGAAAAATGTCTTGTTATTGAAGGAGGAGTGAAATTTTCTGTGGATTTTTACAGGTCCAAAATTTGTCAAAGAAGCAGAAAGTGCTTAACTTTGAACAGGCTAGCTTCACAGCTGTTGAGGATATACCATCTGGAAAAGGGAGTTCTTTATCAAAATGGACATATTCCAAACTGTTCTGACTGCTGTCAGTGAGACCTGTGGAAGCAAACAGGATAAAGGGCTTTATTGCGTACTAAAAAAAGTGTCTAAACTAAATGGCAATAAATATCTCCAGAATTAGTTCAGTACTTCACCAGACAACATTGTTTGAAATCTCAGAGGCATCTATTTAACTGGTTGGCATCTTGGAAGAAACAGATAACTGTGAAAGAAGCAAACTGTATGGCTCTGAGGTGCAAGTGGCTAATAGTATTTTGCTCCTAATTCACGATTCATCCTTATGGTAAGAGATGGCTAAAGCATAGAAATATGTACTGAAAGGAATGTACAGGAAAAAGTTTGAGTTTTTCAGCAGTGATGAAGTAAGGAGCAAAAACAGTGGTCTAGTAGTTGCAAAGAAATGCAGCCCTCAGTGACTAAAAGTGGACTCACAGGAAATGAGTGCAGTATCAAGTCTTAGTGACATTGCTTGCCAGACCAAGTAGGCTGATAAGAGACTCAGTGAAGCAGAAAGTCAAGGGTCCCTACATGGCTGCCATGGCCTCCATCGGCTAAGCAAAGGCTTGGAGAAAGGCCCAGAGGGCAGCTACTGAAGAGGGAGCTGGGAGACAGCTATACCACAGGACTAGGCACATGACTGGCTGCAGGGAGTAAAGATTTTAAAATGCTGGTAGCTTTTCAGTCTTATAATAATCACTTGGACTTTGTTTCAGAGAGTGAATAGTTGAGGGACCTGCACCCACTCAATCCCCTGTTTGCAGAAATCTGTCTACAAACACTGTTGTGTATCTCAGAGTTAATTTCCTGGTTAAACAAACAGCAATTAAATAACCCAAGACAGGCAATGCATAGAGACACTTTCAGACTTGTTCTGGACAGACCACGTGACACTGAAGTCCCTGAATTTTGCCTGTGACATATTAATCATAAAGATTGATGGCACTCTGGTGACAGTGCCAGTCATTCCCCTTTAAACATAGTGCCAGTTCTCAGTTATGCTGACCCAGCTGTTTGTACAACCTTTATCAGAACCAGACTGGTATACTTAAAAAACTGAACTAAACAGATCCAGCTTAAAAAAAATGGTGGGGCTGGAGGCAAAACTGCCTCCATAGGGCTAGGATGGAGTTGTTTGGCCTAAGAGCTGCACAAGTAGATCACAGAACAATTTTCTAAATCAGAAGCATTGTGCAAGTCACTTCTCTGGAGTACTCTTTTGTACTGCATTTCAAAGCAGGGCAACTCGTGAAAACATGGAAGCAGAAGCTCCATCGCTGTGTGTGCCACTAACTTGCCATGCTAACATGGATAGATTTCATCTCCTCATTCATTTCACTATGTGTGTGTTGTACTTCAGAGTGTATTGCAGCTTGATTGTGTTCTGGTGTATTGTAGCTTGATTGTACTCAGACAAGAGCACTACTGCCACAATCAGAGGCTCATAGCAGTTTTATAAGCTTCACTATCTGGGTGACTTTATAATGCCCCATTTGTAATTGTTATGCACTATGTAGCAGTTTACAGTAGTGCTAATGGTAAGTAAACTGAGGCATTATGAGAACAATTCACTTTTTCAGTTTAGCTCTGCGAACCAGTGAGAGTGAAGGAAAAGTAGTCCATATCTGTCTTCCAGATCCATCCTTGAAGAGCTAGATTGCAGCTGTCCTGGAGGATCTGCATAATTATATAAATCAAGAGCTGTCCCTTGAAAGGCATCTGAAGTAGGTGCTTCCTCAAGGCACACAAGTCTGTAGTTCCCAACTGCAGCACATTTCAGTTTTATGTATGTGCACAGGAGTGCACATTTTGATATGTTAAAGGTTTGCAAAACAGAATGATTCCTGGAGTCTGGAAACAGTGGAAATGTGTAAGGAGCAGAAAAGACATTCTTATGTACTGTTGCTTTTGATTCAGTAGCTGCCCTGCTTGTTTTGAGACCTTTGAGACACTGCTTACTGGTCCCTGTTTGTGCACTGTGCAGGTCTTCTCCTGCACAGTCTTTTTTGATTCAATGTAATTTTAAATTCTCAAGATGGAAACTAAATGCTTTGGAGTGAGACTTTTTTTCCTGACATTCAAGCCAGGCCTTTCTTGCTGTTTACGTTGTCACCATTGTCCATCTTCAGACTACATTCTTTGCCGTTGCCATGTGCTGTAGAGGTAAATTTTTCCTAGTGCAGTGGGGGAGCGAAGCACTGATGGCTCTGCCATTTCTAAATGAGCACCAGACAAAATACATACAGCTAAGAATCCAGAATCTTCTGCAAATTGCTTTTCCCTCTCCAGGATTCATGCATTAACCACTTTTAGAGTTTTTTTACCTTTTTGGTGAGACTGGGATCACCAAGGCTGCTTTCATCATCTTCTGAACTCTTTTGTTCCTCATCTGATGTGACTACTTCCATTGGTGTCACAGAGACTGGGCACACCTTGTAGGGCTCAGTGTAGGCACTGCAGAAAAACAGAACAGACTAGTTCAATGGTGTTATTCCCAGACTCACTGTTGCTCAGACATATAGAATCCCTGCAGAACTGCAGGGCTTGGAAAGCAAAATTTATAAAGCAGGGTTTTTTTTTTTTTTGGCTGCTATGTTCAAAGGCAACCATTTGGGCAAGCAGAAGACTCTGAAAGGAGCAATGGGAGGTTTAAACAAACTTGTTCAAGCTTCCCCAAGAGATGATTGTTCTGGCCTAGTTTGGAGTAAAAACTTCATACTTAGTTGGAAGTAGAATTGCTTTGTTCCTCCATAGTCAACCCCTCAAAATAGATTCAGTAAAATCACACTAACATTTTTAAATGGAAGTTAGATGCTGTGGCAATGGGTTTTCTGGGAAAACATCAAAAGGACAAGAAAAGTATAATGGTAATACCAATGTCATTTAAACTACAAGATACTCAGGTTCCAGAATCCCTGGATTGTTTCAAGGGAACATGAATTCAGCTCCAGAAATTCAGAGAAAACTGTGCAGTAAGAGTACTGGACCTGGTGTGAAACACAGGCCAGTGCAATACAGGCCTGTGGCTTCACAACATTTTATTAAAGAATTATTTTTTTTCCAATTAAAATGGCCAGTGATCTCAAAACCTTCACAAAGCATGACTAAAGCGATCTGTATATGCCTAGCTCCAAATTCCAGTTGCTGGATCTTGTTCAACCTTTGCTGAACTGGTGGCCAGTCTTTCAGATTTTGTTACTGTGTACTTACAAGCTGTATTCAAGTTGTCCCTTAATTTTGACTTTTATATGAAATAGGTGAAGATTTTGGTGTCTTATTCTGTCATGCCACTTATGATTTAATAATTCTAAAATCTCTGAACTTCATCAAATTATTATTAGCATTAGCATTATTCAATTTACCAATCATTTTAACACCAACTTCTGCTGCCATCCAGTTTTGATACTGCTCTTGGTACTGCAACACGTTACTCATTATTCCGGCACTGGCAAAAAATGAGTACCAAACTGTGTATATAAGCTGTAACACCCATCTAATCCTACCTGACTTTACTGAGTTTTCACATTCAAGGATCACATTTGGTTTTTTGACCACAGTGTCATTCTAGGAGTTTATATACAGCTTATACACCACAGTGGCCCCAAGCTTTTTACATTTCTAGGGCAAGGTTCCTGTGTTCAGCCAAGATGGTGAGTCTTTTGTCTTGAGAATCAAAATCTGACATCGCCATATTTTCTAGTAGACATGTTGGCCAGGCAGATCAGTCTGTAATGTGGGCCTGGATGACTCAGTTTATATTATTTCTATACTTCCCATTTCCTCTGAAACACTAACTTCCTTTCACATCTCTGCTTCATCCCTTTAATCTGCTTGGAGATCCCAGATGTGAACAAACCCACAGCATCAAAGCCAATGCTAGAGTAACAGAAGGCTGGGAAAAGATGAGCTAATGTAAGTGAGAGGACAATTATGAGACTCCCAAGGTCACTGACCAGATTCTTATTTCCTTTCAGAAAGGAAACTCCTTAGATATCTGCATTTACCTCTAAGCTGCAAACAGGGCTATGTGTCTCCCATGCAAGTGTGGCTGTCAGCCTTTCTGTTCTGCCTCCAGATTTTCCCTCATGTGCAGAGTCCAGGAGCTCATATTCAGTCTAAAGAAGGGTATGAACAAGTGCAGCACTTAGGGAACCTCTGCTGTGTTCATATTTGAAATGAACTAATAATTTGTCTCCATAAGGTACATACTGCCTAAAGGATGATCCCAGCTAATAAAACTCAAGAGGTCAGCAAAGGATATCTTGCTCAATGTGTCCCAAAAACAGTGTCTAGGGTATGCTGGTGTTTCAACCATTGTGACATCATTTGGTTAACAGGTATCTGTTCAGCATTCAGACACCCAGACTACCTGGATTACCTCCTTGCTGCCTCCCTGTGGTCTTTCACTCTATCCTCCCAGTCAGTGTCAGGACAGAGAAAGAGAGAATAGTTATTTTCTTTGCATCTGTTGCAAACTGCAAATTTGATGATGCAAATTAATTACCAGCAATATACATGAAGGCCAAAGAGCCCCCGATATATTTTCTCAAAGTTTCTTATGGTTTCAAAAGTGTCTGAAAGTAAAGATCATGACAATATTTGGCCAAAAATTTCACCACAAGATGAAGAAAGTGGTAGAAGAGGCTAGAAATCACATCCCTGGTTCCATTCCTACCAGTACATGAAAGGTGCTTTTGTCAGTAATTATAAACACAGGGCTCACCATATTCAATGTTTACATGTAGTGGCATAGTCTGTGTTTCTGAGGTAAGCACCGACTTCTGCTCTGCCTGTTGTGGGGTAACAGAATGTCTTTTTGTCTAGGATGTTTCATCCATTCATTAGTGAGACCATGTTTCTCGACTGCTAAAAGACGATCCTTCAAATATTTGCCTAAGAGAGAATGGCTGCAGTGTTGAGTTCATTTAGACCGAGATCCACCAAAGCTCTAAAATGAACGAAAGTTATGACCCTAAATGTTTTTCTGTGTGTATTGGTGTTTGCACTGGCAATTATTTGAACTGAGTCACCAAAGCAATCTTATATGAAAACTACTTTGGAAGGTTCAGTTATTCTTTCTCTATAGACTACATCCTCTACAAGTATATCTTCCCTGAAGCCAGCTGAGTGGTGATGAGCTTGACATATCAATTCAGATAGCACATGCTAAATTTACAAATGACTACTAAATTACTGCCATAACATTTCCATCCACAGACCCCACCCTGTGCCCATTTAAACTCCTCTGTCATAGGAATCTTAGCTCATAACTAATTATAATGTATTCGATGCAAGATCAGAATCTCACCTGGACACAGCTGGATTATGCAAAACTCACATATGTAAAATTTATGCCATCCAGTGGGAAGGAAAAATAATCTACACCTGCAAAGACCCCAGCCCTCCATTGTTTGGCCAAGAGGATTGAATGCTGCTTTATTCTGCATGCAGTATCCCTGTCCCTAACTCAAGTCCCAAGCCCAGTAGTTACCAGTTCAAACTCTCAGACAGTGACATTCTTATTGCAAAAAACTAAAATAATATGAACTCAATGCAGTGATTGAGTAATTTGGGAGATGCAATGGGGGACTGAAGTACCCTGTTTTAGTACAACTGATTATTTATTTCCCTGTATCAATTTGCAAATGATTGTTTTAATTCATTCTGTAAAAGGAAGGCTCATTAATAAAGGAAAATAAAGTCCAAATGCATTTAAAGACAATAAAAGGAAATGTCTATTAATGCAGCATACTGCCTATTAGTGCAGCATATGTTTAGCCTGTCAGTTCCCTATGGCAGATCATCAAGGCAAATATTGTACCTGAAGTCTGAAAAGGTCAAGAAAGACATGATGCCTGCTAATAACATACACAGCCTGTAAAGGAAGGTAACACAGGGATAATCACATTTCACACTTTGAGGCATAAGCTGTTTGTCTGGCAAGGCCAGAAAGGTGCTCTTTCTAATTCCACAAGCATTTCAATTTGAATATTGCTCCTTCTTACATTGTTGTGTTACAGAATACAGGCGAGGGGAAGAGGATTTTTGATCAGGTGCATAAGGCTTTTGCTGTTTTCGAGACAACTTTGGGGACAAAACTCTCCCGGCTTCCACCACTGCTCCTGGAGATGGTCACAGAACAACAGTGCTGGTACAGCTCTAGTTTTGGAAGGGAATGCAGGAAGCACAAAGGTGTTCGGGCTCCATCTTAAGGAATATCCTCTGGCCCAGCCTGGGGCACTATCAGTAGAGAAGGGATAAGAGAAAGCCTGAGAGTGAGGTTTCACTAGCCATGTCCCAGATGTGCCAGAATGGATAGCTTTGAAGCTTTTGCTTTGAGGCACCTGTGTAGCCAATCCACACTTCAGGCTCAGTGACGTACTCTGGGATGCATCGCTGTCTGTGAGCACCATTACTCTCCCCAGTCCTGTAGTTTTAAAACACTAGGTAAAACAAAGAAGCAGTAAAAGCTGGACATGCCTGGAAACAAAAAAGTGTCCTTGGGCCTCAGACAAGTGGCATACCCCCTTCCTGCTCTCCCAACCAAGAGGGAGAGGCAGTGAGCTGTGGTGGCCTCAGCTTGTGCTCAGCCCAGCCCTCCAGCCCTTGTCCTGCATTTCCTGTAAACAGGGAACAGTTCCTCCCCAGAGATGACCTGGCAATGAACTAGCAAGGGCTGACGCTCAGCTGCACCACACCCAGGGTCCCACCGTGCCAGAAGGTACAATGGGGCAGCCAATAATACATAATATATTATTAAAGGCAGCTCTACCCTTTAGGGACTCCTTTGAACATATTAATCACATCACGTCAGCCATCACAGAGCTTTTACTTTCAATAAATCATTGGCTTCAAAGGCACCCCAGAGCTTTTATATCCAACAGCCCCAGCAGAGGTTTCCCTTACGATTCTTTTTATGCTTCTCTTTTCCTTCTTTCCCTTGCTAAATCATAGCCCTGTTGATCTCCGTCACCCTACCATTCCCATCTGAGGTAAAATTTTGCTATGTTGGATCTTTGCAATGCAAAGGATGTGGGCATAATGAAGACCTGAGTGCTTGACGGTGACAGAAGTACTGTGCTGTGAAACTTCTTCCTTCCTAGACCATGCACACCATATATCTGCGTTATGTTGAAATTCCATTCTGCATTTCTGTCAAGGGACAGAAGCTAACAAGGAACACATCCACCAATTATCAGGATAGGTTTCAAATGATTTGCTGAGTAATCCCTAGTCACAGTACAAATGGCCTCTGACTGTGAAACCACCCAACACTTTTGCCATATTCTCCTCTATAAAATGACTTATCTCAGTGACAGTCCGACTGTGGATACAATGATGTAAAAATGGGGAGGGTTCATCCTGACTTCGGTGGACTCACTTTGTATTTGTGATCTTTGAGCAGCATAAGACCCTGTGATTTCATACAACCCTCTGTAAGACTTATTCCTCTCTATAAATCAGTGACAGAATAAGCCAACTACCTACAACATCATTAATAAAGGGAAGGAAAAAATATAAGTTAGAAGCGACTTTCAGCTGGTCACCTAATAGTCATCTCAGAATATGAGACGTACACCTCTCTGGGGAGACCACTGTCTGGGAAGCAAAGCTGAAACCACTGCTTTACTACAAATTATTTGTTTTGATCTTTGGCATGTTTCTCAATTTTGTGTTTAGGCAGTCAGTTGTGTAAAGTGGGTAATCCCAAAGCAATGTCACGTTTAGAGCACATGTCACGTTTAGACCTAAGGCTTTGGACACTGTGGATCCCTGACAGGGTCTAAACCAGAGCTACTTTGTCCAGCTCCCTTGAGGCACAGTTTTACTTCTCCTGTTTCTGTTTACTGCAAACTAAAAGGGATTTCACTTTGTCCTTAAGAGAGAGGGCTGGGTACCCCAGGATTATGCCCATGCTTAAGGCACAGAGTAGTGTTTTCAGTCTTATGGCCAAGCTGAGATGCAGAAATCTATCTGGAACTATTTAACAGTCATGTTTTCTAGCATTGCTGCTTTCTGCTGGCGGTGAGGGTTCTTGAGTTTAGACTGCCAGTGGCTTTCAGGCAGCCAAGGGGATGATTTCTGCACAAAGGCACACACTGGAGAAGAACAGCAATAATGAAAGATTTAAGCAGTACTACTTGCCCAAAGAATTAGAATTCATAAAAACATTGCAGATGGACAATTCAGAAAAAGATCTGTATCAATCATCGTGTGGGAGTTTCGCAAATGGAGCCAAGCAGAACCAAGGCACATTTGTCACACACAAACCTGGCCCTGGAGATGTTCTGTGTTGGTGGACAGTTCTGTTATCTAACAAGCATATTAAACAGGTTTAAAATTTTACATAGGTAAGAATCAGATCCAGATATCTTTCATACCTGCACAAGGAGCTTATTTACTATAGTGAGCTACACAGAACTAGAATATCTTTACAAGTCCTCTTCCTTAGTGAATCTAGGTCTGTACCCTACAGCAGTTGCTCTGTACTTTTGCACAAATAATCCTGAAATTCAGAGTACAACCAGGACTACATTGTTGCTTCTGGAATCTAGTCTGGATGAGATGTGATTAGGTGTCAGTTAGGCAAATGTGATCAACATAGCAGCAAATGGATGCAACTCATTATAATCCTTTCAGAATATCCAGTTTGACATAATTGTAAGTGATAATAGTTGTGAAAACTCAAAGGAGGATGCCAGCTTGGGAATTGTGTCAGTGAAACACAAACATAAAATTCAACTTGAATCAATCATCATTTGCTGCAGACAGACTTTTTAGTGACCTGTTTATTAAAAGAAATTTGAATTCTTGGAATCTGATTCCAAAAGACATAAGAACTGGTGGACAAAAGAGGCATTGGTTTTTGTGATAGAGAACACTGCCTTTTTAAAAACCTTTTTACAGTTGTATTGGGGAAAGACTTAAAAGTAGTATTCCTAGAGTCATTTAGACTACAGAGAAAATGATACTACCAATGCAGGTAATGACAGTTTTCAGGGTTTTTTTCTTTCTTTTCAAAAAAAGCATAATTTTTTCTAAATTTAAGAAAAGTAGAAGTAACATAGCACCAGTACTTTACAAAGTCTGAATCTGCTATGACAGACAAAATACTAATTTCTTACAAATAGTACCTTGTTTAGAAGTGAAGTTACAAACACCTTGTACAATAATAAGTCCTAATACAAGAATTATCTCTAAGCATTGTTATAGTATTACTGAATTAAATTTCATTCATGCATAAGTACAATAACAGTTGGTTACATAAATAGCAGAATAAGGGCAGAACACAGAATTTCAAAACTGGTATTAGGAATGGGAGGACACCTTCGGTTTGTAATTGCCATTTCCAAAATGGAAATGACACTTGTAATGTATGGCTTTAAGAGATCCCTTTCAATGCAGTAACAACATCTGTCTCTCAGATCCAGCAGTAGAAGAGTGCCCAAGAGGGCAGAATGTAGACTGCAAAGCTCTGACTGTTAGCTCAGTTCATACAGAACTTGACCAGGAGACCACTGTCTTTCCTTGTTGCAACGTCTGAGGTGTAGGAATTTATTTTTGTACCTGAAAAGGTACATTGGGTACATCAGGTATATTTTTGTACCTGAAAAGGTACATTATTTCACACGTTCTAGAAATGAAACAGGACTGTGTCCATTTTTGGGTCTTGCAACCAAAACCTGTAGGTATTTCCTTCTCCCTGTGGCTGGTGTTTTAGGCATTGGGTTGTGAGAAATTCATAATCTAATTACCACTGCTGACTGATTCAAAGTCATCACTCAAAGTGATCTGGAAAAGCAGACCTGCGAGAAGCAGAGACTAGGTTTTCTATATCTTAGGCTACAGCATATAAGAGTTCCTTTAAATTCTGTCAAAACAGATGTCTTTAAATTCTGTCAAAACAGATGTATGCTTCACATACAATTCTTTTGTGAATGTTTCCCTTTTGGAAAATGTTTCAGCTCATCCTAATTTCAGGTTCTAGCACAAATCATCAAGGCAGTCAAATCACAAATTGCTGTTCACATCCTCAGATGTACAAATGTACCCCACATGAGTATCTGGCATAGTATCATTTATCACCCAGATTCTATTTCACTTTTCCAACTATGACACTTTTACTAATGTCCTTCTGACTATGAGTCCTGGATCCTCTTAGAAAAAGATGATACATTTCACAAAATGAAACTGTTAACATGGCACATAACACGGACTGGCAATTAGGGATATGTTCCTGATTATTATTATTACTTTGTTTATTTTTTGGCAGTGTAATTTAGACACTAAAACTTGATACCAAAGTCTTTATGTTCTCTTTTCATTTTGTTGCCAGTTCATTATTCCATACTTTCCATGGAAAATACTCACAGTAAGTTCAACATAATGAACACCATTCTGCCCTGCAGGACTCTTAAGATGGAAGGCAAGTTGTTATTTCCCTGTACTACCAGGATCAATTGTTTTACCAACACCATGCAGCCTGGAAACAAACCAGGGAAAATTGCACTGAAGCTAGGATCAAGTGAACTCAGTTTTCTTGCATTTCAGAGATTCACCCAGTTGTTAAAACAGTACTTCCAGAAGGAGAGAAACAGAGCTTATCTGCTAATCTGTAGAGCTGAAGCAAAGTGCTCTCCTCTAAGAGGTTGGGTTCATTTCCCAGATTAAAATTAGAGTTTGCTGTACTTTTTGGCTGAGGTTTTTTTAAGTTGGAAAATCAGCTTTGGAATGATTAAAAATGACAGATTTGTAATATTTGGCTGGGATGAATACATTAAATACTTCTGGCCCCTCTCCCAAATAATTGTGGAAAATCGAAACCATCTTAATTCTGCAATTCAAAAATATGGCTTAGTTCAGAATTTACTTCAGTATCTATTTTTTTTTCTTACTTGCAAATGAAACAATCAGAAAAGTGTCATGAACTACAGAATTCCTTTATTTTGTTGGGGCTTTTTTCTCAGACTTTTCAATTAGGCATGCATATTTTATCTCTCTTTTAGCCACTGAAGCAATGTTTTTTCTTAAAACTGCAATCAAATGGCAAGATAAATTACTTGTCCAGACCACTTACTATATGTCACTCTCACTGAGTCCCTTTGCCTTGGATATATTCACTGTGATGTAGTTTTATCTCACTGCCAGTGTCTGGATTTTTTATGGCTAGCAATGTGAAAGTAGAAAGAGTGAAGGAAAGATTTTGAGGTGCCCAGTTTTACCTCACATACTGCCCTTTTCTACTTAAGGAACAGAAGATTTGACTTCAAAGTTGTGTTGTACTGTATGCAGTCCATTACTTCTGTAGACATGTGTGTTAAGGAAGAATCTTTTCTGAGTTCTTCTAGCCAACTCTCAGAACTAAGAATGCAGACTGAGACCTGAAATGTAAGAGGATAAGAAACTCATCAGAAACACCAAACTAGCTATCCTTGATGAGGTCCACCTGCCCTGAGGGCCCATCAGGGGGATGCAGTGGTTTAATATCCAAGTTTAGTGAACATATTCAAGGCATAAGGACAAACTACCAAGAGACTGAAGAGGTACTTAATTTGGGACAGCTGAGAATAGCTGGATGGAGACTGTGCAGCAGACATATGCAACTATCTCTTGTCTCAGTTCATCAGTACCTAGCTGTATTTCTTTTGAGAAAAAGAAGTTTGAGTATCCCTGTGATATTTATAAAGCTGGGGTAGCATGTGCTTTTAGCATTGCTTAAATCACACCAATATCACTTCTAGCTCCATAATCATCATCCAGGACAATTCTGCACAACAGACTCTCTCCTCTTGTCTAATCCCACTGAAATGTATTTCTGGTTCATTTAATGGAAACAGTGAAGACAGAGAAGTCAACCCAGGCATAAAAGCCCTCAGGACATGAAGAGGGCAATGTGAACACATTTCTTCTTTTCTGCACTGTAATTTGATAATTAGAATAGCCATCAAAATGGAGTCCATCTACTAATAAAGCAAACATCTGCTGAGGTTTTTGGACCATTTCCTGCGAGGTATATGAGACTGTGATTTCTCATAAACAAAGCCAGGGTGAGATCTAGCACGTCGTGTCTGAGTAGCGGCAGTTTTCTGAGGCTGTGCTATGTATGCAGGATGGTGATATGCAACGCAAAGCTATGCTGGGGAGCACACTGGCTTTATCAGGACTTATACTGTCCCTACACATCTGCATCTCCAGCATGAACCAAGTAAAACAGCTCCACAGATATGAGGAAACAGGACAGCAATCACGGAGTTGCTGGAAAATTGATACCTGCTTGTAGGCAATGTATTAAAATCTTTCATTCTTTGGTATTAATCTGACATTACTGATACTGTCTAGAGACACTTCTCAGAGGTGTCTCAGAAAGACTCTGCCATCCAAGAGCACTTAATATTTTCTGTCTCTAATGCCTGACAGTGCAAGGTGAGGCATGCCCCATTGCCCAGCAGCAATGGGTTATCTCCAGCAGACTGTTCCCTGTCTATGAGCAGCTTGAATTCTGCATTAACCACTGTCACCTTCAAATTCCCTGCTGCAATTCAGACAATACTCAAGTAAACAGAAATAAAAACATGACTCATGTCAGAGCTGGCTGAGGCTGTTGTCAAGATTTTCAATAGGTTGTGCATGGCCTGAAGTCAAGTATAGTACTGGGATCCCTTATTTTGCAATGAACTTACAAAGCTTTCTTTCAGGTTTATGCTGCAAAATTCAAGAAGTGGTGAAAGCTCATGAGATTTTATTTTTTATCCTATTCATCCAATGACAAGTGACAATGTCTCTTTTCTTCATCTCTAGGCTTAGACCCTGATTCTTCTTCCCTCTGTGACAGCATTTTTATGGGACTTTCTCCCACCTACAAGATCTAGAGCACAGCATGTTTCACACTGACATTTAAAAAAAAAACAAGCCAAAAAACTATGTAGAGATTTTTATGAGCAATTTTTTTAAAAATTACGTTTCTTTTAAAAACCTCTCACAATGCTCATGATCACTTTGGTTCTCTTCAGCTAAATGATTGTCAGCAAAATTCCTTACAATTGACCCGTACAGGTCTTTAAAGGAGCTAAGCCCCATTAGTAGACCACCAGTCACTATCCCTGGATGCATTTAAAAAAAGACTGCATGTGGCACTGGGTGCCATGGTTTAGTTGAGGTGTCAGGAAATGGGTTGGACTCAATGATCATGAAGGTCTCTTCTAACCCAGTGATTCTGTGATTCTGTACTACTACAACTGTATTTCTCAGAGCTGATTAAAATCTTGGTATTGCTGTTAGGATTCTCCTGATGACTGCATAGCAGCACACTTCAAATGTCTGTCCTTTTAAGCAAGAAACTTAAACAGTGAATCTTCTCATCAGAGAGTTTCTGCGAAGTCCCCTCTTGCACTGCAGTTCCCCAGTCATTCACAGTAGGGAAGGTTCCTGGTTTATAATAATCTTTTATAACACTCATGTTCTGTTCTCTGAAGTGTGATAGAAGAGTTGAACTTGGTTATTCATCAGAAATGTAGCAATTCCATAAGGTAAACCAGATGTTAAACCAGATGTTTAGCACAAGTGCTCTACAGGTGAATGCACAAAAAAGAAGTTCATGGGCTCAAAAACCATGTATTGCAAGGGTTTAATCCAACACACTTGTACTCTCAAACAGTTGAAAAAAGCCTCTGGATATGAGCAAGCTGCAGTTCAAAGAAATTTTTTATGCCATTTTGGTAGAGGTATGTTAGATAGATATTCTTACTAGAAATCTTAAATCCATGGCAAGGCATTTTAGGCCAAACTACTTCAGCAGCAAATAAAACATCCATGTCCATACATCATGTATGCATGTGTAAATAGGTGCACCTGCTTGTACAATTTGCTTTGCTTTTCAATTAGGCCATACACTGTTTCTTCAAGTCTGTTATGCCACTGCATGTGTATGTACATGGGATGTGTATTTACATTTCATCAAAGCTTTTCAGGCATGTCTTTGTCCAAAACATGCTGACAAAATATAGCAAATAATAGCTATCTCAGCAGTAATTATGTCTGCCTTGTGCTCTTGCCCTCCACCCTGGTTATCTTGATAAAGGAGCTGTACAGGAGCCTAGCCTTCATTTCACCTCCAGTGGCAAAAACTACATGCACAACAAGCAGCAGGCTGAAGATTATGTTCATGCCTTGACCTCGAGACTTCCTGAACCAGTTTGGATTGGCTCTCCCTTTGAAATTACAGGCTTTCACAGGAAGTTCATAAATGGGCCCAAGTCACAGCAATTGACGTAGTCCTAATATTTTTAACTTGGTTCTTCAAGAACTACCTACAACGGGTGGTGTTTCACGGATACAAAGAACTGTCTAGCTTTTTCAAAAGCAAATGTCAGTGTGCTAGGTAAAATGCAAACCACTGAAAGCAAGTGAGTAATGTAGCTTTTGCTGCTATGTGGATGTGGTGGTGTGTGCTGTGAAGCTGCATTGCACTCCACCATGTCCCTGTGTCAGCATCACTGGAGCTCTCAATACTGCAGGCAGCCATTGTCTCCAAAGAGTTAAACCACAGGCCGGTGTTCCACACCCCTCAGCTTCAGGTGCATTTGGATCCACTGCTTAGGCCTTAATGCAATCTCTTTTCCCATGTCTCACTCACTACCCCACATCATTTGTGTCTTAGAAATGGTTTGCAAGACTCATTCAGAGGCATTACAGAAAAGTTCTTTTACTCCCTAAATCCAAAGTACCCTAAGAGGGGTTTGTGAAATGCCCATGGTTTGTTCTATCCACAATGACAAGAGAGACGAGCAGAAAAAATAAATGTTGCAAAGAAACATGAATATTAAATCTTTTAGAGAATGATGGATGCAAATGGGCATGAAAACCTTATTTCTAAGATTTTTATCTTTTTCATACAGCTCTAACAAAATGCAACTGCATTAAAGACATTCCTTTTCATTCGCTTCGCACCTTGTTATCTCATTACCTGTTAAACACAAACTTAATAGAAAACACTCTTCTTATTTACATCTCTGCATTCCACTGATTGTATGCTATAATTTGACAGCAAGTTCAAATTCAAAGGTGTTGAATGCATTGCTCCTACGTTCCTTTGAAAAAGACATTTTCATGTTTGCAAATAACCTGATGGAATGGGGTGAAAGGTTGTTATTAATGTTAGCAGTGCATATGATTTCAGAACTATTTAATTCATTTCTAATTTAGCAGCTCTGTCCAAGGGCCATGATAGCCCTTAAAGCAACTTCTAAAATTCAAAGTCTAGTCGGATTAGTTCATGATTTGGGATTTTCTAGTCTATATTTAACTGATGGACTTTGAAACACAAATTATGTATATATTGTTGTTTTGAGAAATTCACAGGAATTAAAAAATGAAGCAGGGCCCCTTCCAGCATATAGGCTCTCTTTTCATTCAGTCAAGAAGTCAGAAACCCTTCTTACTGAAGAACAAAGCAAACTCTCCCCATTTCCCCTGCCAGTCACTAAAATTAGATCCACTGGATAAACCAAATATTTTTTAATATTCTTTGGTTTCTGCCTGCAAATCATAGGAATCAGATCCAGTATTCATTTACAAAGTAAGGAGTTAATTTGATGTCTTTTATTTTTTTCACTGATAAAGGCTTATCTTGTATTCTTCCAATCTTTCTTGTAAGCATTTCCTGAGAGGGGTGTAAGTCAGCCAACATGGAGAATCTGCCTAGGATACCTAGGAAAGAAAGCCTTGCTTGTTTGGCCAAGGCTAGCATGTCTTACATAATAATTTATTACAGTACCTTTCTGTTTCCTGGTCTGTGGTTTGCTGCTTGTTTTCAAAGCCAGTGAAGCTGCTCATATCCACATAGCCATCATTCTCATTAGCAGCAGATAATGCCCTGCTGGGATCTTCAAAAAACTCAGTAAAAGTTCCTGCTCTGGTGGATCTCCGAGGAGGAATTTGTATGTTTTCATAGTCAGAACTCATAGCAGGAATGTTCTCATAGTCAGATGTGTCAGCATTGGGAAAAGAAATAGACCTAGGTTTCGTTAATGGCAGTGGCATGAAAGGAGGTCTGGACCGGTCCTCAAAGGACTCCACCCTTGACACACTCCTGCTGAAGGACTTGGGCGTTCCTTTTCTTTTACCATCCTTATAGAAAAGAACAGCTGAGGAACACTCAGATGCACGGAGCTTACCCACATGAGATTTTAGTTGAGGTGAGCTACTTAGGCTCCTTCCTTCCAGCTCCATCAGCCTAGGAGGCCCATGATAGCTAGACTCTGATGAGGACCTTGAAGAAGAAACATTAACATCTACATGAACTTTATTCTCACTTTTCTTCTTGAACTTTAGAGTAAGAAACTTCTTAAAAGAAGACTTCTTTTTCTTGGAATACTTAGTAGGTGAGTCATTCTCTATCAAAAGGGAAGGTGAACTTTTAGTGATTGGCTTTTTGGTGATGTAGGCAAGTTCAAACGGAGGTGGTATATCAACAACTGAGGATGGAGTAGATAGGCCACACGATGAGAGATGATTTTGCTGGGAAAAACTACCCGAGGAACCATTGACACAAGGCAAGGACAAGTTATCTTCTGTCCTTTTTATTCTAACACCATCCAGTACACAGACATCACTTTCTCTGTAAACAGAGATAGGTATCTCTCTCCCTTCAACAGAATAAGATCGAGGATATAAAAGAAAGCGTCTTGACTTGGTTGGTAAAGCCCTGTTGGCTTCCACTGGTTTTCCTTCCAATGAAAAGGAATTATTGCTCAAGTCTTCTGTCTCACAGCCATTTCGGGGAGAGGGTAAATCAGTTTCAGGACCAGTTTCTTCTGGAACAGTTTCTGGGACATAGCCTGGCATTCTCCCAGAGAGAGATCGTGTTCTAGTGACAATACTTTTACAATCAATGGGCAGCAAGTTGTTTTCACCATCCATGCCTAATTCACCCTTTTTACTGTGATCAGCTCCTAAATCAGTCTGCACATCATGGACAATTTCATTTTCTTCAGGAAGCACATAAGGATCATCTAGGGAATCACTGCTAGTTTCTCTTTCCTCCAATTCATCAGTCACAATGACCACTTCAGGGACTGCTAGATTTTCATGCAAAACACATTTGGTCCCACATTCTACATTAATTTTGCCATGCTTACAGGTTTCTAAGTTGTCCTCAAGTGGGACCTCTTCAGGAAAACTTTGGACACTTTTGCTGAGGCTGTTTACTTCCACCTCATTGTCTTTCCATTGCAACTCATCTGACTTAGAGGCCTTGACAGTATTTTCATTATCCTCTTCAACAGTTACAGCTTCTACCTCTGGCTCCATCCCTGGACTACAAGGTAGACTATCAGAAATCATGCCATCTTCATGCAGAGAGGCTTCTTCTGTTTGAAGACTCTCAACTGCATGTTCCGCGGGTATTTCCTCACGACATTCATTCTCACAAGGTGCAATCTGACACCCGTCATCCATATTCTCTGCATTCACAGTTTCTTCTTCCTCTTTCCCAGAGACTTTGCTTCCTTCACAGGCTGCCTCTGATGTCTTCTCACTTTTCCTCTCAGTGATCTGGCAGCCATCACTGGCATTTCCTGTGTTTGTATTATTGTGCTCATTTGGGTCTACTTCCTCCTCTTCAGCTGCTGCTTGATGGGTGAACTCTGCTAAACCGTTTTTGGCACCGCGTTCATCTCCACACAGTTCTAAGTCAGGACTTGTTTCTTCACTGGCATCCTCAGGCAGCATGTCAGGGTTTGCACAGTCATCATTTTCTAAGTCCCCTTCCATGTTCAAATCAAGCTTTGCATGCACACTGCGGTCATCATTTTGTGCTAGACACCCATCTGCCATTTCTAAAATCTCAGGCAGTTCCTCCTCTTGCCCTACCTTCTCACAAGCTGGGATCGATTCATCTGCAGGCAGTGGCATTGGAATGGTATCTCTACAAGTATCATCCATTACTTTCTCATCTCTATTCAAAATGTTATCACTATCAGTCTCACAATCACTACTGTTCTTGACCAGTTCCAGTTTGTAAGAAGTTTCTTGCCTGTTTTTGGTTTCAGTACAATCACCTACAAAATCCTCATCTTCATCTACATTCTTGATAGCATTGCTATCCCTATCCGGGGCATCTAACAACTCCTCACAAAGTGCTTTGAACTGATCACAGTCTCTGGATGACTCCTCAGAGTCTGGTTCCCTTGGTTCAGCAGTATCTGAAGAGTTACGGTGCTCATCTCCGAAGACTTCTTGATTACTGGTATTCTCATTACTAGCAATGTTATCCTCTTCCTTCTCTACCTTTTCTGGAGTTTCTGAGACTTCATTTTCCACAGAGGAATCTAGGTTTTGATCATGCTCATGCTCCAAATCATTAGAGTCTTTGCTGGGCAGCTCACCTTCAGGAACTACAATGTATTCATTATCTGCCTCAGATCCTAGGCAATCAGCATTGCATTGGTTTCCTTCACACAGTTCTCCACCAAGACACAGCAGTTTCCCATTTGCACATTTATTTAAATTATTGTTGTTAGAAACACTGGATTTGCCCTCAGTGTCAGCTGAGAATTTTGGCTTGGGAGCAATAGGTGGTTTCGGACCCCTAGACACAGAGTTCGGGTGATGAAGAATATCAGCTCTTGGCAGTGAAGGAGAAAATTTGGAGACAGGTGCTGGAGAAAGATGACCAATAATCTTTGGTTTCGGTGCTAATGGTGGTTTTGAAATTTCTGGAGAAAAGAGATAAAAGTCATGTCAGTCATCTTGGTTTCTTATTAAAGTCAGCAGAATATATCCTGCAATACACTTTATCAGTGACTTGTAATGCAGAAGCAGTCCAGCCAACAAAAAGCTGAAAAGAGAACTGAAGGAGCTAAGCATATGGATTGTCCCTCCATGTGACACTGTAGCTATTCCAGTGAGCATAGTTTAAGGTCACATCTGAACTGAACTAGATCCAGCCCTAAGACACTTGGGGAAAGATGTACAGCTGCAGAACCAAGGATGTATCACACTTCAACCCAAGACAGTTACTGGTTTAAACTCAAGTTATGTTTTCAGTGTACAGTTTCTTCAGCCCTTTAGTCAGAAGATCCTCCATCCCTCCTGTAAATGCCAGGATGCCTTGGAGGTACAAAATTCTCTAAACATCAAAATGTACTTTAAATGTATTTATGTAAATTCATTTATTGTTATGTATTTAACATAAGGCCAGCCTTGTATTTCTACTGGTAGTGCTGACACATATGTAGGGGAAATCAAGTAGACTGGCAATAAAGTAGATTGAAGCTATGTGAATGAAATTGTATCTATATCACCATTTAACTCAGTAGCTTGCCTGCCACAGTCATTTCCAGCTGTCTTGGTCCTGAAATTATTATTCTTCAAAAACTAAATGAAATGCTGAAAGACTGCATAAATAGGCAGCAATAGGGATCCTCCCTGGTGCAATTTTTTATGAGATAAAACATGTAGTGTGAAGAAGCCAGCATAACAAATGGTTACAGATGGTAAGAAGTAGGGAGAAGTGGTTTCCTATTGCTGTTTCCTGGCCATCAATAGATAATTACATAGGTAAGCAATCAGAAATCTCCAATTATAATTTTAATTTACACATTCTGGTGGGAAAAGGAGAGCTCTCCATTGTAAAGAAAAGCATAGAACAAACTACTTCATCATTACAAAGATAGAAACAATTCTTCATGGATAATCTTCATGCACAACACACAAGAAATAACAGAACAGCATCTCAAAAGACAAAAACTGGTACTCTGTTCATATGTGAAATCCTACCCAAAATCATGATACGAGCTTCAGAAAGTGTAGCTACTGTGCTGTCGCGTTTAGAGTATTTTGAAATGCGGACTTTAGATACGTAGAAGTGCAGACAGTTAGAACTGAGCTGTGCACTGTACTGAGAATAAAGGAATACTGAATGTAAACTGCTTGAAAAAGATTCTCTGATTGTTCCAATATTTGGTGCCATAGTACTTTTCTTATTGTTATCCTAGTATAATTGGAGTAATTTGTACTGAAATAATACTGGCCTATTTGTTTGGTTATACTCTGGGAGACATAAAAGGCTGTTTCTTCTGATCTTCTTAACCTTCCTGAAATTTCTTCTGATACACAGAAAGAAGCAGACAATTTGGCATTCTGATGTAATCAGAAAACAGTCTTTCTAGAGTTATGAGACACCAGAGAGATTTTCTCTGGTTAAAAACTGAAGTTAAAAACTCAATCAGTGATCTCAGCCCAGAAGGAATGAAAAATCTGTTATAATCAGGTGCCTTATTGCATATACCGCTTAAGAATTATTCTTTATCTGGAGTTTTATCCTATCCAGCTGCATGTGGGAGACTTAACTCATGAAAAAGGAGGGAGACAGAACTGTGTATTCACCAGTCTGCAGTTACTGCGGTGTTTCACAGCATCCACTGCTGGTTTAGGCTGCTGGGTGTCTGTCTAATCACAAAATGGGTAACTCGTTTTTCCCCGCCCATTAAATCAGAAGCGTTACATGCTGAACACTCCACCTTTGCTGAAGTAACATTGCTTCTTTTGCAGGCAGCGGTTGAAGGCTGTAGAGTACTGGAGACTCTTGCCAGTTAAAAACAGGGAGGCAACAGAAGTGGGTTTAGTATCTTGTAAGCCTGATGCCGCAGCGAGAGCTACCTTTTACATTTTTAAATTAGTTACTGAAATCATGGAACATCCTAAACTAACTTTCTGGTAGTAAAATGAATGAATTTGTTATTAGCTAAAACTGAGTCTTTACACCTTTACCACCCTAATAAAACATTTTCAGGACTAACTCCAAGAAAAAACCCATCATTTTGGAGGTACTACACCACTTTCTGCAGTGCCTAGCCTTTCCTAGGAATGCATATCCAAGAGTAGGATGCAAATATTAGTCTGTTCCTGGAATGTGACAAAACTTGAAGTTTCTCCATTCCCATCCTTGTTCTTTTCAGAGAGTGTCTGTACCAAAACAGTGAATAATGGGGAAAAGACTGGACTTTAGAGAGTGTTGGGACCTTCCAAGCTTTGTCGTATAAACAAATTTGAAATAAAATAATGACAGGAACTCATTTCCTTTAAGTAAAATAACCATGGAGACATCCACTTAAAAGAAATGCAACTTAAACAATTACCCACTTTTCCTCCAGTGATAATTTTCTACAGCAAAAGGACCAAATAATCTTGAGTTTTTCCTTCTGGTACCTTCCGTAACACTGCTGTTGGAAGAGAACTTATGGTAATGGAGCCTGTTCACAGTATGATAATAGGCATTGTCGTGTCCTTCTCCTACCCATTTGTGCTAGCTACTGGTCAGTACTGTTTCCTTACATCGTTTTTTTCCTAACTGCTTTGTCCATTGATCTTGCATTTTGTGAGTCTCCTTAAACAATTTTCCTTTTTCTTTGGTGGCAGTGTGAGGAAGAGGTAACAGGAGGAATGCAAGTGTTCGTTTAAAAAATAACCCAAACAAAAGAAACCACAGCTTCTTGCCTTTTATCACAACTTCATTCTGCTTCAATTTCTGCTTCCTTTGCTGTCTGAGCCACTTGAAAGGCTCTGGCTGTAACTTCTAAATGCAACATTGCACCATAAGTAATGTGTATGCTCCCAAATAATTGTGCATGTTTATTTTAGGATGTATTTTATGTTGGAGGAAGACACACCCACCTTGTGCTTAAAAGGAAACTCTTGGGGAATACAAATTCCTTTAGCCTGCTCCTCCCCTTATTGTTCAGTGCTTCCTTGTACTGACAAGGACCGCTTCCTCTCCTTGCCCACCTTCCTTCAGGCAACCCTGCATAATTCTATTCCTCATGATCCATATGAAATTAAATTACATTAGTCTCCTCCCATCCAAGTTTCTAAGCAATCAACAGTAGTCTAGCAGGTCACCTGGTATAGCTCTCCTGGAATAGCAAGCAACCCATGCAGCCTTCACTGTTCAAGTGTTTCTTTGAAACAATATATAATTTGTAGTATGGTATTACCAGAAATACCGCAACTACCCGCTTTCAAATAATTTCAAATTTAGGATTTCAAATTTAGCCTAGAATTTAATTAGGGTTTATAAGGGACCATACCTACAAAACACCACCACTGAAAACTACTAAAAATTGAGGTTTCACATTTGCCTGGATATACTGTACACGTGTCCCAGGGCCATGGTCTCTGCTAGTGACTCAAGAAAGTACACAGCTCCAGAGTGCATATAGTGGTTCCAGCCTTGACTGGTGCTGCAATCCAGTTCAGGCTTCTTTTAAGATGGTGAAAGTAGCTTTTTCTGACCAATGAACTTTTGTGGACCTGTGCTTCCTCCATGCCTTTGGCACTAATTCAACTCAGACATTTGTTAAAATGGCAAAGGCACTGAGAACAGAGGGCAGAAATGCATTGTTCAGGGATTTGCAGAGCTTTTGGGTGGACGTGACAGGGCAGGTGAAGGGACAATACTGCAACAGTGGGATGGGACTGCGCCAAACTGGGAATCCTGGTAGAAACCAAGTTCTATCTGCCACTGCTTCTGCCCAGGAAGAAAGGGATTGAAATCCACAGATAGAAAGTGTCTGAGAAATAGGAGGTAGAATAGGAGACTATCCAGACAAGGACACGAGAAAGTCCTGTTCAGCTCTGATCAGGAGCTTTATAATCAGAATGAAGTTAAAACTGATTTTCTAGATGATTTTGGTCTAAAGTCAGTGAAAGGCAGACTATACATCTTAGTATCACCATATTTTAATCCTGTAATTAATTGTTGATTTAAAAAATGAAGCCCTTATTTCCATTTAGCTCTGCCTTGCTTCTATTTCCAGCACTTAATAATGCTTCTTCCATTGAAACATTCCATTTATTATTGTTTCTTCCATATTATTAATTGTGCAATATTTGATGCAGAAATAGTTCTCTTTGTTTTACAGCATATAAGTGCATAATTTTTTTCACATTACTGGAGAAAAGTCTGAGATTACAAAAATTACATAAGAAGTGGAAACAGTTGCATGGGAGTCACTTGAAATGGAAAACGTATTCAGACTAGGATTATCAAATTATATAGGACTGAAACTCTTCCTGTTAAGTGGGGTTCCAGTCCAGATTCAGGTACTAGTTTGACTTGAACAGGTATTAGATATTTACATGGCTTTTGCAAATTTAAACTTCGGGAACTTGAAATACGAGGTCAAAATCAGCAGGCCCCTAGATGCCTCAGATATTTATGAAAATGGCATTTCATGTTCTTTGTAAATCTGATACTTTTGAGAAGTATCTATCTTATCAATATGTGTTCTTGTGATCAAAGGTACTCTGCATATAGCAAGATATATCTTCAATAGTGTGAAGATAGACCTATAGTCACTAGTAACGGTCCCAAAAATTCCCATAGGAATTTTATCATCTTAAAAGTCATAGCTGCAATATTAACAGCTGGGCTGTCAAAGCCCACCCCACTCTGCTGCTACATACAGTTACAGGAACACGTACTCTATGATCAGATCAGTGCATTATGATGCTGGGATATCAGATCAATACCTTACAAATTTCTGTCACTATACAACTTTACTGCAGTCATCTATAATTATAATACAACAGCATAATATTCCACAATGAAACAGTGTTGGAGAAGGGGAAAAATCAAAAGGCAATAAAATCAGGAAAGGGTATGTTTCAATACCAAAACCATCTTGATCCTAAAATTTCTCCTGTGTTTTCACTGTCTCTAGCAGACCGTACATATAAGTCTTGCTGGTGGGCTTAGCAACAAAAAACCACATGTACATGACAAATAACCTTGGTTCTAAAGTACTACCATACATTTCTTTTTAATGTAATTGTAAGCGTTTGCGATGTTACCAGCTTGGCTCTGTTTTCACAACAGTAACTTAACACTGAGGCAGACAACCTGTTGTTTCATATATTGCTTCCTGGGAGCCAAAGATGATGGTTAAAATTCTCTGACAGGTCCATACAACGTTTTTCCCTATATCACTTTCAGTAGCAGCTGAAAGAATATACAGTCTGCTTATATCTCTGAACAATTGGGAGTCTAATGTCTGTACGCTTTTCATTTTACATCATTTCACCACCTGGCAAAAAAATTACTAGAGGCTAGAAGGTCCTATATATGAAGCTGGTCTGGTCTCTTGTCTCTTACCACAGATTTCCTGTGGCCTTGGGTGGATTGCTTCATCTTTTCATATCAATTTTGCATCTCTGAGGATAATCCATATCTCCCTTCCTGTTCTCAGTCTGTCATTATTTTAAGTTCTGTGGGATCAAGGCTGCCATATATGCCTGCACATATGACTCTACTTACTGGCTTTATGCATTACTTACTATAATGCAATGATAGCCTAATGCTGGTGCCCAAGTTGTACCAGTTAATAAATATCCCTCTCCTTCAGATTCAGTAGGAAGTTCTGCTTTGCACTGATGGGGGAGACATTCTTTGCATTGTGCAAACATACAAAACAAAGGCTGAGAAGGGATATGAGCACTCTATAAATACAACCTGGAGGTAAACACCAGAAGAGGAAAAGAACTATTTTTAAGCAAAAGGACAATGTAATCACAAGAATAAATGGTGTTGAATCTGGTCTGGAAACCAGGAGTAGCAGGAGAGCTACCTGAAAGGTTTTTGTTTAGGATATAATTGGAGGAATTATTAAAAGCAGTAACAACAATGGGTGCCGCTTTTGATAATGAAGGCAGTCCCATTTGGTCCTACATTCCTCAAAACTAATAAAGTTTAGTGGATACATCTAATATTCCTTACCCTGCACTTCCACTGACAACAGGAGTAGATTAGAGCTGGTCTGTTTTAAATAATGGAGAGATGAAGAAAGACAGGTAGGAGCATCATTGCTGAAGTTATTTTTGGATGGCTTCATTTTCAATTGAGTTTGTCTCTTGGGAGGGACAGAATCCAGACCAGGATCAGAAAATAGAATGGAACTATCACCAGATTTTAGGACTACTAGAGGAAGAAGAACCTTTTTGCTTTAAATTCAGAGGAGTGGCATAACTTTGGATTTGACGGAAAGTAACTTTTCCAATCCTATGTTACTATGCTTTGGCAAACAATGAATCATAGTTTCCCAACATGAAACAGTTGTAGGGCAAGGTATCTAGCGATAAAATCTCTGGGCTTCGGGATGTACCCATACATGGCAAGTGAGGTGCCCAGCAATGTTTACCTGGAGCAAGCAAACACAACGGAAATTTTTAGGGCTAACAAAGAAGATCTGTTGCTCTTCATCCTTAATTCTAGAAAGACCTTTAAATTTTTCTAAATAATTCCAGTTAGCAATAACTGTTTCCTATACTGTTGTGCTTTTCGCACACATGCCTCATCCCTGAAACTTGGAAAGTCTTGGTGAACAGTTTAAAGTTCGTCCCAATTTTCCAGTGGCTTCTTTTTTCTGTTTCAACTGTTGAAAGCCTGTTCCCTTATTCCGTCTCTTTCACCTTCCTAGTTTCCATCAAGGAAAAATTTGAAAAGTTAACAGAAAGGAGGAGGAAGGGTTTGGGTTTGCCTTAGAGAGCAAATTCTGCAAAAAACATAACCTTCCCCCAAAAATATACTCTTGGAAAGAAACTCACAGCAGATTTTCTAGGAACTTCGTGAACGGTTGAGTGTATCCAAGGGAGCAGTGGGTGCACAGCCATGTCCCTTAGCCTCGTCGGTCTGTCAGCCTGGTTGTCCTCGGAGCACCTAACCTCGCCCGCCCTTGATCCTTCAATGGCTGGGCAAGCAATGGGCACTCACAGCCTCGGGGAGCCACTGAGCACCTGCAGGATTGCAGGGAAAAGGAGGGCCGGCCCTGGACGGAGGGTGCACGGGGAAGAGGTGGCAGCCCCAGCGGCACGGCCCAGAACCTGCCGGCCCCGAAGGAGGGATGCCGGGATGAAGGGGGACGCGAGCCCCGGAGGAGCTGTGCCTGTGCAGGGCGTCTGTCCTGGTGAGAGGATGTGCCGGCCCGAGGGAAGGAGGGAGCCGAAGGAAGGAAGCCCGCCCGGCGTTTGCCGGCCCCGGGGAAAAGATGTCCAGAAGCAGAGACCCTTCCCGGAGGGCCCGCGCACTTACCGGCGTTGTTCATCTTCCACCCCAACTTCGCTCGCCGGCTGCTCCGGGCGCTCAGCGCATGGCTCCGGGGGCCCCGCCGCCCTCGCCCCTCGAGGCCGCGCCCGGCCCTACAGCCCCTGCGGGGGCACGGCAGCGCAGCGGGACGGCCGGACGCGGACGGCGGGCTGGGCGGGTGGCGGTGCCGGCCGGGGGCGGTCAGCGCCGCGCGCCTCCGCCCTGCCCCGCGCGCGGCCCGTCGGGGGGCGGTGGCGGCGCCGGGGCCCCGCACGGCCGGCGGCGCGCGGAGCCGGACCGGGCGGGGCACGACCGACTGCGTGCAGGCAGCGCCCGCCGCGGGGCGAGTCCGGGGGTCCCCGTGGGGAGTGGAGGACATGGATGCGGCACGGATGCCCAAGCGCGCGAATATTTAAAGGCGCGGCGGGGTCCTCCGGCCTCCTTTTCGCGTGCCCCCCCTCCCTTCGTGTCCCCACTCCCTTTCCACCGCCCTTGGTCCCGCTTTGCGCTCTACATGGTCCCTTTCAGCCCCTTCTCCATCCCCTCTCCCGCTTTCTCTACTCTCTCCGTGTCGCCTGCATCTCCCCCCTCTCCTTACATCTTTTTCCTTCTCCATCCTTTTCTTCCTGCCCAGTCGTCCTTTCTCTCCATAATTTCCCCCCTTCCATCCATCCCCCTCAATCTATTCATTCACACACCCACCCACTCCATTCCCCTGAGAACCACGACGGCCCCAGCCTAGGACCCTCCAGAGAACGAGGTTCGGGGAGGCCCCAGCCCAGCCCCAGGCGTTTTTCCCTAACCAGGAGCATCCCTGCAGGGCCATCTGGCTCAACGAAGTTAACGCAGGCACCTAGTTTTCGGGCTGGTAGCAGCACTAACACCCAAACAAAATTGGATTGCCCTCTTCCTCTCAGTGGAGGCATTATATCGCCTTGCTACGTTTCCCTGTGGGGCTGGTATTGCTCACGCAAGTAAGCACAATTTGGCAGATTCCGCCCCCCCCCACCCCCAGGCTAAGAAATCTCAGGAGGGCTGAAGCTGACCTCGAGATTCGCTTCCCTAGTCTGGGACGGACCATTCCAGCCCAGAGTTCGGCAAGCCAGCAGAGAGAGAAGTGGGGAGAAGTACCACATTATACTTGCCCAGTGTCCAAGTAGGGATATGAAGCTGTCAGTTCTTACTTTGACATATTGAATCCCCCAGGAACCATGACAATTGCTAACACTATCCAGAGAAACTTAATTTTAAATGCTGTTGTGTTTTTGCAAAGAGCCTAATAACTAACATCATCCTGCTGGCAGGTGCTCTGTAGTACAGAAAAGCTCTTTTCTTGACCTTTCTTTTTCTTGACCTTTTTCTCATTGTGACTGATGGGGTGCAGGGTGCCTTGCACTGTAGCGCACAGACCTCTCAAGAGAGAAAGCAAGCAGAAATGGGAAATGGGAACGGGAAGCAGAAATGGGAATTCTTTGCATGGGCTTGAGTGACTCCCACTGAGGCTGGTATCCAAGAATGCTGAATTTGATTCTCTAGAGGACCCTGGTTGTCTCACTACGGCTCTAAGTATGCATTTGCAATGCTGTATGGTTTTGGAGGTGGATAAATTCACAGTAGCAGCTCTTTCCTTACTACTCTGACTGACATAAAGGCCTATATAGTCCCTCACAGCATAATGTGTCTGGTCTGTGCCCTGGTGAAGGGAACAAAATGGGTTTCCCTGGTCCACCTATGACCAGCTGTCATGCAAGCTTCTCCCATCTTCATGTATTGATCCCTGATTTTATTCTTGCCACCTGCAGCCTTGATGTCTGTGTCAAGCAAAATAAATAAGATGTCAATACAAAGCAGCATGTAAAATAACTTCAAGAATACAGATTTAAGATCTTGTAAATGCTGGGAAAAAGTTTATGGGACACAATGGAAAAAGAATGCACAATTTTAAAAAATCAAGCACAGTAAGAGTGATTTGGGAAAAATTCCTTGAATATGTTTTCCAGGAGAATAACATTTTGGTTAAACAGCTGCAAAAAAAAAAAAACAATAAAAACAAAAAAAAAAACAGTAGGGAAAGGGGCAGCAGGAAGGCAAGAAACAAGTTTTCACAGAAGAATTGAGAATATTTGCTGCAGAAGTTGGGGTTATTTCCAAATAAACTGAAAAACATAGTCTAGACTACAAAGTTTCCTCATACCTAAATACATAGTGGAAGAATGGTTAAATATGTTACTATCTAAACAAAGCCGTGGTAAAAGAGATGTTGCAATTAGACTAGATGGTGTTGTAATTAATATAGTATTTCTATAGTTGCCCTTCACACAAAATCTTTTTTGATCTACTGTAGGACAAAGAACCATGATACTTCACAGGTTTTGAGCCAAACAATTGATTCGTGAAAAATTTCATTTTTCTGTGGAAGTGGCTGAACACTCCAGCAGAACCCTATACTTAACGACAACGAGAACTTGTCGGGAGTTAGGAACTCCTGTTCCTAACATCACGCCATTAGCTCAAAGCCTGGCTAAGGAGCAGACATTGCCCGAGGTTAATTTTGGGACCTAGCTCTGTACAGGCTGAGTGCTTCTCACAAGTTTCTGACTGCCTGTGCTCAAATCTGCTTCCTAATGGGAAGAGCATGGTGCCAGGGTACCTCCAAGACTCCTTTCTTTTGTCAGATCTGATTGGTTTGAATTTTGAACTGATTTGTGGTGGTTAAAAATGTAACCAATACATTGCCACAAGATATTGTACTCTTCACCAAGGAATGTGTTCTTGAGCAGTTCAGACAAATTTTGGGCTCCGAGAACTGTTGCATGGGCAATTAGACTACAATTTGGATTCAACAGGGAAAACTCCCGAAAATCTGTGCAACTAAAGTGCACTTAGTAAGCAAAAGCCTTATATTCTTTTTATTATTAGCCTAAAAGACAATCCAGGGTGCAATTTCCTGTACTGAAATGATGAAATGTTGTGAGAATTTTGTAGTTAAAGGCAAGTAAGAACCATAAAATAATGGCTTGAAATTTATCTGTTTACTCTGTAATCCTCTTGAAAAATAATGGGGAATGATCTGTATTATAAATGGAAGAATGGGAAGGTGAATGCATGTGAACATGTTCAGGAGATGCTTAAGGGTCAAATCAAGTTTCAGCAGCCAGAAGAGGAATCTCTGCTTTTGCAAGCATATCCTGCAATTAAGGTTTTAAAGGGTGGAGTCCACACCACATAACACATTCCTTGAAGTAAGCAGAGTTCAGAACAGAAAAATCATTTTCCCCAGGGAGAACCCATGACTTAATTGATGGGAGGTGGAATTGACACATCTAATTTCTTAAGTCATCTATAGCAATAAATGAAGCATATATTTTAAAAATAATTTTTACTAACTTTTAATACTGATATGTCTTTTAACAAAGGATTACATAATATAATAGGGATTAACATAACCGAACTACCCATTTGACAAGTTTTATGAATTTAAAACTCAGATGAATGTTCTAGGTTTATAGGTCCCCATCCAGCAGCTGTTTTAAGTACATGTTTAAAGGTAATCAAGTACATATAATCTGTTTTAAGTAGGGTTACTCCATATGCTTGAGTGCCCTGTTAGATCAAAGCTATCTAGCATGCTGGAGTCTCATTTTTTTATCATTGTAACATAAGCTAGCACTCTTTTTGCCATTTTAATGGAGCTCTATAGAGTCTGTCTATCATAATATACTACCTAAGCATCCTAATTGTTATTTTTAAGCCTCTTTATGTTATTCCACAGAGGTGTTTGCCAAGATGAGGTCTGCTTCTTTATAAGCAGTGTTTCAGGGCATTTTTCATGACCTTTGACCCTTCTGTCTCTTTTTCTTTATGGTTTATAGGTTTGGATTTTTGGGGTTTGGAGTTACTTTATCACTATTTCTGTGTCAGTGGCCTTACTAAAAGAAATTTTCTGGCATTGAACTAACAATACTGGGGGTGAGGGAAGAGGGTGCATTTGACCTCAAAATGACATTGGGCTAAACTTAGTTCCTAGTAGGCAGAATTTCAGAAACCAACATTGCTTTATAAATCTTTATATGCATCTGGTCTTAGTTGCCTGAAAAATCACCTATTTTCATGTTATTTTGATATTACCTGGTACATTCTAGCTGGTAGTATGCCCCCCAAGAAACCACAAGACACAGAGAAGTGGTTCAACAACACATCTCTCTTGGTGACCTGGCAAACCCAAGAGCGTAGATCTGTAGCACAGGGTACATAGGGTAGCTAATCCCTAGTGTTTCTCTTTGTAAGTGTGCTTGGGACATCTGAAAGGCTGAATGTGTTGGGAAAAATTGTTATATTGGCAGGGATTCATGCCAATCAAGCCTACTTTAACGTTATTCTACAAAAGCATTACAATTATTGCAGTAAAGTGGTGCTGCATGTTACAAAAAGTGAAATAATTTACTAAAGCAGGATGAAAAAATTTTAATAACCACAAGCATTCCTTGGTATGTCAGATAAATTTAAATGTAAAATATGGGCAGCTGTGATGAGCTGAGCATAGTAATAGGTAAATACAGTAAATACTGATAGGTAAACACTTTTCAGTTATTTATCTTTTCTGTGATGTGGCACTGGAGCCAGAAGTCATTGCTACCTGTGTCTGTGGAACTTTATATCCTTCAGTGACTTGGCATGTCATCTCTCAGACTTTCTTGGTTTCTTTTTCCTCTCTCCTCAAAAGGCTGACTGACACCAAGTCAGGCTCAGAGACAGAATAGTAGGGAGTGCTGTAGTGAGAGTCCTGACCAGTCAGTACTCCTCAGTGGCCTGGCGAACCACAAGAGATGTGCTGTATTAGAATTGGAGTTGCCTTGGCAGGATGTGTCTTACGTTTGTAGTTCTGTGGTACTCCAAGTTTCTTCAGTGAGAAGTGAATATTCTCTTGAGAGTTCTTGATAGAGAAGGAAGTTGAAGGTCCATCACTCAGATGAGATCTCAAAGATTATTGGTGAAAATTTCTTTGAAAGACAGAAATGAAAACAAATGTTGTCATGTCCATTGGAGACTGAGATGAAATCCTTCACCCTGCAGGAGCCCATATTGCCTGGCTAAAACATAAGTGTCTGAAGGCAAAGCTTGTTCATATCAAAATTTTACAGCATTAGCTGCTCATCTCAGCACAATTCAGCACAATACTTCCTGGCATGTAATGGTAATTTTTCCTATTTTTGAGCACCAATACACCTTTTATGACAAACAGTTTGCTTGCTGCCTTCACTCTACATTTGTGTTCTTCTTTACATCAAAACTGATTGCAAAGAATGTGTTGTATATATGTCATAGCCTGTCGCTGTTGTATTGAGATGGGTGAATAAAGCGACATATAGACTCTAAGGCCTCAGAAGGTAAAATGCTGAGTTTATTAGACATCAATTTCTTTTTATAGACTCTTCTGATAAAGCTGGACCTGATTGGTCCTCAATCAACACCCCTCACATCATTGGTTAATTAGGAACAACATTTTTCTTTTAAACATCTTACAAGTAATTAACATGTTCAAAACACCAGCGGCAAAGGTAAGGGATTACTTTAATTCTTTCTCTGAATTTTCTCAAAACTTCCCAGGGCAATACCTGTGAAAGTTTATCTGCCTCTCTCCCTCTGACTATACTGTCCGTAACCACAATAGCTTTGGCCCCTGATTTTACATCCTCATTAAAGGCAAGATAAGCTGAATGAAGAAAAACACAAAGGAAGTGGAGAGGAAAAGAAGTATGGGAAAGTTATAGCTACATGATTAGTATTCTGTCCCATACAAGCAGTTTGTTACTTCGCAGCATACATTTTTTCACAGCACTATTTCACAATAAAAGAGAAGGGATTACTTTTACCAGTTATTAATGACTAACACTGCAGACATGCTGTCCATTACATAGTTAAGAGAGCTCATTTCAGACTACGAGAGATACTAGTTTTGAAAGATGGTTGATGTGTACAGACCCCAGCATGCTGTAGGAGAGAGAGGCTACAAGGATAGTGGCATCAGTTCCTGGAAAACTAGTCTGTGTTTTTATTCCTTACAAAGGAATACAATTCTGAAATACTCCAAATATATCTTTGACTCTCACTTGATCAAATGAAGATCTGATTGCTTCACTCATCATTTTCAGTACAGAGCCTCTAGTAAGAGCACCAGTCCTCTCAGGATGGAGATTTACGTGTTTCCATTCAGTCTCACAGTGCCATTGAGGTTCCTCTAATGCATCAAGTTTATGAGCTTTTTACTTCTTAGTATAATTGTAAGAAAAGAAGATTTGTAGCCAATTGTGCAAAATCTGAAAAATGCCACATTTGCGTCTACTCATTGCTCATTGCCATGGAAATTTTCTTTGCCACTCAACTGCCCAGATACCTGATTCTCATGTCCTGGATTAGTTTTTGCCAATGTCTTACCCAGGTATGACTTCATTTAATGTAACTTTGCTTGGGCAAGGATGCGTCCAGAAACAAGTCTATCTTTACTCAAAGGCATGTGACAGTTCTGCAGTCCAAAGCACTTGGTGCCTGTATTTGGAAAATGTCAACACAGCTCTACTGGCAACAAACAGAGGAGTAGCTGAAAGTACATTTTGATGGACTGGCCTACTGCAGTTACTTGTTTTTCTCCAGACTTTCACATCCTTGCAGATGCTGTCCGTTATACAAAGCATGAGAGGAAATAGCATCAAAAGAATCGAATTGTGACCTGTGAGCTGAAGGATGGCAGACAGGTGCTTCAGACGTCACTCAAAATAACCAAGCATAAGTGAGGAGCAGTACCATTGAGGGTCAAATGTTACACAGGTGTAAATTTGATGTCAGTGAAATAAAAATTGGTCACCAAGTCAAAAGGCTGAGACTTGGCTTAAAGAAACTCATCAGCACTGGGGACCTTCAAGAGCTGAATTTCAGTTCTTGAAGTCAGTAAACACTCTTGCTAAATTTCATTTCAAAAAGGGGAGGAAAAAAAACCTCACCCAGCTGGAGAAATTTTGACTGGTTTCCTGTGTGTGATGGGACCATGCTTTTGATAACCCCCGATAAATGCAACAGCAGTGGGTCATCAATGAGAGAAAAAGTTACAGCAATGATGGTTACTCTGAGCATTGTTTTGAACCACAACGATAATTACACCCCTCATTTTATCATGGCTATGTACTCGGTGCAATCTGTTGTATGAGAGCTACATATAGGGAGGAAGACAAACACCCATTTCCTCTCAGTATTTGGATTTGTTTTGGTCTCATGCCAGTGAAAGTCTCAGTCCAGGCACCTTCCACCACAAATCCTCACTTTTACTGTGCAACCTACTTATCACTAGGGCCTTTTTTGGCTGTGGTAGACCTTGGCTGCATTGATTAGTACAACCACTGACCCAGAGGGGGGTTGGCAGCTGCATTCTCCATTTCCTGCCCAGGCATCTGCTGCCTGATTGGAGGAAAGTAGTTCTTAAACCTTCTTCAAAACAGGAAACTTCTCTTCTCTCTGCTTCCTGAGATACAGGAACCGTCTCCGAAGCAACCCGTAGACAAAGACTCATATTAACTATTGGGGTGCCATAACAGATATAGAGGGAGTTCATAATTCAAGCCATAACCTACACTGAAAGCTTGGAAAGTGCCTCTCTATGCACCACTGCTCCCACCTCTCTGTGCCTACATTGCTGCCTCTTTAAATAGTCTGGATGTTAAGTAGCATATGATAATCCTATCCACTGGAAGCATTTGTAAACACTTTTCATCTTCATGATTAAATATTGATCTTGTGCCACCAATCTCTGGAACATAAATTTGTAATATTGCCCCTCTGACTTTGCATTGGAGAGGTTACTGAACACGGCGACATTGCCACTCTCTTTTTTCAAGTTTTTAATGACAGTACAAGTAGTACAAAAAATATTGATATCTCGTGCTTTGCTCTTTGAGTAGTTTCCCTGTTATGATCAAGCCTCCTTTAGTAGTCAGAAGTGGAGCTTTCAGCAAATCACTGCAGCTTGAATGCAGTCCATTGTAGTCCTGGAGAAAACTACGTTCAGGCTTATAGTTTGCAGTTTGCATCACTGAAGGCTTGTTACTAGCAGAGCCGGTGAAGCATAGCTGAAATTAATATAACCTTCTGTAATTCTGCATTCATAGACAGTGTCAAAAATTTTACCCTCAAGCTCTGATTTGGTGGATACTTTTAAAAGAGCCTGCTGATCAGCTGTATCTGATAGGTGGTTAAAGTGCACTTCAGAGCATAAAAACAAACACAGTAGATGAAAATCATAAACTGTGAGAAATCTTTGTTCTTATTATTGGGTTTGGACATAAATTCTACCTACATGATCATCTTTTCACAGCAAATGCAAAGCCCCTGCAAGCTCCACCCATAAAGCTGAGCAATTTGGATGTCTGAGTAATTTTCCTGGTGTTAGGCTTAAGGATAGAGCAGTAGGATATAGCAACATTCAGAAGTCACCCTTTTCTTTGCATTCAGCTACTTTCTCACCAAATACTTCCTGACAGTAGAGTGCTACAATGGAGGATTCCCATCAAACTGTCTGATTTCCTGCCAGCAAGCTATGCTGTTAATCCTAGAGTGGCTGCCTTCAAAATCTAGACTAATTATTTTGCCTATGACTCTACCCCGGTAATCAGCAGGTAACAGGGGAAGTTGTTATGTAATAGTGGCTCATGCCTGCTGTAATCCAAGCCACCTGAATTGCCAGTAGTGAATAGAGATGCCTTACAGAAGGGTTTCTTATTGTTTCTAGTGATTTTCATACACACAGAAGCCTGTCCTTTCACCGCAAGTGAATTTTAAAGGGAGAAGCAGTTTGCCAAGAGAAGCAATTTATCTTGATAAGCTGACTGATCTGGGTCATAAGGCAGACAAGCTCTCCTTCAGTTCTGTCACCAAACTAGGGGAGAAACCAGTATGTTTTAAGCTAACTACAAGCTGTATGTAACTCTTCTTGCTTTAGCCTCGTCATAAATGCAAGAAGAATGTAATGAGACACAAGCTTGCTACTATGGTCTTCCCAGTTCATGGGTGTTTCTTTGTTCTTTGGAGGAAAAAACTTAAACCTAGCTCTTAAAAGGTGATGTTATGCTGCATGAGGAGAGGTAATACAAAAGTGGTGTGATCAGAATATGGAAACATTTTTCACAGTGGCCTGGACTGTGGGATAAACTGCTTGTCTATCTATCCTTTGGGGCCATTTATGCTGGGATCCTTATTTGAGATTAAAAAGTTGTGAAATGCCCAACATTTCCTATTTTGAGCACCTCCCTCCTTGTTTCTTCAGTCTCTCTCATAGGTAACCAAGACCATTTTTTCTATTCTACTATGTCTAGAGTAGGCCAAGTGGTTCCAGGGTGTTATTCCATGTCCTGGCTGCAGTGCAAGTCAATGTGCTCCAAGTGGAAGTGCACGTGAGGAAAGATGTGAGGAACTCCTGCAGTTCTGACTTACTTCTCACTGAGCCAGGCAATTAACTTTTTGAGCATGCTCTCAGGCACTGGTATGGATGGTGAGAAACTCCACTAATACCGATTGTAATTTGGTGAATAAGCAACACAGGATGCGTGAAAGCCTCGTGGAACCAATGCACTCAGAAATGCTCCTCATGTGGAGCATCAAAACTGAAATCTCTCTGTTCTGTCTGGCATGGCTTTGCCTCTAGCAAGCATTTCTAAGTAATTACAGCTGTTTAAGGGTGTAAAGATCCCTTTTATTCCTAATTTTGACATTAGGTTTCATTTCACTGAAATTTCTCTGTGGAAGGTATCCGAGCAGCCTACTTTGGAGCACTTCTTTGATGTCCTCCAGGCAGAACTGCCAAATAAACACTGTTCCTGAATGAATCAGTCCCCATTTATATATCTGGAACATTTTTAGACATCACTAGGAGAAGAATGTGCACACAGCCACAAGAAAGTGTTTGTACAACCACTCTGTCAAAGCAGAGCAAGAATATCTTCTGCCCATTTTGTAGCAGTACTTTCTTTCAAAAGCATTGAGCCCTGGAACGAATGAAGCTTGCCTTCTCATAAATTTGTGTCATCCATGGTTTTCTTTCAAGTGGAACATAGTGTGAAGTCTGATTTTAAGATCTTGCCTGTAGCTGGGCTGTAAACAAAAAACTTTCTGAATTCCCTATGTCTGATAAAGAATGGACTCATACTGCAGTTTCTCCTGTACTGATTCCTCCTCTCTGGTCTACATGCCAATCCCAGGCTTTGATTTTCAGTGATGAGCATCAAAAGGAGAGTAACAAAGTTCAGCGGAAGGAATTTTAATGTGGAGGACTGAAGTGACAAGACACACAACAAGTGTATATGCTGGGTGGTAGCATTTATGAAGTTTTAAAGCTGGGTCAGAGCTCCTAGAGTCCACTTCTGATCCAAGCAGAGAAAAAGGGACAAAATTTAATCAGGTGACAATATTTAAAACTATTTAATTTTCTTAAGTGTTTTGATTCATGAGGACAGAATCACTGTCTTCATGTCATCACTGTCTCTATCCGTTCTCCTGTAACCAGGAGTCTTCCACAGTTTCTTAGCCTGCACCATTTTTCAGACTGTTTGCTCAAAGTTACAGAGGCATTAGCTTATATACTCTCAATGTGGATAAAAGTATATTGCTTTCCTAAAATCTGGATGTTGGATTTTTTTCTTCCAGGAAGCTAGAAAATATTTTTCCTGAGTTTCCATCACTCCAGGACATCTCTATTTTTGCTTAGTCGTGTCAGTAGCATACACTTTCCATGATTTTTGTATTCCTTAGTTAAGACAATAGTGATAAAACCATTTTGTACAGGGGTAATTATAGCTGATTATTTCCTATCCTTAAAACAGAGATACAGAGTTTTAATTGTTTAAAAACAATTTCTTGTTTTGCTCTGCATACCTTTTCACTTAATTAGAATTCAAGTCATGCTAGTTCTGTGACTTTTTTTGCAGTTCTGCATATTTTCTAAGTGTCCTTCCTGTCATAATGAAGGGTTCTTCAAAGTCTTGTGAAGGTCGGTGGTTTCAACATAGTGGGAACTGAGAAAATGATGGGGGGAAATTAGGAAAAAGAATTTGTTCTAGCATTTTTTTCCCTTCCTTGGGCACCTCGTAGTGGGAGAAGAGTTTAAATCCATTTTTGCAGATCCTCTTGAGCACTGGTATGGAAGGACTCTGAAAACAAGTGTGTTTCTTTTGAGAGGAACTCTCCCTTCTGTAAGCTGAGAAGAGAAGGGAGCCAGAGGGGCTGGGAAGCAAGAGGTCTGTTTCTAGAGGTCAATGTGAACTGTGAAAGGATTTTGCTCCTAATTCACAAGACCATCCTGGACCCTGAGACTTGCCAGACTTCTTACATTAAACAAGGGAAAGGTTTGCTTTGATTGAACTGTGTGTCTGGAGTATTCTACAGAGACCTCCTCCACTGGGGTTCCTTTGCCCTCCAAAACCAGGACCTTTCTGGGGGCAATCTGCCAGGGCTCCTGTTGCTGCTGTTACTGTGAATGGTGTGCACACAGCACGTCTCTTCCTATGTACCCACCCTTGCCTGATTATCTAGCCTTTATTTACAGCACCTGGATAAATAAGTGGGTTTTAAAATTATTTTCTCTATGGTTAGCTTTGGTGATATTGATTCATGAAAAAGGAAGATTTTGACTGACCAAGGGGCAAAAATACACTGGATAATACTGCATATCTAAGTGGCCAAAGACCTAATCAACTTTTAGAGAGCAGTAAAAATCTCCACAAAATCAGCAAATGAAAAGCATGTTTTTCATTTTCCAACAACAGGGACTTCAAATGTCATCCATTTTTCAGTGAAAAAAGCACCTATTTTCTCCTGGCTTTTAAAAAGAGAATATTATTTTGTATGCATTTTGCCAACAGCTGATAAATATTTCTGCAGATGG
The DNA here is from genome assembly GCF_027579445.1 of Ammospiza nelsoni. Lineage (NCBI taxonomy): Eukaryota > Metazoa > Chordata > Aves > Passeriformes > Passerellidae > Ammospiza > Ammospiza nelsoni. Next base: position 138,361 of record NC_080643.1, on the reverse strand, counting down.
ACTTTCAAAGAAAAACATGTTTTTCTGTCTCTACCAGCTTTTTACTTCCTTGCTTTACACAATTGCAGGAGAGAGAGTGAGCAGTGAGGAAAGTGGGGGTAGTTGTGGCTATTACTGTAAGTCTTTTTTTCCCACATCCAGTTTTGTTAACAGATATAAGACATGGCAAAACATCTTTTTCTTCATCAAGAAAGTAAATTTTATTTTGCTGCTGACTTAAAAAAAAAAAAAAAAAATATATATATATATATATATAATAGATACTATATTTATATTTTTTTATTTTATATATACAGGAATATATATATATATTCCTGCCCCCCTGCCTGCTCCAAAAGTCAAACTGATTTCTTGCATTTAAATTGTAAGTAACATTTTGAGACCTGCTGGCACTTTTCAGATTGACAGCGGAACAAGTGCTTGTGAGAACTTGTGAGTTTGAAGAATAAGTGACAAAAAATATTCAGAATGATTGTAGCTAGGCGTCTGCTGTATGTGTGAAAACACAATGTTCTTACACGTACTGGTAGGTCTGTGCAAATCCACAATCTGATTCTGAATTCAAAATTTTAACCTAAAGTTTTCAGCATGGTAAAAGCTGAAAAACTGTGTAGTATTGGCTCACTTATATTGCAGTTACTGTAGATTACAATTGTAACAGAGTGTCTTATAGCAAACACCTTGGTTCTTATTAAACACATGTACAACATCGAGGTGAGCTTTTTATTAATATATATGACTATATATATGACATAGATATACCAAATGCAACTATAATTAGACATGCTAATTCTATCAGTGTAAGACCTTATTAGGTCTTAAGTACTGCTCATGACCACACATTCTAGAAAACCAGTATGTCAATGTACAAGCATATCTTATTGAGTATGTGTGAAATTTTCAGATGCAGTTAGTGGGCTTGAATGCTTCAATTGTGTTCCATTCTGTGCTGCAGAAATGCTGTCTTACAGCTGTAGTGGCAGCTGTAGGTTCTGTGGATGTTAAAGGACTAAAAATCTTTAATTTACCTTGCAAAAAAATAAGAATCTGCATTTTAGAGGCCACTTAAAAAGTCTCTTTATGGGTTTTTTAAATTCTGCTTTTAAATTCTTACTTGAATTTACATATTATATCTAATTAAAATACTTCAGCTTCTTGGTGGAGTGATATGAGTGAAAAGAAAATGACACAACTCTAGACAAAGCTATTGTTTTACATTTCCCTGGATAGCCATATGACCACATGGGACCTTGTGCAGATAAAATATGGCTATTTTGCATTTTAACAAAGGTGAAAATGAAATAAAATCTGGGGGCTTAACAAACCTGTTGATAGTGTAGTAGGTGTTGGTGAAATAAAAATATTTGGTCCGGTTTGACAGTTTGTCAACAGCACTTTCAATCCGTATTAAACACTGAGTACTGTCTTAAATATTGTTCCCTGTAGGGGACATAACTGTCATCTGTCTTCAGGTGATTGCCTGCGCCAAAAATGACAAAATTTAAGTGTTGTCGGTGACATCATGCTGGCCGGCATGTGCTATACAGAGGGAAAGCCTTCTTTTAGTAGGGTGTTGGAAGAACCAAAATTTTCATGGGGACTGTTAACCTGGAAGCTGCTGTGAGTTGCTTCCTGTCTAGCTCCACATTGCAAAATGTGTTTCTTCCAGCTGCCAGGGGAATCTCTTGGGATGCTACATAATTGTGCATGGTGCCGCTGAATGGAATTAGGCAGTTTGTAAAACACAGGAGAGGAATGCCTAGATGGGCCAGCTAGCTCGTGACCATCATACATATTGTACTTTTGCCAACGATCTGGCTTATACCCTGCTCAGTTTGTTCTGTTGGGAGTATTACTGTGATGGATGGGTAGACAAATTCTTTGGATTATGTAGTATGTGGCTGAACAGGTCATCTGTTATTTTACCTAACTCAAGACTCTTTGCTATCACTGACGGCTGTCTGAGCAGAGCTCACAGACCTCATTGCTGTTTCTTGAGGTGAAGGTCTGCGGTTCATTTTAATACGTCCATTTTCCATGGGAAACATTGCATCTTTTTGCCTATTTTCATTCTGGTTGTCTTCCTCTTACTTGGATGCTTTTGGGAGAGCTGGAGGGGTCTATACCAATTCCATGGTGCCTGACTTGCATTAAATGCAAGACACAAAGATTTAGGCAGAGATTTTTCCATCCAAGAAGTCAATAGAGACAGGCAGAGAGGTACACCGTCTTTCCTTGACTGGGTAGGTGCTACTCTCAGACATGTGCTACTGAATAAGAACTGCTGGCAAGCACTGCAGTTGCCTTTGTGCACTTACTTAATTTCGTGCTTTTTTACCTGGGGGAGGGCTCTGGGAAAGCAACAGAAGTCTCCTCCCTCAAAACCCCAGCACTTCTATATAAATATTTCCTTGGAAAAATTAGCTTCCCATTTTCAGCCCCTCTCCAGAAGAGCTTCCAGATTCCCCTGTGGAGCTTTGACTTTGGCAGGCTCAGGAGACCACAGCAGTATTGCTTTACCCCGGCTACAGAGGGTCCTGGGCCTTGCACACACCCTGGCAGTTCACGCCCTGCGGGCACCTGGCCCTTCAGGATTGTGCCTGGGACCATCAGCCCCACAGCCCATGCCTGTTCAGCAGCTGTGGAGCAAAGAGGGGCACAGCTGTTTCTCAGGCTGTCTGACAAGGCAAGCCTTTGGTTTGGTACAGCCAAAAGAGATACTGCCTGTGGTACATTGCTTGAATGTACAAATACAGCTGCTGTTTATTGCCTTGTTTTTCAGGGAAAGCCGTCAGTACGTTCAGAGACTCAGGGAATTTCCACTATTTTTCTCAGCGCTCCCCCCACCCCCTTGGCCTTCAGACACACACATTGTGTTGTTTTGACGTAATTTCAAGCAAATATTTTGCCACCGAGAGGCAGTGCAGGGTCACAGAGGTCCTCCAGGCTTGGGCTTCAGGCTTTCAGCCCTCCCCAGTAAACAATAGCTCTATAACTCATTAAAACTCCCTTTTGATTACTTTTTCCTGTTTCTGATTGTTTTGGAGCAGCAGGGGTGGATTCCACACTCAACAAACTTCTTTTTCCTGCTGCTAAATTTAAATGTCTCTGAACTGAAAGGATTTGCTAATCTCTTCGGCAATAACTCCATCAAATACAAACTATAACTTAAAACAAAATTTAGACTATTTCTGAATGCTACAAGGGAATTGTGACTTGGTTTTGCAGAACAATTTTCATGTCTAGGATTTTTATTTAGCTGTCCCTTTTTTTCTTTTTGTTCAGACAGAGAAGTTACCCAGACCCTAGTACCTTTTCTGATGGTTACTGTACCCTCTTCACTTTCAGATTTAGTAATAGTCATGTTTTCCCATTATGGCCTGCATGAAACCAAGCTGGTAATCTTGCTTATCTCCTATTTTCTTCAAATTCATTTATTATCTTCTGCTTCACATCATTGATTCAACACTCCTTTTTCTGTATCTATTCTCTGAATGCTTTTTCACTGCATGGTTTTCTCCTACTTGCAAGTCACCTGATTTACATGATCTACCTATAAAACTCCCTCACTCAGCTGACTTCTCTGACAATTTGCATATTCCATCTTTTATTTATAGCAGGGGTAAACTCCCGAATTGTTTTCAGCAACCTCTAGTGTCCTCGTAGGCCAGATATAGATTAATAAATTAACAATTTTCTTTGATGGACAGCAAGGAGCATTTAGGAAAGTGAATTGCAAAAAATCCAATTCTAGGGAAAAATATGTGCAAATTTATCCATCCACATCCTTTTATCACATACACTGCCCACACATACATAGACACTAATCTGCTCAATCTGTACTAACCTAGCATGAAACCCGCTTTTCAGATATAGTGCAAAAATGATGAAATAACCAATTAAAATGTAATCTGTATAGCACAGGTCCCTATGTGGATTTAATTAGCAAGACAATAATTTACTTCTGTCATTTTTAAACCCATAAGTAGGATCTCTGGGAGAACAAAATATGAACATATATAAAGATCCAGTGTGTCCTGACAACCTTCTTGGAAATCTGCTGTTATTATTTGTTATGCATGCCAAGGAAAAAATATATTTTTCCTGCCCAAAGAGCAGACATCCTAAACAAAAGCAAAACAGACTGCAAAAGCAGATAAATACGTTTGGGCATACCGTCCCTCACTTCGTAACTGCCCCTCGCTTCCCCTCATGCTCCTCCCCAGCCTGCTAGTTTGTTCTCTGTTTTTTGTTTGTTTGTTTTACTTCTGTTGCCACTGGCTCAGTTTTAAGCACCCTCTGAGCAGAAAAACTGTAAAATGACACAGTGTAGTAGATTCCAGAGTGGACTCTGTGCCCAGAAGGCAGAATGACAAAAAGACAACTTCTTCGAAAGAATTATGCAGCCTTTTCTTTTACCAGCCTAGCTACTAAAGTTGTCCTTTGCAGAATAAGCCAGGGACAGAGACAGAACTGTTCTGTCTGTAGCAAGTGCTGTGTAGTCTTGCAAGGTTTGCTACCACAGTAATGAAACCATGTTCTTTGCCTCAGAAAAGACACGTGCCTCCACTGTAAAGTGGACAATTTTGCCATTGTTTTTTCTTCAATGATGAAAGGGAGCACCTTTCTGCACAGTCTGGAGGTGATAGTGCTTCAAGGTGACAACTAGTGGATTTTAAATCTGAATGGAAACTTAAAAGTCACCTTAATAGCACACTGAGATGTTGCCGCCTCCACAGCACGACTTGTTCCTGCCACATGAACAGGCATGTTTTGCTTGTGGTGGTCTTCAGAGAGATGCATTTTATATATCTGTCATGGCTTTGGCGTGACAGATACACAGATACACTACTGCAGAGTGTGAGATAGAGCTGAATCTATCTGAATTTCATCTTATTCCTAACTGCTTTATAAGGTATCTCAAGATGTGTAAGCAGTAAAGCAATAATAACACATCACAATGCACTCATCACAGACCATGAAGAATAATAGCCTATGAGTCAAGCAATATGCCCTCTATAAATGATATGATGCTTCTTGCAGACAGGAATATTAATCACTCCAGGAACTGACAGGATCTGATGAGAGAGACTGTTATTAATATTATCTCCCTTGGAAACATTTGCAATGGTAATAGTAATTTTAATAATGCTGGAACAAAATTAGCTGGGTTGGCTAGCTTTGTAGCAAATGGGAACACTGAGGAAGGCAATACATAAATAGAGAGACTAATTCATGAAGGAGGTGGACCAGATTTCTCTCTTGACAGTTCAGACATGATAAGGAGAGGGGGAGGGAACTTTTGGTTTTAAAGGTTGCATTTGCTTCATCAATTGTCAAAATCTTGTTAAAAGTCTAATGCAGTCATGATGTTTTTGTTGCTGTCCAGAGACTGAATGTATGTAATAGAGCGGCCTTATATACAATTTTTGCCACAAGCAATTTACGATGATTATATTATTCCGATCTGTCTGGTTCCCAAGGAGCCTCTGAAACCAAATCGTATCAGCGGAAGATGAATATTAACAATCCTATCTCTCTCAGGAGAGCTAACAAAAGAATGGAGATCTCACATTTAGGTTCAACACAAAGAACTTTGAAATGGCTGTGGAATTATTGATATCAGTTCTCAAGATTCCTAGTTCAGTTATTTACTGCTTGGCTTTTCTGCACCTGTGCCACAAGCCAGCAAGATTACAGTGGAAATAATGAATTTGTAAGCTAAATAATGAGTAACGTGTCATAAGGGTTTAGTAGGAAAACAAAGTGCCAAGAGGACTGCATTTAATTTCTTCCTTTGTTACATTCTGCATACCTGAATATGCCATCTGCCTTAGAGTACTATATACCAATTAATAATGAGAAAACAGATAAATTTGGAGCAGTGCTTTAGGCAGATAGCAAATTGCCCAATAATTTTTTAAAAAATATTAAACCAAATAACTCTATGACTTACCTTGAGACTTATCTCTGAGCATCCAGTATGATACATTCAAGCTGTGTTGATAGCTGTGACTGGCAGTGAATCCACCAATGCTGCATTACATTCCCAACTGGAAAACTATAATAAGGCATTTGGCTTTAAAACGTCTCAGGTAAAAGGAGGAAAAGTAAATTAAATTGTAGAAATTGAGACATTTTCAAACCTTTCTTTCTGGCCCAATTCTCTTTAATAGTGGTATCAACTGAAGAGAAAATTTAGGCTTCTCCCAATGTATTTACGAGACGCACAGAAAATAGTTACCCATATATGAATTATCTTATCCCTGGAAAGAGTGTGGTAAGATGCTTATTTAGTTGCTCATGTAGGCAAAATGCTGATAAGAAATTCTGAAAAAAAAACCTCTCTATTCCAGAGCTTAATAATTTAAAACGGGGGAAAATACTACAGTTCCTGCCCCTGCATATTGCTGCCTGAGATAGATATCAATCTCCATTCAATATTTTAATAGACTGGGATGAGACTTTATTGTTACTATGGCCTAATATCTCAGTTCTCTATTTACAAGAACAACTACTTAGGACTTAAAGTGGTTAAAAGGAATTTCTGTTGGAAAAGGCCAGTTTGCCTGAAATACTTTGAGGAGGGAGAAATTATTAATTTGCGCCTTTTCCACAAAAAAAACCTCTTTTAAAATTAAAGATGTGACAAGGGTGGCTTTGCAATGCCTGCTATCAGTCTCTCTCCTGAGCATAAGAAATATCACATCAGTTTAAACAAGCAACAGTGACTATTCATTATTTCCTTCTGTCTACTTGGCATGGAGCTGATAGCAGAGCTAGAAAATTCTCCTTTGCTTTGCTTAGGTTTTTCCCAGTCCCAGAGTTAGATGGATCCTCATCTAACTCTGCCAGTCAGACAAAGATTCTCAGAATAACTGACAATTTTGTCCCCAATAACTGGTTGCCTAATGTGATGACTAAATTCTGAAACCAGGGTTAGTGACCACAGAGTGATCATATGGATAAACTATGCAATGGACTATGCCTGTTTTGGATAAACAAGTTTCTGCTCAATGAATGCCTCCAGGTTCAGCACAGCATGTGCATGTGATAAAAATCATGCACAATGTTATTTTCAGCTTGTGTTCTCCTTCTCTACCAGCACTATCAATAAACTTGAAATAAAATGTGGGTTCAACCATTTAATGTGTTAACATGACGTGACATAGCAGACATGAGAAACGGACATATTTTCACATGGAAATAGCACTTTCAGCCTCTCCATTGCCATAGAAGCTACATCATAAAACTGCAACAAAAGCCTTTACAACACCATAGTAGATATTTCACTCACAACTACTGCCTTGCCACCTGTTTTAGAAAGGTCAAAGACAGGAGCCTTCACAAGTAGGAGCCTTGACATGAGTAAGTCAGTCAAAGAAGGAAAACCTCTGCCAAAACCAGGAAGGTACTAAATAAAAACAACCACGTGAGATGCCTGTTACTCTCAAAGGGATAGTACCTGTTTGGAGAGAAAGATTTCAGGAGCAAACTCCTAACATTCCTACTCCTTCACAGAAATACTTTGAGTTCTGGAACTCCAATCCAGCAACACCTCAGGAGCACTGGTGGTCGCTTCATGTCAAAAGAGTCACAGCTAATTTTCTTGCACTTAAAAGCTATTGAAGGAGCAGACAATACTGGGCATATATTGCCTATAGATCCTCCCCCTCTTTCATTGTGTTCTGGTTCATGTGACCTTATAGTGGCCCCTTGTATTTTTTGCTCTTGGGGAGGAAAAGTCTCTGTGAGGAGAGAGGGTCTGAGCAGCACAATGCATGGGATTGCATTTGTCTCTGTGTTTCTACCCAGAGGGGCTTCAAAGTAACTTACGCTAGGAAGGTGAGATATATATAATGTCCCTGCAGCTATGTGAGGAGGGTTTCTGTACACTAGATCAGTGTTTAAACACATCACCATTTCCTGTCTATGAGTGACACAGGAAAATTGCTTTAATTTTTCTATTTTTTCTCAGATGTAGAGAAACAATTTTAAAGAAGGAACAGGAAAGTAGACAACCCAGCATAAAAAGAAGAGGACCTTTTCTGTGTTGATTACTCCTAAAGCATTTTTTCTCAACACTGCTAAATATAATTGTCTTCTAGGGAGTTTCTATCTTTTAAAGGGCAAAAGAGATTTGGTGTGCTTTTTCATTCACTTGCAGCCAGTCTCTGTTGTAGTTTGGCAGTATTCGAAGATCTTTGTAAAAGGGTTCTGAGCCGAAGTTAAATTTTGTGCTCCGAACCAGTGCCCACAAAAATATGTTCTCTTCACTTTCTGCTCCGTCAGGTTCACTTACAATCTTCTGGGAAGAATCAAGAAAATCAGTAAATTCTTTTGGGGCAGAGAACTATTTAAGCAGTGTTGAGAACTGGCAGCTGCCAGAGGCATACTCAGGAATGTGCCCAGGTGGCATGTGCCATAAAATTTTTGATACCAGAAGAATTTGCACACCTCCTTTCACCTGGTAGGAAATAGCTAATACGCAGGAGGGTGACTGCAAGAAGTGACATGCTTCTCATCACAGAGGCTGCTTGGAGCCCCTGCTTGTCCCAACAGGTCCATACTGAATCTCCAAAATCATGCCTGGATGAGCAGAGGATCAACAAGTGCTCTTGACTTGTATTGATGTCTTAAAAGTACGTGTGGTATTTTCCTGGCAAGGAGAATGTGGAAAGGCTGCAGGCAGCATGATGCTAGTTAGGAAGAGCACGTGTGCTGAAAGTCAGATCTGTCTCAGAAACAGATTGTCTAGTTTTGATACTCCAGACCAAGCATACACTGGGTACAGGTAGTAAAAAGAGAGAAGCAGGAATTAGGCACAGACCTACAGCAATTTTGTTTTTGTGGTCTAATCTTAAGGGGCTCAGATCCTGTGCTCCGACTGGAGCCATCCACTTCTTTAAAACCCTCTTCTTATTCCCCAGCTTTCAATTCCTGTGAGTTGTGGTGATGAGAATGGCTTTGCCTCGCCTTGCCCTGCAAGAAAGAAAAGAACTACTACAGCACCCTCCAGCCTCTGCCATCTCCCAAACATACTTCTTCATCATCGGGCTTCAGCTACAGTTGTCAACTAAAGAAAATTAAAAGCATTAGATATGAGAAGTACCTCCACCAGGCCAGCTCAAACAATGACAGAACAATCTTTAAATGTTCAGGCATAGCCCACCGTATCTCTGCCCACTGCAGCACCAGCCAGGAATTCCTGATAACTTTTTACTGAATGCATTAAGGTATTTTTTCTGCATCAATAAGAGTAGGTCTGTGACGTCAAGAGCTTGTCTTTACTTTGCAGAAACTTATTATCTTATTATCACTGTTTGCAAACATCTGTGCTCAGCATTTCCTTCCTTGTATTACTGAAATACTAAGTGTTCAGAAAGCCTAACCATCAGCCATAAAAATCAGTAACCGGCTGTATGCACTAATGCGGAATTAAAAGCATTATTTGGGTGATTTACTTTAAGCACATATGTGACAAAGGAGCCTATAAAAATTACAGGCTGCTTATTTTCCTTTTTCCTCTGCTGCTGCAACACTTGCAGCGATTAGTTGGCATTTTAAAACGTGTTAGGGTGTAGGGGAGGGTTTTTCTTGTGGTTTTTTGTTCTTTGGGGTTTTTTGACTCACAGACAAACATAGGTAACCCATCAAAACTGAAAGCGGAAAAGCGATGTATTTTTTACAGCTGGAATCTTGGCTTGGATTAAACGTCTTCCTTTTCCTGTTTTGTCCAGGGCTCCCAAATCTGTATTTTCTCACTATCTGGCGCTCTCAGTGCTACACATTCTTCCAAGCTGGAGATCGGGAGCAGCAGCGAGGGAGGCCGGGAACAGAGAACCGAGCACTTTTTTGTGCGCCCGTGTCCAGCGGTAACACATTTTGGCCACCCCAGACCTGCGCCCTTCCAACCGGCGGGCGCACTCTGCTGTCTCTCCGGAGAGCGAAGCCGCCACGCCTGCCGTCCGGCCAGGCAGCACCCACCCGACGCCGAGCGCGGCCAGGGCCGATAGGACACGAGCGCGGCTCAGCCGTGAGCGCGGGGCGGGCGCAGGCCGGGCGCCGGAGCCCCGCCGTACGCTGCGGTACTTCCGGCCGAGCCGTACCCGCTTCCGCCCGCACTGCCTCTCTTCTCCCAGCTGCGGACAGCTCGCTTGGGCCCCGACCAGGTAAGCGCATCCCCGCGGACGGCCACGGGCCTCTGGATGTTTCCTGGCCGCCGTGCCCGCGTCCCCCCTGGGGCAGAGGAGGGGGCGAGGAGGGCCCTGGCACTGCGCCGGGCGAGGGCTGATCGGCATCCCGTCCCCCGCCAGCGTCTGCCCCGGCCGCTCGCCCGTCTCGTGGCCGTGCCTGCGCTCGCTGGCGAGCCGTGGGGCTGGAGCAGGGTCGCGGCCGGCGGGCGGACCGCCTGCCCCGGGCGGCCGCGGGCGCGTGGTCCGGCCGGCGCTGCCGGGGCTGCTCGCCCGCTGCCACCCCGGCGGCGGCTCCTCGCGAGCGAGGGGCCGGCCTTGACCGCGGGTGACGCGCGCAGTGCCGTGGGCTGTGTGTACTGAACCGTGTCTGAGCGGGGTTCAGAGCTCTGCTGCCATGAGATGCTTTCTGCACCAACTTAATAATAACAGGTCGCCAATTGAAGTTCATAATTTTATGCTATACTATCAAAGTTTAAAGGTAATTTTTTACGTATTAGGAGATGGTATAAAGTGTATGTTCTAACGTGTAGGATGTATGCAAAGATACATACATACCTGATAGTCCTTAGAGGAAACACATTTTTATGTCTGCTGTTTGACTGTGTATCAGTTAATATTTGGTTTTATTTCCCAGGGATCGGTGAATTTTAACTTTGGAGTCCTCTATGCTAAGGATGGTCAGCTTACAGATGTTCAGTAATGGTGAGTTTTTCACATTCTCCTTAATTGTTTTATTCATCTGCATTAAAAAAAAAAAAAACAAGAGTAAAAAAAAAAAAAGTGCATGTTTATTATTTTTTGTTATGTCTGTTTCCTCAGTATTTGCTGGAGCTCTGCTTACCGAAGCTTTGGGTAAAACAAGCTTTGGGCTCCTTCTGTCCCACTGGGAGTTGCCCAGTTTGGTTGCATCTGGTGAAATTCACCCTGAGACCTTACAGAACTAGCTCAAACTACGTGAGAGCCATTTGCAGTTCTCTCCACACACCTGGAGAATGGGCGATGTTTCTGAGGATCTGGCAAGTGTACTTCTATCAAAACTCAGTCTGTGAAATTCCAGGGGAAAACCCTTCTGTGTCCTGAAGGGTTCAAACTCTGGTGAGGATCCAGTTATCAGGTGCTCACCTGGATGGTTCCAGCTCCCAAAGTGAACACTTGTACTCTTGCCCTGTAGTTTATATCTGTTGTATTTTTGTTATTTTGCAAGACTTTACGGCTTTGCAAAATATTGTGCATTTCACTCTTTGGAACCTCTCAGATGGTTCTTTGGTGCAGCACCACCCCATGGGACACTTGGCTGCTCTCCTGAAGGGGTTGGTCGCTAGAATTGTAAATCCTGGAGAGTTTATAAGTCTTCTGTCCCCAGGGAGGTATCATGCTTTGTTTACCTTTGTTCTGTTGGTTAGGCGCTGCTTCTCGTTGCAAGTATGAATTTCAAACTGCCCTGTTCTTATTTTAACTGTTTTCCTGGTTCTCTCCGTCCGGCAGGGAAAGACTCTCGTATCCTTGTCGTCGGGCTCGGTGCTGTTCAAGAAGATGCAGAGACTAAAAAAATCATAAGAAGCAAAATATGACTGCCGGGAAAAGAAGCTGGAGAGAGCAGAAGGTGATATTGTTATCCTTACCCTGTATTAGAAACATCCGCTGTGCTTTGATGCTGGCAGCTGCCAGGGGCTTGTTAGCTCTTTGTAGGCAGGTGTAGGTGTTCACTTGTAGGTTTTTTCTCTGGACAAGTCAATTCAAACTTTGCTAAGCTTATATTTGCAGATTACTCTCTAGCACAGTCCAGCATGACATTTTTGAATGTTGTAAAAATACCATGTTACTTGGAAATTGCTAATGATGAGAAGATTTAGGGAAAAATAAGATTTCAGGGTTGGGAGATGTGAGAAGAATTTTGTGGGGATGTTAGACTGAAATAAAGCACACTTGAAGCTGGACTGGCACGCTGGCAGATCCCCTATTAAACAGTGGTGCTGAGATTAGCCTGGGGGTTGCCTATGGTTTCTGTAGAAATCAGTATTTCCTGGTCTTCAGAAGTAAGCTGCTTTGAAAAGCTGGAAGGTGCAGCATACTGACAATCCCCGTGCTTCGGATTAAAAGTAGATTTCAGAAGGGTCCTAGGCTTTTGTCTTTTCCTAGAAGTCGATGTAATCCTATTGAGGAGTTTTTAATTCTGTGTTGCCATCTCATCCATCAGAGCCCTGTTGTACTAATCATCATACAGATACAAAACAAAAAATCAGACCCTGTCCCGACCACTTAGAGCCCAGAACACGATTTCCTCAGGCTGCCATTTGTGTGCCATCGGTACTCACCACGGAAGCGAGCTGGGGATTGTCGCAGCTGTTGGGAACAAACCACTTCTCGTCACACAGAAATGGAATTGGGACAATGCCTCAACCAGCCCCTCTCTGCCATCGTCTCCTGAATCTGCAGCAGAGCAGTTCCAGTCCATCCGGGCACGTGTAATCCAGCTCCTGATGATCTGAGCGCACGGAGCAGCGCTCAGCTGCTGTGGGGGGCTCAGGGAAGGCAGAGTGTGCATTGTCGTCTTCCTGAACGTACAGACAAATCAAAGTGAGAAGCCACAGGGTGGAAATCAGTCGCATATATGCTAAATAAAACTTGCAGATTTATTTAAGAATTGTTTCTGCTTGTTCTTTGTTGTGCTTCTGTGCTTAGAAAACCTCCCTTTACAATCAGTTCAGTTCATCAGTTGAACCTTTGTTTGCAGACCCTCAGTGAGCAGAATTTGTTGCAGAGTCAGTGCACACTGTGCTGGCCTCCTGGGAGTGTGAGGAGCTCATGTGTACTACTTTTTGCTTTAGGACGCTCTGAGGTATTTATTCCTTTTGGGATGAGAATTCCCAAGAGAGGTAGTTGTAAGGTATGACATCGGGAAAAAGCCTGTGTTGTTGGAATGTTGTTGTCAAAAGTTAATTTTTCCTTCTTTCTTAGCCAGTAGTTAGCTTTTTGCTTAATTTTTGTAGTATCATTATTTTCTTGTTTTAAAAACTGCTTCAAAATAACTTCAGTGGCTGGCCATTGGTACCTTGTTCAGATTTGCCTATTTGCTTGTAGCTAAAATGTTCACATCTTGTTTATCATTCTGTTTAAGAAACTGCTGCCCAGCCAACTAATAACTGAATATCTATCTGTCTAGGACACAGGGAGAGGATTTAGGTAATGTCTTTGTTTCCAGAAAAAAGTTGTAGTGTAGTTTCTAAATAGAGGAGAAGGGGGTGAAGACTCGGGGCTCTGATGCTGTTGGGGCACCCCAAGGTCCCCAGGAGAAGGAGCCCCACTGGGATGCAGGAGCAGGTGTGTTCTCATGTAATATAGAATAAATTATAAATATAAATATGAAAATCATAAATATAAAAATATTTTTAAATACTTAAATGAAGCAGGTTTTTTAATTTGTCAATAGGCAGTGTTTTGATTACAAAAATTATAAATACAAATAATATAAAGGTAGAAATCTAAGTATAGGAATATATCATAAATAAATAGAGATATATATATATATAAAGTTTAAAAACATAAGGAAAAATTAGTTGTAGCAGTAGATATGATACATAATATAAATAAATACATTTATAGAATTTTTTATATATTATATATAATTAATACACTGCATCAAAAGAAACTAAATATAAATGTGAATATAATTATACTAAGTATAAAAATATTTCAATATCGTTTGAAAGAAGGTTTTTTTTGTATTTATTTGGTTAGAGATGGGGGCTTTATTTTGAATAAAAGAAGTATTATAGAAATAAAAATTTAAATATAGAAATATACAATCTATAGAGAAAGATATTTGTAAAAACACGAGCGAACGACGCCGCCTTCGGCCGAATGGAACGAGCTCAGCCGAACCCAGGCGAGACCGGCGGAACCTGACGGCCTCGAGCGAACCGAGGCCAGGCTTGCGAGGCTGCCTGAACGGAGCCGAGCTCAGCCGAACCGAGCCCGCTGCTCTCGTGCGCGCTAATTAGCGCGAGTGCGGTCACAGCCCAATGAGCTCCTGTGCCACCCCGCGCTCCCGGTCGTGTCCGTGCGATGGCCGCGCCGCCCGCGGGACGCGGCAGCAGGAGAGCCCCGAGCCGGGCGAGTTTAACGTGAGGCGGCGCCGCTTGCCCGCCCTCAGGGAGCCGAGCCGAGGCGCGCCGAAAGCACGGAGAGCGACTCCGAGTTCGGCCGAACCGCGCCGAGCACAGAGTGGCTCCGAGTTCGACCGAATGAAGCCGAGCCGCGCCGAACGCACGGAGCGGCTCCGAGTTCGGCCGAAGCGAGCCGAGGTGCGCCGAAGAGGCGAGTCCAGAGGAATGCAGCCGACAATAGCCGAGTGTAGCCGATTATAGCCGAATTTAACCGAGCAGCTGTGAGCGTTGAGGTGAGCGTGCATCACTGCCGGCCTGGGATTGAGTGAAATGCACTAAGGAAACCAGCTCTGGGGAGGGAGGCAGGGAAATACTCTCTTAACGTTTACCAATTCTTCCGTCAAACTCATCACGGCAGGACAGCGTGACGACTGAAAGTGTAAGAAGATGTGGAGGGCAACAGAATCTGACAGGAGCATCGGACGCACAAGTGCACGAATTTTGCTTTTTGCTTGGATGTAAACTCAGAAGTTGTAAGGAATCTTGGAATGAGAAAGGACATTTCAGAAGTAGAAGAAGTTGTTGTTACAGTCCTGGAAAAGCTTTTGTTCTAGCTAATAAAAGAAGTTAGTTTAAATTTAAAAAAAAAAAGTGTTTTTTTTTTTTCTTCAGTATTATATTCATTGGTGGTATATGGTGTGTTGTTTTATTTCTTGATATTATTAACTCTGTGTAAATTGGTTTTTGAGTGAAGCTAACTTTCTGGATGGGTTGGTTTCTATTTGAGGTAGGATTAATTTCAATAGGTTTCTTTCATAGATTTCTGATAGGTATTACTGGGATTTTGGTTTTGTTTACTGTATGTATAAACATAGAGATTTGGTAGGGCCAGCTGGGCTGCTGGAGTTTTGAGTGTGAATTTATTAGATGGCTTTTGTTAAATACAGAATAATTATGTAAGGTAACAGAAAATTACCCAATTTATCCAGTAATGTAATCTTACCACAAAGTTTTATATCTTACCAGTTTTCTGTTCTTCTGCTCCAAGTAGCTGTTGCAAAAAAGAAAGTGCTGTTATTTTTCTGAAGTTTTCTTCTATAACGAGCCCTTTACTGCCCTTGAATCTGAGAGGAGCCAAACAGCTGCAGCTGCTCTGAGGGCTTTTATACCCAGTGGGATTAGCCCCCCCCTCCCTTTTCCTGGGTGCCATGGGAACGAGAGGCGGGCACAATCAGGGGTATATTAACCCCAGCCGTGGCTGAGGGGCTTCATTCCCTCTCTGGGATGTGCTGGGGTAAGAGCTCTCCTCTCATTTCAGTGAAGAGGGTTTTTCAGCCCATCTCAGCTTGTTTCCAGCAGGTGTTTCTGGGCATCTAAAACACAGAGGCTTGGAAGATTCTGTGAAGAAAACAACATGAAATACAGGGAGTATTTAAGTTTGTGATTTTGGATTGTGTGTTGAGGAGTGGTAAGGTACTTTTGTAATTTTTGGTTTTGCTCTCCTTTTTCTTTTTTTTTTTGGTTGGATTTTTCTGGGGGTTTTTCGGTTTTTTTGGGGTTATTTTTTGTGGACTTTTTGATTTTTCGTGGCTTTTTTGGTTGGTTTTTGGTTGGTTGGTTTGGTTGGTTTTTTGTTTTCGTTCTTTTTGGGGGGATTTGGTTTTTGGATTTTTTTTGGGGTTTTTGTTTGTTTTTGGGCATTTTTTTGTTTCATGGGGGTTTTTTGTTTTTGTTTTTTTTTTTTTTTTTTAGTTTTTGTGGGTTTGTTTTGTTTTTGGTTGTCTTTTTGTTTTCAGGTTTTTTTTTTTTTTTTAGTTTTTTAGGTTTTTGAGGAGTGCAATGTCTTGAAATTCCAGGTTGTATCAAACACAAGGCTTTTTTCAGCAGATTCATCATGTCACAAGAGGGATCTGCCCAGTGTCAAGGATGATGTTTGAGATTGAGGCTTCAGATGAGTTGAGGATTGTGACTAGGAGAGGGAGGGTAAGCAGGCATCCTGTTAGGAGTCATTGTGGTTGTGTGTGGGGTGGAGGTTGAAGGCAGCAGGGTGAGAAAGGGTATTTATTTGTTTATCTGAGGGGAAAAAAAAAAAGCCTTTCCCCCAAGGCTTCTCAGAAGCCTAGGAGAGGTTTTCACATGTCTTACAACACACAAGGTCATCCACTGCACTCACAGGAATGCCATTTAACTTTGCCTTTCTCTTAGCCAGGTGCCACCCCTAATGAAGGCCACAGCCTTGGAATGGGGATCAAGCTGGAGCCTGAAGGAGCCAGGCACACTCAGGAAAGGGCAAGTAGCTGCCTTGGTGGGATTTGGCCCACATAGCTCTGAACCCATACTTTGGTTTTGGTTTTCTTTATTGTAGCTGTCCCAGAGGCATCACAGGGCCCTCCAAGGCAGACTCATTTCAGGTGCAACACGGACCCACATCACCCATCATGCAAAAGATAAGTCGGGGGCCACGGCCTGGAGATGGGACTATGAGAGAGTAGCAGGTTGGGAGTTCTTGGGACAGATTTAAAATTTAGCAGAGGGAAAAGCAATCTTCTCCAAGGGCCTCTTAGGACAGCTAAAGGGAGAGGCAGTGGGCAGGGGGGCAGTGCAGAACAGCTCTGGTCTGTGTCGTGTTGTCCGGTGTGCTGTGTTCCCTAGTGTGTCTTTGGGATCCCTTTTGCCTTCTCCCCTCGAGACCCTCACCACAAGCATGATGTGTCGTGTTTCATGTCCCCCTGTTTGTCACGTTCTGTGTCACGGGTGCGTGCACACATCGGTGCCCGAGCTGTTCTGCCCTGCCGCATGGCCTGCTGCAATAGGACAAGCCTTGGGGAGTTGAAATTTGCAATGTGGGCTGTACTTGGACTCTAGATGCTGTTCCTAGATTGACATAAGGTGTTTGCAGCTTGTGAGTTATCCTGGTGGTGTTTGACATATGTTGTAACTTTCTTCCAGGGGCAGATGCATTCCACGTGTGGCAGAGGGTCAGGGTCAGGAGGTGCCAGGCCTTCTCAGGAGCGCGGTGAGTAGCAGAGTGGTGGGGTTTTGGCCGATGCGGTGCCAAGATCAGGCACTGATGTTTGGTTTTGTTTAATACAGCTGTCTGAGAGACCCCAGCCCCGGTGCCAGCAGGACCTTCCCAGATGACAAGGTGGCCTTTGTTTGCACCTGACACAGACTGGCATCCCCAGATGTCTGAGAGATAAGTAGAGGGCTGTGACCCACAGTGGGGATGAAGGCATGGTGCTTGTTTGGGAATTACTGGGAGGAGTTTTTGAGTTCAGTTTGGAGGGGGGAGTGTTCATTAAACGGCTCGTTAGGGCCCATGAAAGCCAAGTCTCACTTGATCACAGTGCTGAGGTGTGCAGGGCAGAGCAGTCCTGGTGTGTATCGTGTCACTTGTCTGTTGTGCATTGTGTGTTGTTTGTGTATCTCCTGTCTTTCACCTTAGGCCTTTGAGGGCCCTGTCAGTACCCCTGGCATCATTGTTAGCATCTGTGATCTCTGCATTCCCTGGTCTGGCACCCGGGCCTCAGAACTTTTGACTCGGGAGCTCAGACAGGCATCAGACTCTCTTCTCTCTTTGGATGCATCCAGTCAGGTGTCTTGTCAGGTCTTGTTCTGAGCTGTACGGACAGCTGTGCCCCACCTGGATCCATTATGGTGGATTAGGACTTGCAATAAAATGAGGTTAGGTACAGCATTCTGACAGTAGGATTCCTAGGCATCCATCTTTGCTGTCCTTGGAATTAATCATTCAGTTATCATCTTCTTCCTTTAGGGTTCTCTGAGCCTCATCAGCTCACCATCGTCTCAGCTCGGTCATGTCCTTTTGCATTCTCTCCGTCCTTGCAGCCATTTTCCTTGCCAAGAGATTTGTGTCTGTGTCTTGTGCCCATTGTTTGTCACGTCCTGTCCTGTGTCACGGGTGTCAGCACACATTTGGGATGGGGCTGCTCAGCCCTGCCGCACAGCCTGGTGCGATAGGAGAAGTCCCGGGGACTTGGAATGTGTAATGTGGGGTGTAGTTGGACTCTAGATGGGAGTTGTAGATGGACACAGGATATCTGGAGCTCATCAGTTATCCTGCAACAGTGTGACTCTTGTCCTAAATTTTTTTCAGATTCAGATGGATTAAATCTGTGCCAGAGGGCCCCATGCCAGGTGAGGGGATTCCCCCAAGGAGGTAAGGCCCCATTTGTCTCTGCAGCAGAAGTGTGTATGGTGACTCTGTTACAGCTCTGGTCTTTGTCTTTCTTTTTAGGAAGTCAATCTGGATACCAGCAGCCAAGGTGAGCAGCGGAGAGAAGTGGTTGTTATTGCTGAGCTCTTAGGCATAATGATTTTTCAGCAGATTCATCGTGTCACAAGAGGGATCTGCCCAGTGTCAAGGATGATGTTTGAGATTGAGGCTTCAGGTGAGTTGAGGATGGTGACTGGGAGAGGGAGGGTGATCAGGTATCCAGTTTAGGAGTTCTTGGGAGGGGTTTTGAAGGCAGCAGGGTGAGAAAGGGTGTTTATTTGAGGGCCCCCCCACACAAGGCTGTTCAGAAGCCTAGCAGAGGCATTCCCATGTCTTAGAGCACACAAGGTCATCCACTGCACTCACAGGAGTGCCATTTAACTGTGCCTTTCTCTTAGCCAGGTGCCACCCCTAATGAAGGCCACCGCCTTGGAATGGGGATCAAGCTGGAGCCTGAAGGAGCCAGGCACACTCAGGAAAGGGCAAGTAGCTGCCTTGGTGGGATTTGGCCCACATAGCTCTGAACTCATACTTTGGTTTTGGTTTTCTTTATTGCAGCTGTCCCAGAGGCATCACAGGGCCCTCCAAGGCAGACTCATTTCAGGTGCAACACGGACCCACATCACCCATCATGCAAAAGATAAGTCGGGGGCCTTGGCCTGGAGATGAGAGAATAGTGGGTTGGGAGTTCTTGGGGTAGATTTGAAAATTGGCAGCAGGAAAAGCAATCTTCTCCAAGGGCCTCTTAGGACAGCTAAAGGGAGAGGCTCTACTTTTGATGGCAGCTTTCAGGCAGGCAGTGCAGAACAGCTCCGGTCTGTGTCGTGTTGTCCGGTGTGCTGTGTTCCCTAGTGTGTCTTTGGGGTCCCTTTTGCCTTTTCCCCTCGAGGCCCTCACCACAATCATGATGTGTCGTGTTTCATGTCCCCCTGTTTGTCACGTTCTGTGTCACGGGTGCGTGCATACATTTGTGCCAGAGCTGTTCTGCCCTGCCGCATGGCCTGCTGCAATAGGACAAGCCTTGGGGAGTTGAAATTTGCAATGTGGGCTGTACTTGGACTCTAGATGCTGTTCCTAGATTGACATAAGGTGTTTGCAGCTTGTGAGTTATCCTGGTGGTGTTTGACATATGTTCTAACTTTCTTTCAGGGGCAGATGCATTCCACGTGTGGCAGAGGGTCAGGGTCAGGAGGTGCCGGGCCTTCTCAGGAGCGCGGTGAGTAGCAGAGTGGTGGGGTTTTGGCCGATGCGGTGCCAAGATCAGGCACTGATGTTTGGTTTTGTTTAATACAGCTGTCTGAGAGACCCCAGCCCCGGTGCCAGCAGGACCTTCCCAGATGACAAGGTGGCCTTTGTTTGCACCTGACACAGACTGGCATCCCCAGATGTCTGAGAGATAAGTAGAGGGCTGTGACCCACAGTGGGGATGAAGGCATGGTGCTTGTTTGGGAATTACTGGGAGGGGTTTTTGAGTTCAGTTTGGAGGGGGGAGTGTTCATTAAACGGCTCGTTAGGGCCCATGAAAGCCAAGTCTCACTTGATCACAGTGCTGAGGTGTGCAGGGCAGAGCAGTCCTGGTGTGTATCGTGTCACTTGTCTGTTGTGCATTGTGTGTTGTTTGTGTATCTCCTGTCTTTTACCTTAGGCCTTTGAGGGCCCTGTCAGTACCCCTGGCATCATTGTTAGCATCTGTGATCTCTGCATTCCCTGGTCTGGCACCCGGGCCTCAGAACTTTTGACTCAGGAGCTCAGACAGGCATCAGGCTCTCTTCTCTCTTTGGAAGCATCCAGTCAGGTGTCTTGTCAGGTCTTGTTCTGAGCTGTACGGACAGCTGTGCCCCACCTGGATCCATTATGGTGGATTAGGACTTGCAATAAAATGAGGTTAGGTACAGCATTCTGACAGTAGGATTCCTAGGCATCCATCTTTGCTGTCCTTGGAATTAATCATTCAGTTATCGTCTTCTTCCTTTAGGGTTCTCTGAGCCTCATCAGCTCACCATCGTCTCAGCTCGGTCATGTCCTTTTGCATTCTCTCCGTCCTTGCAGCCATTTTCCTTGCCAAGAGATTTGTGTCTGTGTCTTGTGCCCATTGTTTTATGTTGCAGTTCTTGCAATGTCCTTAGCATATATTTTTCCTTGATCTCTATCCAAATGTAATCTCTTCCCCAAGGTGTTCTACTTTTTTAATCGACTTCTGTTTTGTGAGTCTTGTGTTGAAGAGTCACAATCTTTGAATACAAGCAGAGTTGGAGATTCCCACACTGATCTCCTTTCTTTTATCTAACAGAGTTCTTTGTTCTGCACTGAACCAAACCATGGCTGGATCCCTCTTTAAGTAGAGAATTGAATCAGATGAACTCTGGGATTCATCTCAACCTGAGTTATTTCATGATTTTCAGGATCAGTTGCTGTAGATGTAGATTCTGTTTGCATTTAGCTAACTGTAAGGTCTTTATTTTGCTGAACAGTAAATTTTACTGTACTTGAATAGCATCCACTTTTCTGATAATACAGCTGATACTACATATGTCCTTAATAAAAGAGTTTTCTAAAATACAAGGTTACTGTATTTTTAAATGGTATTCCATGCAGGGCCTTAGTTTCATGTGAAGATTTCTTTCCAAGCCATAACCTTGGAATATTGTGAACTCTGGCCATTTGGGCTTTCTAGAAGCTCTTAGCTGGGTGTCTGAGGATTCAGTTTTGTCTCTGCATGTGGTCTCCCTGAGGTGCTTTTTTATTTTTTCCTTTGAAACTTTATTTTTTTGATTGCAGCGCTCAAGAATTACAACTACTTTGGAGAGGAGAAATAGCTTTGGTTTCTTTGCTAGTAAATAATGTTTTCTGTTGAAAAAATAATGTGGTTCTGAGCTGTTACTTGATTTAGGAAGGACTAACTGCACTTTTGTTCTGAAGCAATGCTTGTGATTATTGTTAACCAAGAATGGAACTTTGTCTTTCTCCTCCCCCTTTGCCTTCCTCCCTAGGGATTTTGGCAATTGGTCTTATTAATGAAGCTCTGGATGAAGGGGACACCAAGAAGACTCTTCAAGCCTTACAGACTCCTGCAGCAAAATTGGAGGGTGTAGCCCCAAAGGTAGCACAGCATTACCAAGATACACTACTTTGAGCCAAGAGAGAGAAAGCGCAGGTGAGTGCAGTTAAATGCACCTTTTGAAAGACCTTTGCATTAGTGTTCTGTAATGTTACTGGTCTTGAAAGTCCGGAATCAAAACTGGCAATGGAGAAGTGGCCATTCTGCATACCTTCAACTGATCTTCACCAATCAGAAGGAGATTTCAGCTAGCAGTGTCAATCTGTGAACTGTGGAGATGGGTGTAAGGATATTAAGAGCACATGGTGGCTTGCTATAGCTAAACTCAGGTCCCAAGTGAGGTATGTATCTTTTTTGTGGAAAAAATGATATTCATTATCTGGTTTTGTGAGGAGACCATGTTCATTCCAGGAGTACTGAACTTCTGCTTGCAAGTTTTCTGCAAGCTTAAGTACTTTATTCTCATGTTCTGTGTTAAATGTATTCTGAAGTATAGTTATATATATGACAAAAAAGAAAGTTTCTGGAAGTGGAAAAATCTGTAAAGTGATAAATTAGAAAAAAGATGTGAAACAACATGCATACATGCTACCAGCAAAATATATATGCTGTTGTTCACCTGATGACACTTCCATTGCTTATGGCTTTTTTGAGCTGAAGTTGTCATTAGCCAGGGACTTCTACCTACTTGTACATAGTTGCAGTTTTCACTAATTGAAAGGTGAAGATGAAAAGAGGAAGAGCAAGTTTCATCTTACACCTTTCATCAAGGTATAAGAAAGGATGACAAGTGCAGGTGTGTGTATGCAAGTGATTTTTGGGTAGTAGGGAGGGGACACTGTTTTTTTTCCCCATATCTATTTACAGAGAAGTAGCAGATGTCTGCTTTCCGTGACTTGAGAGTGTTTTGTTTTCTTTTTTCTGCTGTGGAGCTCATTGTTCAAGTAGCAATGCACAATTTTTTACAGAGGCTAAGGTCTAGATTGTGTTGAACATTTTGTTTTTGACTAAAGGTAAACCAGTATGATGACAATAGAAAACTGTATGCTATTCTGATGGAAATCATTGAGCACCTTTCCCAAGGGTCTTGACAGGGTTAATGTTCCTCAGGATCCATTTTGCACTGAAGCATTTCCTCTCGCTGAGTCAGAATGAAACAATGAAATCTTTTTATCCTGTACTTAAACTTGTGCCAGACTGTGCTGGTAACTTCTGGGTTGGTATGAAATTACCTTATTTAGACATAAGATAAATAAAGGGCTTCTCCCAGCAGCATGGGAATAATTCCAGAAATAGAAAGATCATATTATACAGTAACTATGTGGGGAAAATAACCACAATCTGAAGTCAACTGTTACGAACTAATGATTTCTATACCTCGGGGCTGAGAAGGATTAATGTTCACCTGAAGATGTTGTTCAGTTGCTTACTTGATTGGGGAGTGCTATATCATGCTGATGAGAGAGGTGAGAGGGGAAAAAACAGTAGACTCCATAGTATGTTACAGTGTGTGTATTTTGCAGAAAGCCTTGCAGCAGTAAAACTGTAGAGAAGCCACAACATGGTTTTGACTTCTGTGGATACATAGTACAGTAGAGTTACAGTGATGATTCTCCCCCACATCCTGGACAGGAATTTTGCTGTTGCTGGTACTCTTGTGGGACTGTCTGGCTTTCAGGTGAAATCTGCCTATGAAGGTCATGTTAAGCTCTTGAATGAAGTATCATTTAGCCAGTTAGTTTCAGATCTGCCAAAACAATGGTTAAAATATGGAAAGCACATGAGGAAATGTTCATTTTAAGTCTGACCTTAAAGCCCTTGAATGTTGTAAATAGTGGTTCTTTTGTGCACTGTGATTATTATTCCCTTCCAGAACTAAAGGTTTCCTATGTTCTGTTTGTATGAGAAAAGTTGTCAGAGGGATGGTAGTTGCATCTTAGCATTTCTTTTGGTAGTTACCTACAGGAAGGACCAGTGGGTGGAGAGAAGCTTATGCTTGGCAACTGCTGGGTCATTGTTCTCTATGTATATTTTGGGACTTGCAAAACACTTGTCCCTTTCCTCCTCTCAAATTTCTGTGTGTAACATTAGCTCATTTGGCTAGATTTCCCAGCCAAAATACACGATACTGTGTGATCACTGTTCCTTGACAGGCCATCTGTTAAAATAAAGGTTTAAAACATGGCTTTGACTGCTGTGTGTGTACACCCATCCACAACACATACAATGCTTTTTGCTTTGTTAGTTTGTACAGGTTTGTGAAGTTTTGTGGGCAGGGAAATGAGCAGCCTGATGTGACCTTTCCCAAAGGTTTATTAGTTTCTGCACACATATGTGCATCAGCAGCTCTCGGTAGTCCTTCTGTTGAAGGACTAACTTCCTGGAAAATCATATACTCTTAGCTAGTATGGCTTTAGGACTAGCTGGCACTAAGTCCCTGGCCTTGTGTTTGCTCATCTTATTAGAGTGATTCTTATTGATAGAATTTCTTGTTTGTTCTGTTTACTGCGAATTTCTTTTGTCCAGGGAAAGTGTTGAGTTTGGTAATGCCATAGTAGTCTCTGCCAGTCACAAATCCACATTATATCCTTGTGCTGGAGTTAGTTAGGAAGACTGAAATACTTATTTTTCCCTCTATTATGGAAAACTACTCTATTGGCTGTTTCTGAATATAGGTTATCTTACTTGGCAAAAATAGTGATACTTTTCTCCTGATATTGTATATTTTTCTTGTTGTATTCTCTTCAGGACACACAGGATGAAACAGCTGTACTTTGGCTAGATGAAATTCAGGATGGGATTCATAAGGCTAACAAGGACACTGAGGAGTCCCAGAGATGTAAGTATTATCGCACAGTATTGCAATTAATCCCCACTACCAGCCAAATACCACTTATTTAAGGAAAAGTTGGGGGCTAGAAATGTCATATACATGTGGCAAAGGAAACCAGAAGAGCCTACAGGCTTCTGGTGCAGGTGTGGTTTTTTGAGGAGTGAATGTCAGATTCTTCAAATACTAAATTTCTTCTGTTGTGGGGGGATATGCATTTTTTTCCAGTTTTGCATGTGACCATTAGACTACGTTACCTTGTTGGACCAATCTTTTTCAAATTGTTTGTCATTTGCGACTAATTGTGTGTGTCTGTGGGTGATTGGTTAGAAGTGAGAGTGTTCACATGCACTATTGAAATGATGCTTTCTGGTGAGCATTACCTTTTATTTGTGTGAGGTACTGTTGTCTTGTCTTGGTTCTCTTAGATATTACCAGACAAACACTCACATGGTTTTTGGATACAAAGAGTACTGCCTGTCAGTGATACTCACCTTTGCTCCTTAACGCAGTTGGCAGGTGGACTGGTCCACCCGTTGTTGCTTTCCAGTCATTATAACAATTTTGTTTCTGTCTGCAGAAACAATTAAGTAATTATTGCTCTGGTTGTTGAGTTGTGGCTGGCTCTGCCAGAAGAAACTGTGTTAACTGAAACAGACATCAGAGGAGAGCTGTAACTGTGTATGTTGAAAAGTTCTGGTGATAAATCAGCACCATACTGGGACTTTGGGCACACCATTACATGCTGTCAGGTGCAGTTTCACGCATGGCTGGATACTCTGTACTGAAGAGGCCTCTATACTGCAAGTCCTCGAGTTGGTTTTTTATTTATGTTTCATGTTTATGTACACTTAAAATTTGTATATCTTACATACAGCCCAGCTATGAGGGTGTGTTCATGTTGCCTTGCTCTGTTCTGCCCTTCTGTGCTTGCTGTGAGCTACTGAGACCCTGCGCTAACTTGCTTTCTGGTTTTATCCAAGTCTCCTTAGGAATTCTAGCCATTAATGAAGCAGTAGATCGTGGTGACGTTAGCCAGACCCTGAGTGCCTTGCGTTCACCTGATGTTGGGCTGTACGGAGTCACTCCAGAATGTGCTGAGACGTACCAGCAAGAATTGTCAGAAGTTAAGAAAAAGGCGGCAGGTACACCTTAAGTGGCTAACTATCAGTGAAATAAACGCAAGATTATTGTTTATTGGAATTGGAACTAGAGGTAAAAAAGCCCCTGGGAAAAAATCCTGTGTTGTAGATAGCAGCTGTGGATGCTCTGTGAAATAAGGTGTTTTTTTTTTTTTTTTTTTAAAAAATGAGTATTATAATGTTCTCCACTTATACAATGCGTTGTGTTTAGGTAGCTCTCATATGAGGTCATTAGGGATTCAGAAACATTCCTTTCCTTGTTTGGAGAAAGAATAATCTGTAAAGGAAATTTCCTGGTTGTAAAATTTGTATGTGTGAAAGGTAAGACACTTGTCAGTGTGTTTCAGACTTCTAATTGCAGTTTCTGCTCTTAGGGGGCAATGGCAGCGAGTGGGTGAAACACTGGGTGAGAGGAGGCTATCATTATTATCATAACCTGCGGACCAAAGAGGGAGGATGGGATGAACCAGCAGAATTTGTGCAAAATGACACTCAGCTGTCACGGGAAGAGATACAGGTAGAGTAATAGATTAACACATACTCCTTCTCTCAAAAGTTGACGTTCTCACCATTCCCACCCTTAATGCAGCTCTGAGATAGAATGCTTCAATGCCATAGTCATGTTAACTCGCTTAGTAATTCATTTGATTTGCTAGGCATCATCAGATTGTGTGTGTCCTATTGTGACAACTCCTTGTCCTATTTCATGAAAATTTATCCTCTCATTAAGAGAGTACGGGACCGTGATGTCACTGTTTTTTGAAACACAGCTTTGGAGTTTCTTGTAAGCACAGTATGGAAAGCTGATGTAACATCCTTTTTTTTTGTATTTCCATTTTCTTTTTCTGGCTTCTCTTCCTATCATAACATTAAATCAGAGCACCATATCTGGAGTCACTGCAGCATACAACCGAGAACAGTTGTGGCTTGCAAATGAGAACCTGATTATGAAACTTCAGGCTTGCTGTCGAGGGTATCTTGTTCGCCAGGAATTCAACTCAAGAATTAATTTTTTGAAGAAGCAAGTCCCAGCAATCACTTGCATTCAGGTAGTGATACCCTTTAATTCTGTTTGGAACTTGTACTCTGCAGTTGTTTTCTGTACACAAGCTTATTAACAGTTTTTGTTCAATTCAAGTAATTACAGCACACAATTGTCTTTGCCTCATATTGTAACTTATCTAAAAACATTTCCTTCTCCAGTGAGTTTTGGTGTATTATTTGCTTTTAGGTGTCATATATAATTGATCCAGTAATCACATAGAATTGGAGAGAGAAAAAGTTACTTGAGGAAGCTTTAACAGTTATTTTTTTATACGTTTCGGGAGTGAGGAAATATGAAGTGTGTTCTATGTGTTGATGGTGATAGTACCATGAGATGCATTGCTGCTGTGATTCATCATGAATTAAGAAGAAACAACATGGTCTTCAGTATTCTTGCTTTTCTTGCTTTTCTTGTCCAGGGATTTGGAGGATAGCTGGATAATTCAGCATGAAATCAGGTGCATTTACAGGACAGCCACAAAAAAATTATTCTGTGATGTTGTAACTGAATTATGTGCAAATGCAACAGTTGCTTTGCACTCTATTACCATTTTATTTTTTCAGCAGTATATATCCAATTGTTTCTGCCTAAGTAGCGGATACTCTGCTGTATATTTAACAGAACCTCCACACCCACTCCCAGCTCATTAAAATGACACACTCTCCCTTTAAGTGTAGTCCAACCCCTTGCCTGACTTCTCTTCCCAAGTGTGAATGGCAGTGGGTCTGCTGGGAAAGCTTAAACTGTTACACCATTGTTCTCAGCAGCAGCAGCTAACACATGATCCTTATGTAGAACAGTTTCTATCAACTTGACTGTTTCACTGTATCCTTGACCCCTAATTGTGCTTCAGAAGGCCCAGGCTCTTCATGGTGTAATTTCAAGTCTCTCATGATTACATTTGGAGAACAGTTAATGCTTGACACAGTGTCTCTTGATAAGACAAGCACATCTCCTTCATGTTTCATTTAGCCAAAAGGGCAATTGGAAGCTGAGGAACCCAAAGAAGCTCAGATTTGCAATTACTTCTGTTCAATTAGAAAAGTAAAGTGAATGTGCCTGTTTTGTTTTGTTTTCAGTCTCAATGGCGTGGCTACAAGCAAAGGAAGGCATATCAAACCCGTTTGGGTTACCTACGTGCACAAAAGGACCAAGTAGTAAAGGTAGTGCAGGTTTTCTGCTTGCTGTTTTGGTAAGCCTTTGGGGTAGTGAACTTCATAGATAAGTTTTGGATCTGAGTGTTTTGGTTACCCTTCAATAGATTCAATCAATGACCAGGACGTATCAAGCCAGAAGACGTTACAGAGATCGTCTGCAGTATTTCAGAAACCACGTAAGAGGCTATCTTGTTAAATATATTCTGTACCTGACTTTGGTACTCTTTCCAGAATGATGTCAAGTGCTTTTTTGTTTCTTAAATCCTAGATAAATGATGTCGTAAAAATTCAAGCCTTTATTCGAGCAAACAAAGCCCGAGAAGACTACAAAACCCTCAGTAAGTATTTCCAAGAGAATAAAGCTGCTGTGGCTTGAATCTCTGTTTGTGAGGGATCATAGATTCATAGAAGAGATTCCCCAATTCTCTCTGCCTGTCTCCATTGGAGAGATGCTTTAGCCCATGATAAATCTTTGTAGCCCTCCTCTGGACTCGGCCCTGCAGCTCCATATCCTTCTTACTATATTGGGGGCCCCAGAGCTGAACACAGTACTTCAGGTGGGGTCTCATTAGAGTAGAGTAGAGGAGGAGAATCACCTGCCTTGACCTCCTGACCACACTGCTTTTGATGCAGCCCAGGATGCAGTTGGCTTTCTGTGCTGCAAGTGCACATTGCTGGGTCACATCAAGCTTCTTGTCAACCATTATGATATTGGCTGTGTGGTCTATAACATCAAGACAGTTTTGAGGAACAGTCGGGATGAAGTTGATAGGGAAGTGCAGGGTGTAGGTAGTTCTTGAGGCTGAAGGAGAAGTTGATTCTAGCTGTCTATTTTTTTTTTCCCTGCTGAAAAATAGAACTGTAGCTTTGCAGTTAGCTCTGACAGTGTGTACTATCCTATGCTAATACTTTGTTCTTGATTTAGTTCTCTTACAATTTTCTCAAAACAGGAGAATTAAAATGTATGAAGCTGGTTAGACAAGATGGTACTAATTTGACTCTGGGTGCTCCTTGATGTGCTGTTTAAACATAGATAAGGCATATATTTACTTCTGTTTGCCATCCCCTAGCATTGTCTATTTTCTTTCCTGTTTTTAGTTAATGCTGAAAATCCACCTATGGCTGTGGTTCGGAAATTTGTCCACTTGCTTGATCAGAGTGACCAAGATTTTCAGGAGGAGCTTGAGCTAATGAAACTCCGTGAAGAAGTTGTAACCTTGATCCGATCCAATCAGCAACTGGAAAATGACCTCAATCTCATGGACATCAAAATTGGTTTGCTAGTGAAAAACAAAATTACATTGCAGGTAAGAAATGTGTGTTGGGAGACCAGCTACACGTAGAATTGAGCCCAGTGGTAGTTGGCATGGAGAGCTCCTGGCCTTAGATGTTGGTTGCTCAGACCTAGTGGAAAACATTTCCCCTGACTTAGTTTTTACTCCCAGTATGTTCTTAGTTAATTCCACTGATTTAGTATGTATCCCTAGAAAGAAAACTGTAGGAGGAGAAGAAACAAGTCCTGAAGCTAAAAAAGGCAGCAGGACTATCTTGAGCTAATAAATGCAACAGGTTTTGTATTGAATGGCTTTGAGACTGTTTTGTTGCTCCTTTGGGGTTAAACAAGTCACATGCCACAAGCTTTCAGCCAAGGGGGTGATTTTGTAATTTTGGAGGCAGGAGACATGCTTGTGAGGCTTGGTTGCTTGTTGGTTAAAGGAAGTGCCCTCTATCTAAGCTTGGCTGGTGTGATTCATTTCCAAAAAAGAAAAAAAAAGGGGCTCTTGCTGATACAGCATTGTCTTTTCTTCAAGCTGAAGTATTGGTCAACTTTCATGTGGTCCTGAATTCATTACACTAGGCTTCTCTGAGCACAAAATCTCAATTGGTGTAGTGAAATTTATCTTAGAAGGAAGCTGCAGTGGTTGGGCTGATGATTGCAGTGAAAAGTGCTATTGCTGTCAGAGTATGTGGAGGTAGTGAGTTAGGTGAATATAGAACAGTATTTGTAAACTGTAAGCCCAGTTTAAAAAAGGAAAACATTTACAAGTTTCTCCAGAATGCTACCAGCTCTGATCGTAATTGCTGCCAAGAGTGACTAGCCCATCTAGGGTTTCAGACCAATTCACAAAGTCAGGAACAAAGCAGAACATATACTTCTAGTTGGAGAAACTGCTGCCATAGCAAACAATGCTTCACTTTTATAGCCCCAGGCATTTCTTGACCCTGCATTTCCACATCCAAGAGAACTAGCTCTCAGATGCAACTGTTTTCCAGTATTTCTTGTTTGAAACTTCTCAGAGTGAAATCTGTACCTTTTCTTTCTTTCCAGGATGTTGTTTCTCATAGCAAAAAACTTACCAAGAAGAACAAGGAACAGCTCTCTGACATGATGATGCTGAACAAGCAAAGGGGAGGTTTGAAAGCATTGAGCAAAGAAAAGAGAGAAAAGTTGGAAGCCTATCAGCATTTGTTCTACCTACTTCAGGTAAGCAACTTCTTACACTGCTCGGTAACCTTTTGTCATAGAAGGTGATATGTCTTAGCAGAGTCTTTGCTTGTGCGCTGTAGTTGTCATAGAAGTAAGTAAGGTTGAAAAAGACCTTTCAAATCAAGTCCAGCCAGCAACTGTTTTGAGCCACCTTAGTTTTTTAGCAACACCAGTGGGGACATGTACACTAAGTAATTTTACTAACCCAACCTACTTGGCCAAGCTGATTTTTCAGATGCCTCAAAACAAATCCACAAAATTCATGAATTCTGTCATCTTCACGCTGTATAACTATGCATCCAATCAAAGAGAGGAATACCTGTTGTTGCGACTTTTCCAAACAGCACTGCAGGAAGAGATCAAGTATGTGGTAGCATACGGCACATTCTTGCTGTTGAATCAGTTTTGGCAGTTCCTGAAAATGAGGCACCTTTTCATGTGAAGTCTAGTGCTTATATGCAGATAATGCTAATCTGTCCCTTCACTGTCCTTTTCCCATTTCATATCTATTAATGTAGTCTATCAAAGAAGAATCAAGTATGTCAATAGAAGATGAAGGCTTTTCACTTCAATCAAGATTTCACAACATGGAAGCTACTTCTGATCTGATGCAAAGTCATTCTAAAATTCAGTCTAATCTCAATTCTCCAGTGTCTGATTATAAATATGTCCAACAAAGTGCAAATTCAGGCTTTAGGAGCCAGGAAGAGAGCTAAATCTAAGCTGTCTGGATTTGCAAAAACTAATGAGGAGTCTGAAATCTCTGTTGTTTGGCACTTCTATTTCCTGTCAGTGTTAGAAACTCTGGCTGTCCTCAGACATGTTTTGTTGGATTGCTTAGGCCTTAGGTGCTCAGTGTAACATGACTTACATGACTGTAACTCAAAGTGTGAGTTTGAGTTACATGACTTAACAATGCAGAGTGGCACAACTTGCTGTGAGGAAGAATATGCAATGAACTTTTTAAGGAACTACCCTCAAGCATTTTTGGGAATGCTTTTTAAGCATGAATATGCCTTGAAACAAATAACAATTTCTAAAAAACATGTGTGTCTCCCCCCACCACCCCACCCCCAAAGTTATGCTTGGAACAGTAGTCCAGGGAAGCGTAGGCAGTGACAGAGTTATGCATACCTAAAATTTCATATGGATTCTTTCTTCTTCAGATCAAAAGTAGACCAGATACATGAAATTGTGACTGGGAATCCTACTGTTATTAAAATGGTGGTAAGTTTCAATCGTGGTGCCCGTGGTCAAAATGCCCTGAGGCAGATCCTTGCACCAGTTGTGAAGGAAATCATCGATGACAAGTCACTTAATATCAAAACTGATCCTGTGGATATTTACAAGTCTTGGGTTAACCAGATGGAATCTCAAACTGGAGAGGCCAGGTATGGGACCTGTTAATACTGTATTTTTCTAAACATTGCTTAGCTGCTTTGCATTGCTCAGTTAGTCATTCAAAACTTGCCTCCTTGGCTCCACTGCATGCATCTGCCAACTGTCTTGTCAAGACAGCTTTCATCTGAGAGTTCTAAAGTTCTTACTCTGGTTATGGTGCTGAGAGTATTGAACAGGAATGTCATTAAATTATGGAAAAAGAAGTACTCTTTGGTATTTTCCTATGTTAACTTGATAGTTAGCTATGAGATGCCCTCTAACGTAAAATAGTGTATTGTAAGAAAATGTATTTGGAAATTGTTTCCATGTCAGTCCCTGTTCATGTCATGCTTGGCCTGTGCAAACACGTACTGTTCTCAAGCACACAAAGCCGCTCTTGCTGGCAGGAACCATCACATTGTGTTTAATTCTCCTTGGTCCTAATATCTTTCTAATTAATATCAGCCATTGATGACAAATTTATATTCAGCTATGTGATTTTGTGTCATTCTGGTTTCTTTTTCTTCGGTGGTTGTGATTTGCTAGGACTTGAGGATTTTGTTGTGTTATTGGGATTTTTTAATGTATTAAAAAAAAAAAAGCAAAAGCCATACAGATGAATGACTTCCTCTATATCTAAAACAGTTGTATACATTTGCACACTTTATGCAAAATTCTGGATATGGTAAAAATGGAAGTGATGATGTGTATTCCGATTCTTCTCTATACATGAGATTTAGGATACACCTTTATGAATTATCATTTGTTTGTGTTCACTGGAATACTATGCAGTAGTTTCAGCTGATTGAAAAAAGGATAACCATTCCTTCAGCAGCATGTTATATTGATTTTATGGATGCTGCTCTGCTTGTGTCCAAGTTTTCATCATCTTAATACTCAAATGTGTAGCTTTCATTTTCACCAATTCGCAGTCTGAAGTACCACTATGTATAATGAGTGGTGCTTTTTTTGCCTGGTGTGCATGCTGTAAAAAAGATTCAATTTTGAGTTAGCTGGGTCTTTCTCTCAGTGGCCAGCACAAGGGAAAGTAAAGGAAGTAAAAGCAAAAGAATTTCAGTTCTGACGGTGCCAAACAGGTTAATTAAAAGCAGTGCATAATTTTTTGCAGCAAAGTGAATATAAGTTTCTGGTTTTGGCAGTGAATATGTTTCAGACTATCAGTTCTTGAAGTGTACTAGCCTGAGGAATACTCTCCTTTATATGTCTGACTTTTTCAAATAGCAAACTGCCATATGATGTTACTCCTGAGCAAGCCCTAAGTCATGAAGAGGTGAGGACGCGCCTGGATGCCTCAATCAGAAACATGAGGACAGTGACAGACAAGTTCCTTTCTGCCATTATTAGTTCAGTGGACAAAATCCCGTGAGTCTGATGCACCACTGTTATCCCTGTGAAGTTGCTGGTGTCTTCATGCTTGCAGCAGTCTTATTTGACCTTTTCTTTCTCTCAGGTATGGAATGCGTTTCATTGCCAAGGTCCTAAAAGACTCCCTGCATGAGAAGTTTCCTGATGCTGGTGAGGATGAGCTTCTGAAGGTGAGGATCTATACACCTTTGTAAGGAATTGCCAGCCGAATTGGCTGTGGCGAGCTCATCTCATTCTTCTCTCTTGTTAGGTGTATGTTTAGAGAGGAGCGCATGTAAACCTATTCATTTACCTCTACAGATAGAAAATATTTCACATCAGGCTATTGACGTCATCTTCATACACATCGCTTGAGATGTAATACATTGTTTAGAAGGAAGTATCCTGATGCTTCTGTTTTGTTTTTAGTATCTTGGGCATTTGGACCTTTAGGTTTCTTGACATGGGGTTTACTGTTGCTCCTAGAAAATAAACCTTGGGTTAACTAGTGTGATCACTGCCTGCTGCTCCTTCCTTAAAGAGACAAGTTAAAAAGTCTGTGTGCCAAATTCTTAATGCCCCATCTGGAACACACTGGGATATTTTGACAGCACTATGTAGAATTGCTTCCCATGATGCCTGGTCAGTTTTGTATTTTGCATTTCAAGTGGTTTGGAGAACTAAAAGGATCCTAATATTAGTTGCTCTTAGATGACTACAGCATCAGGGTTTTTGTTGAAATTTCGTTGATTTTGTGGCTTCTGGGAAATTCTGACTTTATGCCCATGAATGCTTTACTTTTTAATATACAATATATAGTTTGGTTATTAGAATACTTGACAACGTCTCTTTAAGCTTTTCTGCCTCTGCTTCATTACAAAATAATTACCAATCTGAATGCTGTTTTCTTCTCTCTTCTAGTTCTGTGCTTTCCCATTCTGAGACATCGGTTCTTTCTATGCAGGTGAATTAATTTCTTCCATCTGTAAATTTAGGTGGAAAACTGCAGGTTTTGTTAATCCTCATGGAAATAATGTAACTGTCCACATGAAAGTCAAAACTGCAGTTGCGTGCAATACCTACCTGTAGATTTTTTTTAGCAACTGAAGATTCTCATATAATATACTGTTCTTTTTGCCCCACAAGTTCAAATGTCATTAATTCAATTTCTTTCATGGTTGTTTTTTTCTTTTTACTGGCAGTAAGCAGACTGTTAATGGTCAGCAGACTGTTAACATCCCACAGCATAATTTGTGAGAGTACAGCAGAGGCTTGCATAAAACACTTGTCCAAACATGGCCTGACTGAAACCAGTTATTAATTTCTGGGACTTACCAATGGCTAGGTTTTTTCTATGTGTTTTCACCTGTTTGTTCAGACCCCAATCTCTTCCATGCATTTTAGTCACATGAAAAGCAGGTGAAGCCAAGGTTCAGTGACCTGGCCTTCTGCAAATGAGCATGTGGTGAGAGAGCTTTTGCTTTAAATCAGCACAGTGAGTTAATACCTTTCCTTGCTAGAATTACTTTTGGCAAAATATCCAGCACAGGGTAGAAGAATATTGTGAGCATATGGATAATGTGATAATCTTTATTTGTAGTTCTTTGCTCACATTTGACTAGGTAAATTGGATTTTCAAAGCATCCAATGCCATTTGTTTTCTGTACTTCTGATTTTCTTACTTCTGGATTAAATGGCTTCTCACTAACTAGGGATTTGTGCCAGAATATCTTGCTGGGTTATAGAAGAAGGCTTTTATTCTGAAAGAGAGAAGGGCGCTTTGGACAAGAAATGGAAAATCATTTCCTCAATTTACCTTCTTGTGTGCCATTCTTCTTCCCTATTTTTTCTTTGTCAGAGATGGCAGCCAGTGCTTTATGCTTCTTTAAAAATCGGCTCTTGTTCTACACTGAAACTTCATTATCAGATTCCTCTATATTGTGGTCATTCTGCCCTCTGTTAGGCTAATTCAGTTGCATTTAATTCTCCTGACAGACTCTCTCATGCTCATATCAGTAGTTCATTGGTAACTTGTAGTATCTCCTATCCGTACATTTTTGTAAGTTGCAGTTCTAAATCTTTACGCATAGGAATATCTGCTGCTGTATTGTCCTGTGACTGATGGTGCTCAGGCTTTCCTCTGTGTTGACTTTCCTATTGCATCTTTATGATATAGGTTTTTTTTAACACTGTAGATCTTTTGGGATGGTGTGTGCTTCTGTACAGCAGAACCTTTGTGTTGGAAAGAAGCTTACAAGAAAATAATTTATCTAAACACAGAGTAGTTTCAATAAAATTTGGTTGGGTCCTGTACTTTTGTTTATTGATACATTTCTTCTTTCTTTCCCAGATTGTGGGCAACTTACTCTATTATCGCTACATGAATCCAGCTATTGTTGCACCAGATGCATTCGACATCATCGACCTTTCAGCTGGAGGTCAGCTGACGACAGATCAACGCAGAAACCTCGGTTCCATTGCAAAGATGTTACAGCATGCTGCATCCAATAAGATGTTCATGGGAGACAATGCTCATCTAAGCATCATTAATGAATACCTGTTGCAGTCATACCAGAAATTCAGGTAGAAGAACGTAGCTAATTAAGTTGGGAAGTTTGTAGAAGGGTAACATTGCAAGTAAAAAGGGAAAACAGTAAATTTAGAATATGAAAAATTCTGTCTCTGTCAAATACACAGTTTATTTAAAGTAAAAGATTTCAGTCCAGACTGCCACAAGCATCAGTGACAATGGGAGATAAAATATATACCTGGGATTTATGAACAATGGATTCTATTTTCATGAGATTGCAAAGTCAAGAGTTTCAAGTGTCCAAAATAAAGGTTGCTTTTGCACGTGCTTATTACAGTACTTTGGACAGGACATACATTCTTCTGTCCTGTGTGAACCCTGGTTGCATATGAAAATCTAGTGGTGATCAGGAATAAAGCAGGTTGGCATTTAGCTATTCATGTAGTTGAAGTAAGGTTTTGTTTAAGAATTGTCATATCTCCTGTCTTTTGGAAAAAGGGTAACCAGAGGTAGTTGGGGGCAAAGGATGATAATGCAGTGGAGGCAGGAGAATGAGATCACTGAAGGCAGTTCTGTCAATTTTGAAAATGACCAAATGTCAACATGGCCAGTATCAATGATTGAATTTACTAGTTTGCTTCTGATGTGCTAAACTAAAGCTGCAAACTGTAGTATGCCATAGTGTACCATAGTTTAAAGGGGAGAGTCTATGCTTGAACTTGTCACAGGGAGGTAATACTCTTGACATATCTCAGAGTCATACTGAGTGTTCTCTCCTTCTTTGTTCTGAAGACGTTTTTTTCAGGCGGCCTGTGAGGTTCCCGAATTGCAGGATAAATTTAATATTGATGAATATTCAGACTTGGTGACTCTCACTAAACCAGTAATTTATATTTCTATCGGTGAAATCATCAATACACACACTGTAAGTATGCATTAGTCACAGTTGCTCCTTATAAGCAGTGTTTGTGAAGAAAATGCTGCTTCTGTCTGAAACACAAAGGTACCAAATACAAGGCCGAAAGTCGTAATGATTGTAGTTTGTGAGAGCTTGTTGGTTTATCGAATATAGTAGTTTAGGTACAGCTTCACTAAGTTTCTTTGGAAAGCATTTGAGTATTCTCACATTATTGTCACGATTTTGTCAATATTGTGATATTGACGCAGCTCTGAATATTGACAATGCTGCTTTGGAGTTCAGTGATTTTTTTCTAAAAGATACCAGCCTAAAGTAATGAAATTCTACTGTCTAGAAAAGGATATATTGTTAAAAGGATATTGTTAAAACATTATTTTTTTTTTCTATTCATCTAGTTGCTCTTAGACCATCAAGATGCAATTGCTCCTGAGCACAATGATCCAATTCACGAGCTGCTGGATGATCTCAGAGAGGTTCCTACAATTGAGTCTTTAATAGGTGGTCTAGTTTATTCTGCTAAAGTGATATGTGATATTACCTGAAATGACTTAAAGTGCAGTAAAGAAATAGTAAGAAATCATCACAAGTCCTTCGGGAGGACATGCTCTAAAAAGCAGCTGCAGATTTGTTGCAGTATATTTTCTCTGCATAATTTACTGCCCTAAAAAAAAACAGGGGTTCTTTCTCTTCTCCCCACCCACCTCACCTCATCCCACTCTAGAAGTTTCCAGAAGACAGATGGATATTGACATATTTTCTTTGTTCCATTACACTGGAGCCATTTCTCTGTGCTTGTGTCCCTGTTCCAGTTTGTTTGCAAGGATCCGTCCTTACTGGAGACCTGTAGGTATTCCTTGCAGAGTGCAGTAATAAATGTATTAAATTGCATGTGTTCCTTTAAGAGTCTTTGGCATGTGGACAGGTGATCTTCCCCAACAGACAGGTAACATTTTTCCCCTCCTTTAGAGTTACTTTCCATAAGGAAAATAGAATTTTATTCCCTTCTGGCTGGGAAAAGAAGGAACTAACACTGCTAATCTGTGAAACTGTTCTGGAAACCTGAGACAGTTTACTGCTTCAGGATGTAACACATACTGGAAGGATGCACAAGTTTTTCTCCCTCATTGGTTTCTGTGTTGCAGTTATTTGAAGTTTCTAGTCTAGCAGAGGGGAGGGAGGCAAACCAGGCACAGTTTTTGGAGAAGATGCTCTGACAGCAAACACTAACCTTGAAGTTGCTTAATCAGAAAGGTTAGAATCTTCTAAAGGAATGATTGCAAGCACATTTTCTTCCAAGCACTGGCAAAGAACTGTAAGAGGCATTATCTGAACAAGCAGAGACCATGGGTTTAGCTAGAACTCGCCCTCCTTCCCCATTTAATTTCTCCTGTGTGCATTGTTTCACTGTGGCTAATATGTCAGATCTTCCTGCAACCCTTTAAGAAATGGGGGGAAAGCTACCAACTATTGTTCTGGTGAAAGTTCATGTGCAGTTAGAGGAAGAAAATTTCTTTTTGATGGGATAGCTTACTTAGTTCAAGAGATGATGATAGGCTCAGTTGCTAACAAGCTCTTTGCTCTTACCTTGAAACATGCATTTTGATGAGGACATGGACATATGGGCATCATCACATTTTTGTTTTCTGCTTTTGGCAGTTCAGCCACTCTTCTAAGTGAGATACTGAGATAGAGTGTGGAATGCATGTAAATCTTTAAGGCATTCAAAGTGGTGACTTTGTGGTGCTTTTCTGGCTGGTGCGTTCTCTCAGATTTATTATGAGATTTATAAATCTCTCAGATTTATTATGATTTATTACAGTCTGATATATTCAAGAAAGTCTGATATATTCAAGATGATGTCTTTAAAAGTTGGTTTGGGTTTTGAAGTGTCCTTTGGACAGTATAGGAAGCAGTCTTATTTCTTTGTGTCTGTTATGGGAACAATTACGAAGTCCTAACAGTTAAGAAGGTAAAGAATGTAATTTAATCTATAAACTCTCTCTGCTTGGCAGGGGAAGGTTCTGGCAATGTTAATGACCCCAACAGGGAAATGCTAGCAAAGACTGAGGTTTCTCTCACACTCACTAATAAATTTGACGTTCCTGGTGATGAGAATGCAGAGATGGATGCGAGAACAATTCTTTTGAAGTAAGTAGGAGATAACTGCCTGGTATGTTACTTAAAAGAAGGAGCAACTGGAATTTTACCAGTTAATCAGCATGTGAAAATGAGAGCATTGAGGCATAATTTAAGGAAATGTGGGGGGTCTGTTACTCCAAATACACTGAGATTGTAGTCATGTCCTTTTCCATGCTGTGGCATGGCTTTTAATTGATGAAGACTTACAGCCTTTTTGAGAAGCATAGGTCTTATAACCTAAAGGAAAGAGAGCAATGGGCTGTTATTTTATCTCACCACAAAATTATTATTTCCGCAATAATAATTTTATTATTGCCAGAATATTTATTCTGGAAAACCTGTAACTAGCAGTGACTCTTGGCTGGTTTTAAGCAAATCCCTATTGCTGAGATGTACAAAGCAGTGACCTGATGTTCAAATGCATGCTTACCTCCTCTTATGCATTCCTGCTCAGATGGCAGTTTGAAAAATCTTTGCTCAGCATGTACTAGGTGTAGGCAGACAAATCATCTCCCATGAGAAGATTTTGTCTCCAAAAATAACTTTTACCGGACTTCTTAAATGATACATCAGTATTTTCCTACCCACCAGACAAAGGTCACATTGATTTCAAAAGTAAAGATTTACCAGCTGCACTGGTAGTCATTTAAGTTGTGGATGATGAGGAAGGTGCGTATGCAATGCAGTTTGTGTGATTCCAAAAATAATTCCAGCTGGACTACAGAGATGCTATTTGGTTTTATTGTGTGGCTTAAGGACAGAAGTGCTTCACAGTGGACACTGACTGTGATTAAATCTCAGCTCAAATCAAGGAAATGACCCTGTCTGTTGCCAGGCTGCACTTGAGATCTACCTGTCTCCCATCCACATAAGAAAATAATCCTTCCGAGTTTTTTGATACCTGTTATAGATCACTGAAGCATGCTTATGGATGGATAATATTACAGAGCTTTTCTGGTTGCACAGATGGGCTGTGGCTGCTACCTGCATTATCATTCACCTTGAATGCAGTTTCTGTGGTCCACCTGGCAGTACTGGGACTACCTTCTAATATATGGGGTAGCCTCCTTGCTGTTTGAAGAAGTTTTGGGAAGCAAATTGTGCATATTACAGAGAGGAACCTTTCGAGGAACCAGTTTCCAATAACGCACTGTCCAAAACGTAAAGTGCTTGTCAGGGTTCTGGTCTAGTTTAGCCTATGCCTACCTGAGTACTTATCCAGTAATAATCTGACTTTAAATAAATCAGTAGCATTGGTATTGTTGCAGAACAGAAAAGTATTAAAGGTCTTTCTATTTAATTTTTTTTCTTCTATTATCCTTAATCTCTTTACAGCACAAAACGTTTAATTGTTGATGTAATCCGCTTCCAGCCAGGGGAGACGCTGACTGAAATTTTGGAAACTTCAGCTACCTCAGAGCAAGTATGATGCTGTTTGTCTGTGCTGGTTTTAGACTTGGAAATCATAATCTATCTAGATATATGTGAGATTCTCCATTTAAGTATTGCAGTGACACTGTCTCCACTGATGATGGAGCAGAGTGTTAAGATAATCAGGAGGGTGTACAGTGGAAGTAAATTGTACGTGTGAATCTTACTCCTGCAGCAGTTGCTAGAAACTGTTTATGTAGAAGACCACTTTAGATGATAGATAGGCTTCTCCTGGTCCCCATATGTAGAATGTGTTCATCAAAATCTGTTCATTCGAATCAGTATGGGAATCGCCAAGCAAAACTCTTTATCCTGTGTTATGCCAGAGATCAGACAATCTGTCTCTGCTCCTTTTTGTCTTGTTGTAATTGATCTGCTTATGAACTTGCAGGTTTTTGTTTTCTTCTAGGAAGCAGAGCATCA
The DNA here is from genome assembly GCF_027579445.1 of Ammospiza nelsoni. Taxonomy (NCBI): domain Eukaryota; kingdom Metazoa; phylum Chordata; class Aves; order Passeriformes; family Passerellidae; genus Ammospiza; species Ammospiza nelsoni. The sequence continues at coordinate 97,915 of NC_080643.1, read as the reverse complement.
TAGAGCTATGCAGAAACAGGCCATTCGTGATGCTAAAACTCCTGATAAGATGAAAAAATCTGTCTCTGTAAAGGAAGATGGCAACTTGAATCTCCAAGAAAAAAAAGAAAAAATCAAGGCAGGCCTGAAGAAGTTGACAGAACTAGGGCCAGTGAATGCCAAAAATAAATACCAGGAACTAATTAATGACATTGCGAAGGTATACCATTTGATGGTTTCCTAGTAATGATAGTTTTCCCAGTTTCCAGCTTTGTGAAACTGGCATGAGTTTTCAGAGGGAGAGTAAGGTTTTTAGTAGCTAATTTATAGAGAACAATCATGCCTTTTGTTGCAGCATTTCCAGCTCTTGGCATGTGGAAAGTCCTTTACTTTTATACAGTGTTTCTGTTCTCTCAAACGACTGCGTTGCCTGGTTCTCAGATACTTTAAGAAAAAACTTAATAGCTTGGAAGGGAGGTCCTGACGTGTGATGTGTTTTTCTGCTCTATTTCACTAATTCAAGTAGTGCCTCTACAAGCTTAGTCACTCAAAGAAGTTCTGCTCATAACTCTAAGACATCCTAATTGTTATTTTGATTTAAATGTGCCTGTTAAATAATCCCTAAATTATGAGGAGAGTTGCTATGAAAAACTTACAAAAGAGATCCAGTACTGTTGTATATTGCTACAGTGACAATATATTTTACATCACATTGTTTACTGAAAAACTATTTGGGAAATGTTACGTAAGTAAACCAACTAAATAATCACCTTTAGGGATTTGATGAGAATTAATTGTACCATAGATTATACGTGTCACAAATTAAAGTATCAGTCAATGAATGTAGTGTTTTCTTGTTGAGATATTAAGGCAAGTGATACTTAAACGCTGACTGACAAAGAAAAATAATGAAGTCTGTGTGCTGCTATGGTTGTTGCGCTCGATTTGTAAGGTACTTTCCAGTGCTGGCAGAATTACTGCTTTTATCTCATGGGCTTTCAGTGCCTACTCTAGTCATTGCAACTAGAACAGAACTGAAGTTTGAGAAAGCCACAGAAGGTGCAACTTTGTAGAGTTACTTAGTTCCACAAATAGTCATAACAGAGAAAAAGCTGTGACACTTAAACTGGGGCAAGTGCAAGTGAGTGCTCAAGCCTTGCATTGAAGCAAAATCAAATTGTGTGTTTCAAGTACTCAGTGGCTCTGGGACTGAGCACCTGGAGAGCTCAAATCACTGTTAAGTCTCTGCCTTTCTTTGTGCTGTAGGATATCAGAAATCAGCGTAGATACCGTCAGAGAAGAAAGGCGGAGCTAGTGAAGCTGCAGCAGACATACAGTGCCTTGAACTCCAAAGCTACTTTTTATGGAGAACAAGTAGATTATTACAAAAGTTACATAAAGACCTGCTTGGATAACTTGGCCAGCAAGGGCAAGTAAGTATCTTGGAACTGTAGAACCATAAAATGGTTTGGTTTTGAGGGGACCTTTAAAGACAATCTGGTTCCCACCGCCCTGCCATGGGCAGGGACACCTTGCACTAGACCGGGTTGCTCCAAGGCCCATCCAGCCTGGGCTGGAACAGTTCTGGGATGGGGTAGCCACAGCTTCCCAGGCAACTTGTCCCGGGGCCTTACCACCCTCACAGGAAGCTGTTGACTGCAATTCTTTGAGTGTGACCATCCAGTTGATCCTTATCCATCAAGTGGTCCATCTATCAAATCCCTTTTTCTTCAGTTTAGACACAAGGATGTTGTGTGGAACATTGTTGAATGCTTCTCCACAAATACAGGTAGATGATTGTCAGTCAGAAATGGAGAAGAAGTTGAAAACCTCATCCAGAAATGGTATATTAACCCTGTTGTAGCAGATCACCAAATGGGCCGGGCACCTGAGTGAAGGTATATTGGCTGTCACCAATTACCTCCTTGTTTTTCATGTATCTTAGCACAGTTTCTAGGAGGACCTTGCCAGTCACAGAAGTGATACAGATTGTATCTTCCTTATTTTCCTTCTCCAGTTGATATGAGCTTGACTGGAATGCCACATTTTCTCATACATGGTGGATAGTGGCTTAGCCACTTCTTCCACTGGTTCCCCGAGGACCTGTCTCATCAGGGTCCATGGACTTCCACACCTTCAGATTCCTTAGATGGTCTTGAACCTCATGACCTGCAGCAGGTGGTTCCACGGCCCTAGAGGTGCTTCTTACAAGAAAGCATGTGTTGCTAAGAAGAACCATGATGCTATCTGCTCAAAGCTCCTTGTCCAAGCTCTTTCCCACAGCAATAGTCTTAGCAAAAGGGTCTCAGCAGCAGTAAGAAAATACAGGGTGAGGCCCTTGCCATGAATGGTATCAAAAAGACAATCTTGAAAGATTTTTTGTTCCCTTTGGGAGAAGATAGTGCGGAGAGTCCAGTGGTACAAACGTTGTTGTCCACATAGGCACTTGCTGCTCAGTCAGTCTGTCCTGTTATCCTTATTAGAATGAAAATAACATAGTTACCTACAAAGAAACCCTTGATCACAAATTGTCCCCATTTCTATGCCAAATGAAGTCAGCTGTTACAGTGCTAGACAAATTAGATTTTCTGGGGGGGAAAAAAAGTTGTTGTCTTCTCCTGTCATATGTGAGAATGTGAACCCTTTTTGTTTGCAGAATGAAAATACAAGCAAGTTTCTGAGTAGTCTCAGCTTTTCTCCATGTCAGTTGTCATTAGACCCCATTTTGCCTAATGAGAGATGGTATTGCTTTTTATGAAGTACCATATCCTTAGGTTTTGGGTAGGATTTTTTTGGTTTTGTTTTTTTGATTGGTTTTTGTTTACTTTGGTATTATTATTATTCTGCTTAAATGTTAGTGGTAAATAGTAGAAAATTAAGGATCTGATCTGGGCTACCAGTGCTTTGTGGGTAAACTGACTAGTAGAAGTACATAATTATCTATCATTAGTTACAGTTCTTTAGCTGTACTGATTCTATGCCCTCTTTCAAATAGAATTGAAAATTTACTGCAGTGTCTTTACTTGTGACCTTCTAATTTGTTTGGTTTGTCTTTTTTCCCCAGAGTCTCCAAGAAACCTCGAGAGATGAAAGGCAAAAACAGTAAAAAGATTTCTCTGAAATACACAGCAGCTCGACTTCATGAGAAGGGAGTGCTTTTAGAGATTGAGGACCTGCAAGGTAACCAGTGAGTATCTATTATTTAAAACTCTTTAGAGCTAAATAACCTTTTTGGAGGAAAAGGAAAATAGATATGCTGAATTCCTGTCTTTTTCTTAGAACTAGTCTAGGTGCTGATAGTTGAGGACCAGAAATTTTGAGATCTCTTTGAGGCTGTGTGACATTGTCTCGCAATTCTGTTATTTGAATTTTAGTGTTATTGGTAGACTTAGTTATTGAAGCTGGAAAAGTTGCTTTGATGACCTAGGCTGGCATCCCTAGGGCCAAGACATCTTGCATAGTGATCACTCTTCAGTTCTCTTTTTCTGGTTGGAGCAAAGCAATTCTTTGATTGAGAAGTGTAATGTGATTTAAACATGACATGTCTTTCCCCCAACCGCTTCTCTGTCACCTCCACAGTTATGGGAGGGTACCTCCTTGGGTGAATTGTTATTATGCCTAACAGCTTCCATTGCTGAAAAGTCAGCTTTATGCTAGCTTGAGTTTTTCCAGCTGTAGTTTGCTAGCCTTGAGAAGCTGGCATGTCTTGTGTGGAATATAGAGGAGCTGGCTGTTACTAGAATTTTTTCACCTCTGAGTCATACTTTGTACTCGGTGCACTAAATGAGGCATAAATATGTGGCACTAAAGTAGACTGCTTAGATTTTGCAAACTAAATTAAATGACCCTGTTTCCTGCTATACTTCTGTGAAGATAGGATTTACCGGACATAGAATCTGTTAGGCTTCTGTTCATTGTTGTATTGAGTCTCTTTGGCTTGTATGGGCTCATTTCAAATGGGGATAATAGAATAAAGAGTTAAGAAGAGAATTTTTAAAAATTTGTCTTCAGGTTTCATCTCAAATATTCCCTCCCTGTGATTTGTCATTTCTCAACTTCATAGGTTTAAAAACGTGATTTTTGAAATCAGTCCAACAGAAGAAGTGGGAGATTTTGAGGTTAAAGCAAAATTCATGGGTGTACAGATGGAAACGTTTATGTTACATTATCAGGTAAGAACTGTCCTGTTTAATAGTCTCGTGTAAGTTCCCATGCCAGTCTCTTCATCAAAATAGCAGTGACACATTTTTTGCCTAAATGGTCTGAATAATGCTCTCAAAAATAATCCATTTATTGCAGATGAAACAGATGCAACACATACAGGGGATCCAAACTGCTTTTTGTTTATTTGCTAATGAAAGCCTGTTGTCGGTCTGTGTTCTTAATTATGTATACACATACACACACAAAACAAAAACTTGCATTTTCAACAATTTGCTGCTACAGCGGAGAGCTTTGGAGTCTGTGGCACCTAGGCTTGTGTGTGATGGCTTCAGCCAGTCATTGTGTATTGGTATTCTTTCTGCTACTCTACACTTACCCATTTGTTTCCGGTTCTTAAGTGTCCTCCTTAGGTGTCAGCCTCTACTTAGGCCACCAGAACAGGCATGCCGACTTCACGGTTCCCTGTTCTTTTTCTCATGCCAGTATTTTCACACCTGGTGTCTCTGTCCCTTTCTTTCCCCACTCCCTGTGCATCTTGGTCTTCTTTAGGTTTGTTAGTTGTGGAAGCCTCAGGCCTTTCAAAACAGATTGTGTGCAGTAGCACTGTGCATTGCAGTTAGTCCATGCCAGCTTGGCTGCTGGGATGGACAGCTGCCTCACACCTTTTGTTTGCTTTGAGGGCTCCCCTAGTAAGTTCCGGTCCTAATCTGTCAGAGCTGGTCATTAACTTGTTGGTTTGTGGGGCTACCCAAGGTCACATGGTTTACTATACCAGTATGCCTTTGTAGCGCTGCCTTGCAGATAAAGCAGATGTTGTCAGAGGACAGCACAAGGGATACAACATCACACACGTCCACCCATATGCCCACACCTACCCACTGTGTTACTTGCAGGAGTGGGATTGCGGAAAGAATTTAATCAGTGAGATAAAATCAGTGCAGGTGCATTGCTGACAAAGCAAAGTATAACTAGAAATACCGCCCACATAAACACCTGAGAGGTTGAATCGACATCATATGCATACTGACTGAGATGCCGTTTCTTTTTGCGCCGTAGATTGAAGCGCTGTAAGCCGCTTCCCTGAGATCTGTGGCCACTAAAACTTTCAGAAAGGGACACTGTGGAATGTTGTAATGCTTCATGGGTACATGATAGAATTAGGCACATAGGAAACCTAAATGTTCTAAATGTTTATGGCTACTGTGCAAATGACAAGGCTGGAGATGGCTGGTCTTCTATTTCTGTTCTCTTTTGTAATTTTTTTAAACCCACTGCTTAAAATAATCAAGACCTTTAATGTCTTAGAATGACTATTTTTTTCACAGTAAAAGTGGCTCTTTAATAAGTCTCTTGCTTTTCTATGTTATGCTGTGTACTTTTTTGTTGATATTCCTTAAGATCTACTGTACTACAGGGTCTTATATATTCTCTGTCAGCTCTTGACAATTCTTCACTCATTAAGATAGTCTCTTTGCAGGATCTCTTGCAGCTGCAGTATGAAGGTGTTGCTGTCATGAAGTTGTTCGACAGAGCAAAAGTGAACATCAATCTTCTGATCTTTCTTCTGAATAAGAAATTTTATGGGAAGTAACTGACCTCTGCCAGTAAGTCTGTGAAAGGGGAGATGGATAGAAACCTGCACATGCAACTTTTAATAATGTGGTGATGTATCAGTATATTCGCACCGTGTACTAATTGTGTCAAATGTATCATGAAGGAGGACTAAGAACCTCTTGGGAATTGACAACCCTGATTGAGTCTGCAGGGAGTTGGTTTCTTGTTTATTTATAGTCTTCCAACTTTGAAGATCCCCTTTAAAGAGGTTATTTTAGAATGTATTTTTACATGGGTTTGGCAATTCAACTAATATTCGAGTATACTTAGGCCATCTGAATGCTTAGTTTGCCTACTGTGTGCTTTATGAGGCTTGAGTTCTTTTTGCCTGTGCAAAGAGAAAGCTGGCACTATATGGAGGTCTATTAGCCTCTTCCTGAGAACTAAAAAAGGGTTGCAGGTGGTATTTGGACTCCAGTTATTCTCAAGCAAAGATGACCAATGGAAAACATGGTTAAGATTCAGGTTATCCGTTTGTTTGCAAGCTTGCATTGGTAGAGGTGGCAGTTGCCAGTTGCCAAGATTAGAACTACTGTGGTCAGGTAATCAGTAAGCATAAAAAGTTATTGAGCTATTTGTGATGATGTACTACAGCCACATATAGCAGCTTAAGTGTCTCATTTTTCTCCATTTGCTTCTGTTTATCACATTGTAGTAATTTACAGGTGCACCCCTAATGGAGGGACCATGGAATGTATTTACTAGGGCTTATAGATGAAAAGATTTTTGTGGAAGGGGAGGGTAGCTGAAACAATTTCTTGTGACACGTTAACTTTTAATGTTGCTTGCAAAGCATTTGAAATGTAAAATTCACTTTTTTTTCCCCAGTTTAGAGCAATGTTATATATATATCTGTGTCTGATGCAATAAATGTTAGTTTTCTTCCTTGGACAAGTCTGTAGGTAGAGCCTGTCTCAAATAGATTAGCTTTTAAAAAGTTAATTTTTTTCTAGCTACACTCAAATTCCTTTATCTTTTATTATTTCATGGGGATTTCGTCTGTGCTTTTTCACAGTGGTGGTGGTTGTTCTGTTATATCCAATAAAAATGCAGAGACTCTTACAAAATATAATTGACCTTTAAATTCATTTGCTTCAGCTGTTTCCCCAGTTTTTTCCTTCAGTTTTTTTTAACAGACACATCTCCTGCAAATTTCAAGTTGGCCTGCTTATTCAGGTTACTGTACAGAGTTTAAATGAACTTTTTGATCTACTCCGAGGCAAGTTCTTTCAGCTTATGTCTTTTTTTCTCATGAAAGACACTCCTAGTATTTGGAATGTCCATGCTACTGAGTATAACTTTTCTGTAGTTCTCTTGGAAGGAAATAAGTAAACTTGCTGGTGTTTATACTGTATTTAAACATACTCTAGTGTGTTTGGTGTATGTGTGGTCCAACCCAATAACAAAAACTGCTTACCAAGCCCAAGAAAGATGAAGCATATCAACCATTTAGCTTTTCCCTCGTGTTTTATCAGGGAGTTTATGACCTTGCCGAGAGACAGATGATAATTAATGAGTTCCAGGCTGAACTGTGACAGTAACCAGTTCTGTTCATGGTTTATTGACACATTCATCAGCCACACTCTCCAGTAAGTCCTGGGGTTTGTTCCTGTTTTTTTTCAGCCTTATATCCAACTTTCCATCCCTTCTCTCTGTCCAGTGTGTCTTTGGTGTTCCTTTCTTGTCCTGTGTGCTTCCCCCTCCCGTTCCCTTTCACTACTTCAGTCTCTCTTGTTCTTGTTTTTCTTTCAAGAAACAAATACTCAATATTTGTTTAGTAAATATTACTCAATCTCTCTCCTCTACTTTTTGTCTCTCTCCCTCCCTGCCCTCTTTATTTCTCCTTTCTTCCTCTCCTTTTTCCTTTGTCCTGGATGTGACTGTATTTCTTTGTCCCTCTCACTGTCCTTTTGTCCTGTACGTGTCTGCAGCTGCAGCCCAGCCCTTCTCCCTCATTGTACCCTTCTCTTGGTAAGCCTCTGACCTGCTGGCCATGCTGCTCTTTCTCCATTCCTCTGCTGCGCCTTGCCCGCCTTCCCCCCGCTCACCTGCCCGTGCCATGGTCACTTCCTCTCTCAGTCCTTGTTTCCCTCTTTGTCTCTGTAACCCTGTCCTTGCCGTGTGTGTAGCACTCTGTCTTTTTCTCTGTCCTCCTCCATGCCTCACTTGAGTTCCTTTCTATTCTCTGTGGCTCTGTGGTCTCCTTGTGCCATTGTTCCTCACAGAATCCTTGTGTTCCATTTGCTGTCCCTGCTCCTTTTTAATCTGTCTCTGTCATGCTACCCATCCCAGGGGTGTTTTGTTTGGCTTTTTTCTGTTAGAGTTTTTTGGTTTTTTTGGTGTGGTTTTTTGTTTGTTAGTTTTTGTTGTTGCTTTGGTTTTTGGGGGGTGTGTGGTCAATTTCATCCTGTACCCCATTCTTCCTTTTCTTCCTGTGTCCTCTCTGCTGTCACTCCCTATTTCTGCCTCTCGCCTGTGACAGCGAGGCTGGGGAGGAACTTCAACCCTTCTGGGGACTGCCCTCCTCTCTTGGTGGAGCAGTCCCTTTCTGGGGGGGATGTACATGTGGAAAGGGCTCGACTAAGTGCCACGCTGCTGTTCAGGTCAGTTTGACTCATTCTGTGCCTTCTTAAGGGGTGAGGAAAAGCGAAGACTCGGGACTCTCATGTCATTTGGGGCACCCCAAGGTCCCTGGGAGAAGGAACCATACTGTGGTGGAGGAGCAGGTGGCTGGTAAATGAGGAGAGATCATGCTGGATGCCGTCCCCCAGAGGGACCCAAAACTGCCAGAAATTTCACAGGGAGGGGTGGGTGTAGAATACTAAAACCTGTCAAGTTTTTAATTTTTATAGGTATTGGCAAAGAAAAGGAATTTATCTCTAAATTCATTTGGAAAGAAACCCTCTCTCTATCCACTCATTTGTATACAGGAATGTAGGAAACTCTGACTAGAGATGGGTAATAGTTTTGAAAGTAAAGACATAAGTTTTATCTAGGAATGAACCAATCAAGTGCCCTGAAAGCATAAGAACAGCTGCAGGGGCTGAAGGGAATAGAAAGGGTTCTCTGGCAACTTTTGCCTCAGTTCTCTGCCTGCCCCCAATGTTCGTCGCAGCCCCGGCCTGAGCTCGGCGGCACTGCTGCCGCCTTGTGGTCAGAGAGCGGTACTGCCGCCCCCCGACCCAGTGCCAGTTTCCTTCCAGTTGTAAAACTGCAAACATCGCAGTATTCCTCTGACACCAGCGGTTCTAGGAAGTAGAGGTGTAGGCGGCCTTGGCCTCCCACAGGCCCTCATGTCAACTTACTCTGAAACATTAGGGTGGAAGTTATTCTATCTCATGAACAGAGGTACCTTTTCCTTACAGGTGCTTGTGCTGTATTTTGGATTCTGCTTCCTAACATTTCTAGTGTGACAGAGTTTACCATAGAGACAATCTGCCAGGAGGTAGCGCTTTGGGGGGCATGGCAGTCCCGGGTGTGTATTCTGAACTCCTTCAGAATGTTAGGTTTGAAGTATTTCTTATCTCAGGAAAACAGTAGTCTTTTGCATCTGCATATCAGCTGTTGAAATTTTGGGTTCAATTTCTTGAATCACAAATGTCATAGGATTCCTCCCAGATGGCAGCTGCCATGAAGTATGGCTCTTCTTGGTCTTGAGTTTCAGGGGCTGTTTCCAAAGTGACCTACAGACATTGGAATGAAATCATTATTTACTGTGTAAAGGAATCGCTCTCCAAAGCATCAGCCAGGGTCTAAATGTGCCATTCTGCCTTTTAAAAGTACCAGCATCACAGGATTTTTCTCAGATTAAAGCTTCCATGGAGTCGGATCTCTCAAGCCTGGCCCTTGAGAATTGTGGGCCTCCTGTGAACTGGTCTTGCCAGAAGGGCTTGCTGAGTTTTCCACTGTGTGGAAAAGAGATCCCATTTGGAGCCTGAAGCCTCATGTTTCCTGTAGGATTTCCACTCCTAGATTTGCACACTTTGAAGGATTTCTTATAGCTGAAGTTTTCTGGGAGCTAGGACTCTGGCTGGATTTGGGTCTCTGGACTCTCAGGTGAAGTGACCTTGAGACACTAGGGCATGCAGATTTCCTTGCTGTTGAAGAGCTATTGTTCGCACCCAGGAGCCACGGTCTGAATGGGGGTGTCACCTCTTAAATTTGCAAATGTAACAGGATTTCTTCTAAATGAATGGTGCTAAGAACATAAGGTCTGGCTGGCTTTAGACTTGGAGGTGCCTCCTCTAAATTGGTCTTCAGATGCTAGGTTGGAAAGTGTTCCTACATATGCCAAATAGCCCTTGCTATGCAGTTAATAAGCTTCAAAGTACCATGGAGTTGCTGCCCCTGCAAAGATTTTGGCAGAGCCTGGTTGTGGTGCCCCATTCCACTCCACCCCACTTAGCAGGTCCTTATGGTTGTATGGGGAATCATCGTGGAGCATGCCAACCCAGCTCCATCCTGGGAACAGCACCTGTATTTTACCCTAAAATTTCTGTCCCATTATAGCTCCTGTTAGGATACAAAAGTAACTCGGTTTCCACTGATTTTACCCCCAGTCATCTTTCCATACAAACATTGCTCCGCTCTCCAGAGGATTATTGTGAGCAGATGTGAGCTCTGCTGTCCCTTTGGACTGACAAAGATAGAGGTTTTGTCCCAAGTTCCTTTTGAACCTGTCCTGCACCTGTTACGAGTCCTCAGTCTCCTGCAATTTTGTGGGTCAGTGACATGTAAAACAGCACAGCTGGCTGGCATGCTTTGCTTATGAGGGGAGACAAGAGAAGAATCCCTCTGCTCACACCAGACCTGCAGCTGCCAAACCTCACCAAAGCACCTGAGGAGCCCCCAGGGACGGATGGTACAGAAGGGAGGTGATGGAGGACAGCACAGCAGTCAGCCTGCCCTCCATCTGGGTGTGAAGAAGGCAGGGCTGGGAACTGTAAGCAACATCCCAGCAGGTCTGGCTGATGGTGCCACCCTGAGGGCTTCCCCTGCCTTTGGGCAGTCCCAGCTGCTGCAGCTCACTTGACAGAGACTCATTGTCTATACTGTGCTTGGCTGCACTGGAGATGATGAAGCCGGGGACAGCAATGGTTGCCTTCACATCCCCTGACTGCAGATGGGAAGGAGGGCGAGCTCTGTCACCTTGGGAAGGCATCTGCAGATTCATTGCTGCCTGTCTCTGGAGCATGGCTCCATCGGGGGATCGTGGTAAGGACAGCAGTGCTCACCTAACTGTGCACCTGAGAACAGCTTCAGGACCTTGTCATACTGTGGGAGAGCAGAGCTTCACAGTAAATACCAGCTAACATACTTAGTACCAGTGTTAACACTAACAATCCTTACCTAAATATTAATACTAGTAACACTTACTATGCGTATTATTAATCCTATTAGAGGCTGGTAGAGTTCTTAAGGCTGAGGCTTGCATGAGGAACACAAAATTAATTAACGTTGCTGATTATGCTATTGTGTTGAAATACTTGGCCTCCACTGCAGTAGCCCCACACTTACCTCGATGGCCTGCCCCAGCAGGTCCCAAAACACCTGGATGCAGATCAGCTTAAGCTTCACTGATGTGATAAACAGAGTTCATTCTTTAAAATTTTTGAAAGTTTATTAAAGGATAAAAGGACAAAATAATCCAGCACTGGGATGCTTTTAGCACACAGCCAAAGAGCACAGAGGTAGCTTAAAAACATCTTCACTATATACTGTTACATTGCTGAGGTTACATGCATATTCATTAACTTACACATTATTCAAACATTCCTTTGACTTTTTGATGTTCCAGGAACTCTCTTGTTTGGTTTTAACCTCTGACTTGTCTGCAGAACGTTCTGTAAATGAAGTCTACACATTTTATTTCTTCCTGTAGTTTTATCCTGTTGCTTCACACTCCCTGATAATACCGATAAGAGTCGATAAATGCTTCCTGGATGCTTAAGCTCTTTTTGTCACTATTATCACTTGGTAGGGGCAGTCTGCAGTTACAATAAACAGAATAATTGCTTTACACCATTTTCTGAGTTAGTTACATAGAAGTACTTTAGTTTCTATTTCAACATTTTGCTAAAGCCTACGATATATTTATCAGGCTACTATTCATATGAAATATACAGTGCATACATAAACTGGCATATTACACTATACAAAGCAGTTAAAAGTAAGTATAAGTTTTACCATATCAAAATACTTGTAATGCAAAAAGCTAATCTATGAATGTGAAAGCCAATATTGTTTTATCATCTATAACATCCGACGACGAGGGTGAGCAGCGGGCCCGCAGCAGGCGGAGGGCGGGCAGGGGGACGCGGGCACTTAACTTTGGCCAGGGTGCTGATCTCGGCCAGTCGGGGCAGGCCAAGTCCCCGCAGAAGCGGAAGCACTGCGGTAGAAGAGGCACCCAGAGCCCGCAGCGGGCGCTGCACGCCCTCCCCGCTCCCGAGCCCTCTCCTCACCAAATCGCCGCCGCTCCCTAGTCCGCCCTGCTGCCGCAAAGACGACCCGGAACCCCTCCCGGGCTACACTCCTCTCCGCCTCCTGCCCCGAGTGCCGATGGGGCGCTCCGGTAGGGGCTCTGCGGGGGTCTTTTCGCCGGGACCTGGGCACGAGAGAAGGCCGGAGAAGGGGACGGGGGTTTGGCGAGCGCCGCCGCCGCCGCCGCCGCCGCCGCCTGCGAGCCCTTCGGGCAGCCCGAGCTCCGCCCCACGCTCCCACGGGCCTCAGCCTGACGGCTCCTAAGCCTGCCAATCACGGCCCGCCTTTCTCCGTCCGCCCTGTCCAATCACAGCCGCCCTTTCAAACCGGAAGCGGTCTCGCCGATCTCAGCCCGCTCAGTCGCGGCTCGCCGCCTCAGACTGGCCCCGCTCGCCCGTACGTCTGAGGCGCCGCTCCCGCCACCGCCGCTTTGGGAGCCGGCGGAGCAGCGTCCCCGCTGCCGCTGCCTCGGCAGGCGCTGTTGCGGACAGGAAGGGCGGCCGGGAGCTTCCAGTTCAGGTCCTGGTCGGGATCAGGTTCTGGTCCAGGGAAGCGGGCAGGCGGCGGGCAGCGGGCGGACGCGGCCACAGCAATGGCGGCGGCGGGAGCAGCGCTTGAGGGGACCGCGGGGAGTCACGGAGCCGAGCGCGGCGGGAATTTGCGGGCTGGGATTGGTGGAGCCGGCAGGCGCTGCCTCGGGTTGTGATTGGCTGGCTGTCCGCCCGTGGGGCATAAATAGCGGGCGTTGGGGCGCGATGGCGTCAGTTCGGCGATGAAGCTGGGAGCGACGGGAGCTGCGGATGCGCGGTCCGAGGAGCGGCGCTGCGCCAGGACGGGACCCCCGCGGCAGCTGATCCGGGGAGCGCTGGTGAGCACGGACGCGACGCCTGCGGCCGTATCTGGGGCCGGCCGTGTCCAGTTCTTTCTGCCGCGCCCTGCGTGGCTCGGGTAGCCGGCGGCTGGTGTGGGGCCTGGAGTGGCGCGGTGCGGGGGGGGGGGGGGGGGCACTGCCTGCTGTCTCTGGGGGCTGAAAGTAGCCGTTTTGCGTTTTCTGGATTTAAAGAAATGTTCAGAATACGAGGAATAAAGCTTGCTTTTTGTATTTTTATTACTTTATTTTGTTTTTACTTGTAGTGTTTTTTTTCTTAATTGTGTTATTTTATTATTGCCCGTTTTAATACATCTTTTTGGTTTGATTTGTTTTCTTTACTAGATATCTCATGTTAATTCGGTAAGGGTTGTGGGACTGGGGCTGAAACACCAGTTGTGAGAGCAGTGGGGACATAAAACCCCAGGGTGTGGAATAATGATTTTGGCATGAGCCAGGCCCAAAACAATGTGGAGTGGTGGAAATGCTGAGGCTAGATAAATGCCATGGCAGGAAGGCATGGAGCTGCAGCACAGGGCCTGCAGGTTATGCCTGGGGGATCCCAGCCCCTGCCCTGTGGTACCAACAAGGGGCTGAGGGTGTGAGGGCTCAGAGGGTTCTAGGGCCCAAGAACCAGCCCAAGAGTGCCTTTTGGGATGGGGGGGGCAGGAGTCCAGTGGCTATTCCCAGCCCCTGGAGCTGCCTGAGGGGAGGTGAGGGGGCCTTTGTGCAGGTGCTGGACTGAGAGCCAGGGTGAGGGGGAGGGTGGATGTTGAGCTTCAGGCCTCCAGTGTCCCCAGAGTTGGGATGCCACTTAGGGTTGCCACTTAGGGCTGGGTGGGTGGATGGGACAGCTTCTAGAGATACTGAAATTGTAATGATGGCAGTAACTGATTTGTGGCCTTATCAACAGCCCCAAGGTGCAGTGAGAAGCATGAGCAGCTTTTAGCTGCAGCCAGTAGGAAGCTGAGGAGCTGGAGCTGAGGCAGCAGACCTGGAGGAGACAGAAATATGGTAGGGTTTGGTGTAAAACCCCCGTGGGACTGGGATAGGGATTGTGGAGCGGGAAGGTGAACTGCATGGTTGGAATTGAAATTGCTGTAAGAACTGTGATCAGAGCTCAAGAATGAGAGCTAAAAGAAAGATCCTGTCCTGAGAAGCACAAGTAGTATTGTGTGGCACTACTGTGAAGATTTAGAGCAGAAAGTGTAAAAGAAGAGCTGGCAGTTAAATAAAGCTTGTGGGACTGGAGCTGAAATCACTGGGGCCGGGGTGGGGACTGCAGTGCTGCAGAAAGAGTCACTGCTACAAGGGATACTCACTGTGGATCTGAGGACTAATCGCAGAATGGGACACAGCTGCAAGAAGAGAGCTGGCAGTAAAATAAAGCTTGTGGGGAAAGAGCTAAAAGGGCTGAGATCACTGGGCCTGGTCTTGTCATTGTGCGACTGGAATTGCGGCAAAACACATCGCAGCAACCTTAGGGCTGGTACGCAGTAAAATAAAGCTTGTGGGGAAAGAGCTAAAAGGGCTGAGATCACTGGGCCTGGTCTTGTCATTGTGCGACTGGAATTGCGGCTTAACACATCGCAGCAACCTTAGGGCACTGTGGGGCTGGGAAGTGGACTGCGGGGCTGGCAACGTGAATGAAAATGGCAAAGGCACTAGACCTGTGAACAGGGCTGTGGGCATCCAGGAGAACTTACGCGGGGGGTGGCAAAGTGCCTGGGGACTGCTCGGTGGGGGCTAAAATCACTGCAGGGCTAGCATATGGATGGTGGGGTGGGCTTTCGGAGGCTCGTGCGGGAGCTGAATTGTTTCCAAGCTGGAGCCAAGAGCCAGATGCTGGCATTTGAAGCTGGAAAAACACAGAGCTGGAGCTGCAAGAAGAGAGCTGGCAGTAAAATAAAGCTTGTGGGGAAAGAGCTAAAAGGGCTGAGATCACTGGGCCTGGTCTTGTCATTGTGCGACTGGAATTGCGGCAAAACACATCGCAGCAACCTTAGGGCTGGTACCTGACGCTGTAGTGTTCCTGCGCCGAGATCACTGTAGGCCCGTGACATGGGTGCAGGGGCTGGGTATTGCCACTAATAGTAGATCCAGATGTGTGGGGTGGCAAAAGGGAGGCTGCAAGCTTGCGCCTGTAAACCCCGTCGATGGCAGAATATTGCCTGCACCTGTGATGGCACCTCCTGGGGCGCACTGTGGGGCTGGGAAGTGGACTGCGGGGCTGGCAACGTGAATGAAAATGGCAAAGGCACTAGACCTGTGAACGGGGCTGTGGGCATCCAGGAGAACTTACGCAGGGGGTGGCAAAGTGCCTGGGGACTGCTCGGTGGGGGCTAAAATCACTGCAGCGCTAGCATATGGATGGTGGGGTGGGCTTTCGGAGGCTCGTGCGGGAGCTGAATTGTTTCCAAGCTGGAGCCAAGAGCCAGATGCTGGCATTTGAAGCTGGAAAAACACAGAGCTGGAGCTGCAAGAAGAGAGCTGGCAGTAAAATAAAGCTTGTGGGACTGGAGCTGAAATCACTGGGGCCGGGGTGGGGGCTGCAGTGCTGCAGAAAGAGTCACTGCTACAAGGGATACTCACTGTGGATTTGAGGACTAATCGCAGAATGGGACACCCAAAATCCACCCTGCCCTAGACACCCAAAATCCACCCTGCACCCCCCAAATCAACCCTGGGATCCTCACAAACAACCCCTGGGACACTCCAAATCCACTCAAGAACATCCTGATCCCTCAAATTCACCACGAGACACCCCCTCCCCCCCCCCCCCCCCAGACACTCTCTACTCCCTGGGACCCTCTGGCAGCCCCCAAATGTAACCTGAAAACCTCTCCCTCCCTCCCAGGAATCCCCCAAACACCAACTGGGACCCTCCAGACTGCCCTTCCACCAGTCTACCCTGGAACACCAAATTCCACCTTCAGAATCCCCACAAACACTCTCTGGAACCCTCAAACCCCCTCCAGACCCCCTAAACCCACCCTCATACACCCCAGAGTGCCTGGGAACCTCACCCCCTCCCAGGATCCTCCAACCCCCATTAGATGCCCCCAAATCCACCCCAGGATCTCCCCTGGGGTCCCTCACCACCTTCTGGATCCCCCAAATCCATCCTGCGATGTGCAAACATCTGCTGAGAAGCCCCTGGGACCACCCAAATCCACCCTGGGCCCCCCTAAAGACTCCCTGGAGGCCCCTGGGACCACCCCTACACAAAGCCCCCCCTCCACACTGTTCCAGCCCCACCACGTCCTTGCCTTCCCCCCAGCACATGGCCTTGTCCTCCTGCAGTGTCCTTGTGTGCCTCCTGATGTCCTTGCGTCCACCCATCCCCCAGGGGATGCATGTCCCCTGTGCCCCTTCCCCTGTGGTGGCACTGGCGCCCTGTCCCATTTGGGGGTCCCTAGATCACTGTCTCCATGCCCCTAGGCTTTGTGTCCCCTTTCCCCACAGTGGATGTCGCCAGGGGGGTGCCCTCCAAGTCCCCACGCTCAGGATCTCCCCAGGATGTCACCCCCTTGTCCCCCTTCCTGGGGTGTCCCCAAGGTCTCCCCAGGGTGATATGGCCCCAGATCAGGATGTCCCCATCCTGTCTTCCCATGTCCTGATGTCTCCCACAGCCCCCCTCCATGTCCCCTATGCCCACCCACATCATTCCGACTCCTGTGCCTTCCATGACCCCGATGTCCCCATGTCCCCCATATCCCCCTCGTGTCACCACGTCCCCCATGTCCTCCTATGTCCCCCAACATTCCCCGTGTCCCCCTGTGTCAGCTGGTGCTGCAGGGGGACCAAAGATGGTCCAAGGGGAACCCTCCTGTGGGGGTTTGAGGTGGGGGGGGGGGGGCTGGGAGGGTTCTGTGGGCAGTTGGAAGGGAGCTATGGGTACTCAGGGGGTGGGGGTGTCCAGAGGGGCTGTGGCAGATCCTGGGGGTGGCTCTGGGGGCTTAGGGAGGTCTAGGAGGATATCTGTGGGTGCTAAGGGGACGTTGTTGGGGCTCAGGGAGAGCCCATGGGGCTGACAGGTTTGTAGTGGCGGGGGGTCTGTGGCCTCCATGGATGGAGGGCTGTGGGAAGTGCTATGTGGGGGCCCCTTCCCCCAGGGGGAGGTCTGTCAGGGTATGGGGAGAGGGTCACTTGATACTGGGGCCCACTACCCACTTTGAGGGGTACAGGGTGTTTGAGCTGCCAGTGGCTGGATTTGAAAGGACCCTGTGCCCTGAGAGTGTGTTTAGGGGGTTTCTGCCCCTGGGAGATGCTGCCAAGGGGTCAGGGGATGCTGAGGGGCTTCAGTGCAGGTGATGGAGGATTCATAACTGTTCTCACTGCCCACTGCATCCTCTTGCTCCCCAAGGACCTGCAGCTGGCCCAACACCTGCAAGGGCCCCAGAGGGGGAGCGTCTGATGGGGGGCACCCCTGGGATCCCCACACCATGGCCCAATCCCTGGCACCCACCCACAGGAGCCCCCCTCCTGACACTTTCACATCCCTAATCCTACTGGGGGGTCCCTGAGAGATCCCCACATTGAGACATCCCCCACCTGGAACTCCCTTCTCAATACCCCTCCTGAGGGCCCCCACCATAGCACCCCACAAACTCCCCGGGCAACACATCCCCGGGTGGGGGTCCCCTTCCTGACTTCAGCACTTCTCAGATTATTGTGAGTCCCCACCTGTAATCATTCCAGGACCCGGGAACTGGAGGGACATCATCCCCCAAGGGGACATCCCTAGCACTCACACTCTATTGGAGACCTCCCTCACTTCTGCTGGACCCCAATAAATGTCTCTGATCCTCAAATGCTGCTGCTAGAGTGAGGGAAATTGGGGGCAGGCACCTGTGAAGGAGGCTCTGGGTGCAGGGACTTAAGGGGGGGGGGTGGGAGCACCTCCACGAGGGCTGTGGGAATTGGGATAGGGGATATTTGGGGAGGTGAGGAGGAGGGTGAAGCTTAAAATGTCCCCTTAATAAGGTGGTGTTTGGAGGGGCAGGGCTTGAGGGGGCACTTTTATAGTGGTGGGGTCATTTTGGGGGGTTAGGGATTAGAGGTTTGCTTTATGGAGGAATCAATGCATCAGGAGTCAGGGATCCCGGGGCAGGGACTTCGGGTCTGTTTTATAGAGGATGGGGGGCTGCCTCCAGGGCAGGGGCGTAGGGCTCCCCTTTACAAAGGCAGAGCGGCCGGTGCGGGGCAGGGCTTGACGTGAGACGGGGCTTTAAGCCTCCCGTGTGAGGCCCGAGCCTCGAGGGGTGGGGTTTTAAGGGGCGCTCTTTATGGGGCTGGGCCCAGGGTCCACTTTTATGCTGGCGGTGGCGGGTTGTCGTAGTAGGGTGCGTGTGCGCCACCTGAGAGGGGCAGGACTTAGGGGGTGGGGCTGCATGGGGCGTGGTTGTGGGGTTCCCCAATATAAGGGCTCTCCGGTCCGCCCCCCCACCCCGCGGGCCATGGCGGCTGCGGCGCTGCTGCTGGGCCTGCTGTCGCTGCTGCTGTCGCTGTCGCTGCTGTCGCGACTGTCGCGGCGTGGCGATGGGCGCGGCCCGCGCTGGGGCGTGCTGCACCTGCTGCACCCACAGGGGGCGCTGCACCTGAGCCGCCTGACGCGGCGGCACGGGCCCGTGCTGCGCCTGCGCGCGGCGGGCCGCGGTGAGTGCGGGATCCCCGACCCCAGCCGAACTTGCCCGGAACCCCCGAACCCGACCCTGACCGAGCTGCCCGGGACCCCCGAACCCGACCCCACCCCAGCCGCCCGGGACCCCCGAACCCGACACCAACCCAACCGCCCGGGACCCCACAGCCCCCCAAACCCCCCTCCCTGCTCCCCAGGGACTCTCCGAGCCCCCAACTCTGCCCTTTCCCCCTGCGGTGGGGACCTCTCCTCAAACCCCCCCAAACCTTTCTTGGGGCCCTAATCCCCCGATGCTCTCCCCAAAATCCCACGCCAGGACTCCCCACTTGGTTTGGGATCTCCCCCAGTTTTGGAGTACCCCCAGCCCCTCCTCTTCCCTGCAGAGGTGCTGGTGCCGAGCTCGGTGGCGACCATCCGCGAGGCGCTGGTCCGGCACTGGGGGGACTGGCTGGGGCGCCCCCACAGCTATCTGGGTATGGCGGCGGGGTGGGGGGCGGTTGGAGGGGTTCCTGTGGGGTTTGGGGAGTATCCTGTGTGTAGTGAAGCCCTTAGGGGGATTTGAAGGGAGTCACTGTGTGGTTTCTGGGGTTCTCTGTGGGGCTCGGGGAGGGTCTCTAAGGGTTTGGGGGGGCCCTGTGGGATGGCAAGTCCTTATGGGTTTTGAGGGCGTCCCTATGAGATTGAAGGGGTTGTTACGGGATTGGGAGGGGGGTCCCAATGGAGTTGGGGACATGGGTACTGGGGGGGGGGGGGGCAGTTCTGGAGGGGTGGGTTGTCTGTAGGGGCTAGGGCAGTTTCTAGAGGTCTCTGCCCCACCAGACACACCCTTCAGCCTCCAGGGTGGCATTAGGAGGGTCCCATGGAGGAAGCGGCTATGGGGTTGAAGGAGGCTTTATGAGGTAGTGGGGCCCTGTAGCACACCCCTGGTGTATTGGAGGTGGGTCCCTATAGGGGCTGGGGGGTTTCTGGGGGTCCCTTACTGCTCCTGCCCAACCCCAGGGTCGCTGGTGTCACGGGGGGGCCGGGACCTGGCACTGGGAGACCCCTGCCCTGGCTGGCGGCGGCAGCGGGGAGCAGTTCGGGGGGCACGGGCTGGGGGGCGTCTCGGGCCCCTCCTTTGGCTGCAGGGCCGGGAGTTGTGTGAGGTGAGACCCTGAAACCGACTCCTGCCCAAAATGATCCTTCTGCAACCCCGACACCCCCAAAACTGATCCTCCCAGCATTGCAAAACAGATCCCCACACAATATTGACCAGCAAAACCCTGGCCAATGCACCCCAAAACTGATACCTTGAGCCTCACTCCCTTCACCCAAACCCCACCCATGCACCTTAACCATGTCCCCTGCATCTGGAAACTGCCCCCCAAACCCTACCCCCTGCACTCATCCCCCAATCTCTGCATCCCAAACCTGATCCCCAAACCCTGCACCCGCATCACTGTCCCCCAAAACTTACCCACCCAAACCTCACCCTCTGCACCCCAAAAGGGCATTATCCCTGTGAGTCCCCATAACTCCCTCAGAGCTCTGCACTTCTCTTGTGCGACCCCCTAAACCAGCCTTGGAGTCCCCCTTTATTTGCTCTGGGGCTCTCTCTAACCTTCTCTTTCCCCCAGGAGCTGCGTTCGTATGGGGAGGCCCCCCTGGACCCCTTTGAGGTGTTCACCTTCCACACCTGCAGCACCATCGCACGCCTCCTCTTTGGGGAGCTGGTGAGGATCTGGCAGGGGGCCCAGGATGGAGACAAGGGTTTGGAGGAGGACCCCAGCTTTTATGGGGGCCCAGGGTTTGGGGGGGACCCAGGAGTCTGTGGAGGGAACATCCAGCTGTTTGGGGGGACTGACCAATTTGTGTGTGGGTGGCAGGGGTTTGGGGGCACATAGGAATTTGAGGGGACCCGAATGTCTGAAATGATGTTCGGGGTGTTCTGGGGGATCCAGAGACAATTGAGTACTGGGCAGTACACAGGTGTGTTCTCCTCCAGGTGCCCCCTCCAGGGGAGCTCCGGGCCTTCTCACGCTGCCTGGGGGAGCTGCTGCAGGTCTGGGGGCACAGCAGTGTTCGGGTGCTGGACCTGCTGCCCCTGCTGCGGGTGAGCCTGGCAGCTCCTGGGGGTGGCTGTGGGGCTGTGGCCTTTTTGCTGCATGAGGGTCTATGGAGCCCAGAGCTATAGAGCCCTATGGGGGCAATAAGGGAATTGTGGAGATCTGCAGGGGGACTATGGGCCCTTGGGGGCCTGGGAAGGGCTGTGAGTCTCAGGGGGATTATATGGCCCATGGGAGAGATATGGGGCTGGTGGGATTATATGGGGTTGGGAGTGAGGTTATAGCATCTGTGTGGGACTGGAGAAGGGTATGGAGGGCTGACAGAGAGCTTATAGGGTCCATAGAGAGCTTGGGTGGTGTCTGTGGTACTGGGAAGGGACCCTATAACTCTAATGGGGCTGGACAGGGGTTATAGTGTTTGTGTGGGGCTAGGGTGAGTGTTACAGGGTCTATATGGTGTTGAGGATCTCTGGGCCTGGGAGGGGCAGTTGTGGGGGCTGTATAGGGCTGAGGTGGGGTAAAGTGTCTCTGTGGTGCTGAGGATGCCTGTAGGACATTGGAGGGGTCTGTATGGCCCAGGGGAGCAGCCATAGGGTATCTCTGGGGCTCACGAGACTCAGGCAGCATCTCTGGGGGAGCGGGTGTCTCTCTGAGGTCAAAGGTTTCTTGGCGGTGGGGGTCCCCATGGAGTCCCTGTGCGCAGGCCCTGCCCAACCCGGGACTGCGGAAGCTGCTGCAGCTTGTCCAGCACCGTGACATGTTTGTGGAGACCCAGATCCAGCGGCATCAGGTGGGGAGGCCCGGGGAGCTGGGAGGCAGCCCGAGGTCAGGAGCGGTGCAGTTGGAACAGAGCCTCAGGGGAAACCCAGGGCTTTGGAAACTACATGGGGGTCTGGAAGGACTCAGGTTCTGGGTGGAAACCAGGAGTTTGGGGGCTACCCAGGGGCTTGGGGGCACCCACATATTTTTGGGGAAACAGAGGTTTGGGGGGACCCAAGGGGATGGGAGGAGCCGGGGGTCTGGGAGGCTTGTAAGGCCTTGGGGAGGGCCAGGGGTTTAGGTGGACTTGGGGGTTTGGAAGAGACTCCCGTGTTTGGGGGCAGCTGGGGATCAGGAGAAACCCCCAACACGTGTCACCCCTTTGCCAGGCGTGCCCCTCCCCTCCCCCGGACTCAGTTCTGGGGGCACTGCTGGGGCATAATCCTGGGGCACGGGAGGGCCCCCTGAGCCCCCCCCGGCTGCACATGGCGCTGGTGGACCTGTTCATTGGGGGAACTGAGACCACTGCGGCGGCGCTGGGCTGGGCTGTGGCCTTCCTGCTGCACCGCCCCGAGGTGAAACACATGTCCCTCCATGTCTTCCATGCAGCCCTGGGGGGGTCCTCTGTGTCCCCAGGGGTCCTGTGTCCCCCCCTACATCCTGTGTTCCATATGTCCCTCATGTTCCCTTCTCCGTGGGTTTCCTGCTGCTCTGCCCCCAGATGATGTGGAGCACCCTCTGTCCCCTGTACAGTGCCAGGGCTCCATGTGTGTACTTGGGGGTCCCATATCCCCACCTGTGTCCTACATGTCCCCCACGTCCTCCTCCCCATGGCTGACACTGTGCCCTTGCACCACCCTGAGGTGCCCCATGGATCTCTCAGACATTTCAGAGCTGTGTCTGTGTCTCTATGTGGCTCCTTGGTTTGGGGTTTCCATGGAGAGGTGGCTCAGGGTCCAGGGATAGAGGGTCCTAAGAGAGAGATCTGGGGGCTCAGGGGTGTCCCCAAGGAGGAGGGAGGAGCAAGTCTGGGGTGGGGGTTGGGTCTCAGGACAGGTCTGGGGAGGATCTGGGAGTTCAAGGGGGTTGCCAAGGGAGAGGGCCAGGCTTGAGGATGGTTTGGGGTCCCAGGGGCAGGTTGGTGAGTTTGGGGGGGTCTGGGGTTCTGGGGAGTCGCCCTGTCATCCCATTGCCACTGTGTGCCCCCTGGGATGCACCCCCTCCCCTGGTGCCCCATGGCAGACATGGCACACCTGTGCAGCTGCAGGTGCGGCTGCGGGCGGAGCTGCAGGGGGCACAGGGACCACCCGGGCCAGGGGACATGGGGCGCCTGCCCCTTCTTCAGGCCACCGTCAGCGAGACCCTGCGGCTGCGACCCCCTGCGCCCCTGGCGCTGCCCCACTGCGCCCTGCGCCACACCAGGTACCAGGGCAGGGAGGAGCCGCCACCGGCCAGCCTGGGTGAGGGGCAACCACCACAGAACAGGAAGGGTCCGCCTGGTATCATCAGTAGGGTCCGGGAGAACCCAGCAGAGCCCATTAGACCCCAGCAAGTCCCGCTAAGACCCATCAGGTCCCAGCATGGCCCGGGTAAGACCCGAATATGCAGAATATTTACCAGTAGGGCCCAGTAGAAGTAGGCCCACAGTAGACTCCAATAGACCAGTACAGTCTGGTAAGTCCTTGTAGGACCCAGTAGGCTTCAACAGGGCCCAATAAATCCCAGTAAGACTCATTAGGTCCCAGTAGGCCCCAGTATAACCCCAGTACATTCCACTTGCCCCAGCAGGTTCTGGTATGACCCCAGTAGACCCTAACAGACACTCAGTAGATCCTAGAAGATTCCAGAATAGCCTCAGTAGGCCCCAGCAGAGCCCAGAAGATCCCAGCAGGAGTTCCCAATATATCCCAGTAAGTCCAAGGTAGCCCCACGAAACCCCAGTAGACATCCAGTAGCCCCCAGAAAAGCTCACGATGGGTCCAGCAGTTCCCAGTGAGCCCAGTAGACCCCAGTATGGCCCCAGTAGACCTCGACAGATAGCCAGTAGATACCAGAGAGCTCCAGTAGGACTCCACCAGATCCCAGTATGGCGCTAGCAGATCCCACCCAGTGTGCCAGTAGACCCCAAATAAATTCTAGTAGGTGTCAGTATGGCTCCAGTAGATTCCAGTATAGCATCAGTAAATTCCAGTAGGCACCTAATAGATCCCAGGAGACCCCAGAGAGCCCCAGTAGACTCCAACAGACACCCAGTAACTCCCAGCAGCACCTACCAGATCTCAGTATAGACCCTGTAGACCCAAACAGACATCCAGTCATACCCAGTGAGCCCCCAGAGAGCCTCAGTAGGTCTCAGTATGGCCCATGTAACTTTCAGTAGCCCCCAGCAGACCGCATTCTATCTCCATGCACCTTGTCCCCTTCCAGTCTTGGGGGGCTCCCCGTGGCAGCCGGCACTGTCCTGATCCCCAACCTGCTGGCAGCCCAACAGGACCCTGACATCTGGCAGCACCCTGGGGTCTTCCTGCCCGGTATGTGGGTATGCCTGCACTCTGAGTGCCCCCCTGAACTCCTGGGTTTCCTCAAACATCAAACTGGGTTCCCCCAGCCATGGTGTTTTCCCTGATTCCTGGGTATCCTGGGAACACCTTTGTGTCATGAGTGTCCCCCCCCCCCCGATGCCTGAACCACCCCAACCCCACACCCCCTCCCCCAAACCTGTGGTTACCCCCCACCATCCCCATTAGTTCTCCCATATATCTGTGTACCCCCCTCAAAACCTGTTCCTCCCCTCTACCCCCCTGCCGAAACCCCTGAGACCCCCCTCAGGTGTCTGAACCCTCCCCAAACATGTGAATCCCCTCTGTCATCCTGGGGTCTCCCCCGAATCTTAGGCTCCCTCTGAGCCCCTGGGTCACCCCAAACCCCCATGTTTCCCTTCTGAACCCCGAAGTCCAACCTGGGGAACCCCCAGGCACCCTCCAAACTTGTGGAGGTCCGCCCCTAAGTCCTGGGTCCCCCCATGGCGCCCGCTCCCCCCAAGCCTGTGGGTCCCCCCCCGGAACCCCCCGATCCTGCGGGTCCCCCCGCACCCCTCGGAGCTGACCCGCCGCCCCCCAGAGCGGTTCCTGGCGCCGGGCGCCCCCTCGCGGTCGCTGCTGCCGTTCGGCTGCGGGGCGCGATCGTGCCCGGGGGAGGGGCTGGCGCGGGCCGAGCTCTTCGTGTTCCTGGGGCTGATCCTGCGGGAATTCCGTCTGGAGCCGGGCCCGGAGGGACTGCCGGGGCTGAGGGGCTCACCGGGCACGGTGCTGCGCTGCCCCTCCTTTCGTCTGCGTATGGTGCCCTGCCAGCCCCCGGGCTTACCCTGACCCTGGCCTGACTCCACTTGACCACTTTATTACTTTTCTGAACACACTGTGACTCACCTGAGGTTTTTTTGACCCTTCTTGAATACACCTGACTTCACCTGAGCCTGTGTGACACTGCCTGAACCTGGCTGACCGTGACCCCCTGACTGACCCCACCTGACATCGGCCTCACCCCTGCCAACCCTATGCCTCACCTTGACACCGGCTATGACCCCAGCTGTGACCCTACCTAACCCCATCTGACTCTGCTTGAACCCTGCGTGACTCCATCCCAACTCACCTGACACCTGACCCCTGCGTGCCCCCATTCAAAACCAGATAGCTGGGTCTCTCCCGGATGCCTGAGTCAATGCAGTGTGGGAGGGCCCCATTTATCTCCTCCTAATAAAATTTGTGCTTTTGAACCCACAAGTCCCGGCTCTTCCTGGGACCCCCTAAACGTCCGGAACGCCCGAAGCCCAGCCTTGCGCCCACCCTGACCGGCCACTCTCGGCACCCGCCACAGCCCTCGGACAGCATCAGAAGATAGCGGTCTGGCTGATTTGCACTTCCCCGCTCCGCAAAGCCCTCCCCGGAGAGGCTGCGGTCCGGGTTGGGCTCGCAGCCCTGCAAGATACGGCGGGTTTGTGCGGGGCGCTGCGTTCTGCTGATCTGACTGGCAACAGGCGACTCAAAGCATGAAGCGCTCTGATTGGCCGAGGCCTGGTGTGCCTGGCAACCGATTGGCTTAGAGCTGTTGGGGGCGGGAGGGGAGTAGAGCGCCGTCCCCAGAGCGAGGGCCTGGAGGAGCGGGCGCTGCAGGGTGGAGTGCCCACTCCGAACATAGCGGGGGCACTCAGGAGCACTCCCCCGACGCAAAAACCTGAGGGAGAGAACAGCGAGGAGGGGCAGGGAGGGAACGAGACCGTCCGCGCCCCTCGAGTCATGTGTCGAAATGGGGGCAACGGCAAAGGAGGGGTAGGCAAGGCAAGGGAACGGAAAGGTTGGTCGGCGAGGAAAGGCAAAGGAGGAAGAGGCAATTCAAGAGGGCACCAATACAAGGCAAGGCAAGCGTGAGTTAGGTAAGGCAAAAAAAGGAAGGGTACGAAACGCTATGCAAGGGAGGGTTAAACAAGGCAAAACAACAGAGGAGAAGGCAAGACAACAGAAGGGAGGGTTGGTAAAGGCAACACGAGGAAAGGGAGGGGCAGACAAGGGGTCCAGGCAAGGCAAGGGGAGGCAGTGGAAGCCAAGATAATGGAAGGAAATGGAGAGGTAGGCCAGATAAGGCAGTACAAGGCAACGGAGGGGTTGTTACCTGAGCTATCCAGCTGCAGGGTAAATGTTCAAAATAAACATTGGACCCTCAAGGGAAGAGTCTGCAGGGTGCCGCACCGGTCCCGGGGCCCCCCGCCCCGCGGGTGCCGCCCGCAGCTCCCGCTCCATCATCCCCACAGCCCCTGCGCTCCCCCCGCCCCGGTGACATAACTCAGGTTTCCCACAGGGTCCGCATGATTTGCGGAAAAAACTCCACAACTAGTAAAAGTCGTGAAGTGGGTATGTATCTTTATTCAGCGTCGGACGCATGCAGGATAACTCCTTAAAGAACATGCGCGCAATCAGAGACTCCAAACTCCCCTTTTTCCCCCAGCCTATTGCATATGCATTAAGTTTTGCAATAGGTTCATGCATATTCATCGCATTACAATTAGTTAATGTCAGTCCTTGAGCAGAGAGCTCGCTGTTTGTCAGTTGTGTCCTGCAGCCTCAGTTTTGGCTTGCTTCTTATTTCAAGGTCCAAGGGGCCCCTCTTACCTTCCTCTAGCTTGGAAGCTCACATTCCTTTCACCTTGTTTGAGACAATTTTGAGAGCTACAGGCTTTTTTGAACACAGCAAATTTAACAGACTAAACAACTTAAACAATTCAAAACAGCATATTCCACTTAAATCTGAAGTTGATTTCTAACCCAAGTTAATTCCTAACCTCATGTCTCATTTGACAGGAGATGAAGGATTTTTAGGGATTTTTTTTTAGGACTATTGAGGGTAATTTTAGGACTTTTTATGAGTTAGGGTATCTTTAGGGCTTTTGAGGGAATTTTAAGGTATTTTTTGGGGTAGATTTTTTAGAATTTTAATGAGTTTTGGGGTAGAAGGAAAGGCAAGTCTGGCACCCCATAGTTTAAGGGGCAGACGAAGAGCTGTGTAGGGAAGGGAACACCCCACATGACCTTTTTTCACCTCCTCCCCCGCTCCAAGGTCTAGCAGCCCCCCACGCGACCAGCTGCTTTCAGAGGGTTACCCAGGCACACCTGCACAGGGAGCTGCTAGTCCACAGGGGCTAACGGGGGTATCCCAAGCATCCCTCTGGGAGCTATGGTTGAAGCATCCAGCAGGGACTAGGGAGCTGCTAGGCCAACCTGGGCGTAGAGCATCACTTTGAGAAAATGCCAAGGGAAGAACCCTCTTGCCAAGGGGCAGCACCCAAGCAGGCTAGGCAGCATGTACTACTGATGTACTACTTAGTAATCACCAAGGAATAATTACATAAGTTAACAGCAAATTACCCAATTTAGCTAGATGTGTAACCTTAACACAAAGTTTTATGTTTTACCAGTTTTCTGTTCTTCTGCTCCAAGTAGTTGTTGCAAAAAAGAAAGCGCTGTTATTTTTCTGTAGAGTTTTCTTCTATAACAAGCCCTTTACTGCCCTTGAATCTGAGCCAGAGAAGCCAAACAGCTGCAGCTGCTCTGAGGGCTTGGTGGGATTCGCCCCCTCCCTTTTCCTGGGTGCCATGGGAACGAGAGGCGAGCACAATCAGGGGTATATTAACCCCAGCCTTGGCTGAGGAGCTTCATTCCCTCTCTGGGATGTGCTGGGGTAAGAACTCTCCTCTCATTTCATTGAGGAGGCTCTTTCAGCTTATCTCAGCTTGTTTTCAGCAGGTGTTTCTGGGCATCTAAAGCAATAGAGGCTTGGAAGAGACTGAAGAAAACAGCATGGAATACAGGGAGTATTTAAGTTAACAATTTCGGGTTTTGTGTTTAGGGGTGGTAAAGTGCATTTGCAAGTTCTGGTGTTGTTCTTGTTTTGTTTTTTATTATTTTTTAGGAGGAGTAGATCTTCCAGAGGCTCCCAGTTCTGTCAAGTATAACACTTTGTTCAGCAGATTCATCATGTTGTCACAAGAGGGATCTGCCTAGTGTCAAAGATGATGTTTGAGATTGAGGCTTCAGGCGAGTTAAGGGTTGTGACTAGGAGAGGGAGGGTGAGCAGGTATCCAGGTAGGAGTTATTGTGGGTGGGGGGAGATTTGAAGGCAGCAGGGTGAGAAAGGCTGTTGATTTGAGGACACATTCCCCCCCCCCCCCCTCCCCCGCCAAGAGACTTCTCAGAAGCCTAGCAGAGGTTTTCACATGTCTTAAAGCACACAAGGTGATCCACTGCACTCACAGGAATGCCATTTAACTTTGCCTTTCTCTAACCCAGGTGCCACCCCTAATGAAGGCCACAGCCTTGGAATCAGGATGAAGCTGGAGCCTGAAGGAGCCAGACACACTCAGGAGAGGGCAAGTAGCTGCCTTGCTGGGATTAGGCCCACATAACTCTGAACTCACACTTTGGTTTTGGTTTTCTTTATTGTAGCTGACCAGAGGCTAACAGGTGATCATGGGGCCCTCCGAGGCAGACTCATTGCAGGTGCAACATGGATTCCCATCACCTATCATCCAAAAGATAAGTCGGGGGCCACGGCCTGGAGATGGGAGAGTAGCAGGTTGGGAATCCCTGGGACAGATTTAAAAATTGGCATGTATGTAAGCATGTCGCCTTATATTGTGTGTACTTACACTCTATGTGGACTTGCACTGTATGCATCAGCTTATATTGTGTGTACTTACACTGTACCACTTATGATCGCAGCTGCCCTGCCCTGGCACGTAGTCACAGTTAGGTAGAACAGTTATAACAACTTTACTGTTCATCTGTCTTTCGTGGGATTTTGGGTAGAAAATTTATCAGTCCAGAGTGGGGACAAGTCCTAGCTGTCAGCCACCTGTTGACCCTTCCTGTTGTCTCACAGGTCCTCGTGGCTGCTGTTTTCCCCAGGATCTGCCATTTACCTCAAGGAGCGGCAGCCAGAAGATGTGTCAAAGCACCTTCTTCAGCATCTCAGGTAAGGGCCACAGTGAGCATGTAAGTGGAAGGAGTATGTGTGAGAGCACGTGGCTGTGTCTGTCTGCTCGTCTCTGTGTGTGTGAGCGCATGCTGACTGGATTTAACCTTGTGTGTGTGACTTTTGCTTTCCAGGTTTTGCAACTCCTTGTTAAAATTATAATAAAAAATCCCCAGCTGCCTTCCACCCTGGCTGGTTTTTTTTTTTGGTCCCGGCCAAGTAAAAACCCAGAAAAATACCACAAGATAGGCTAGAAAAGAACCAAAAAACCAAGAAAAAAAACCCAATATGGGTGAGAATACCGAGAAAAAAACCCCCAAGATGGGCAAGAAAAAAATGCAGAAAACACCCACAGAAAACCAAGAAAAAAACCCCAGGATGGGCAAGAAGAATCCCAGAAAAACAATGCTACATGGACCAGAAAAAACCCAGGAAAAACCAGAAAAAAAAACGGAAAAAAAAGGGAAAAAAATCCCAAGATGGGCAAGGAAAAAAACCCCCCCAAAAAAAACCACAAGATGGGCAAGGAGAAGATCCACAAAAAACCCAGAAAAATCACAGAAAAACCCCCAAGAAGGGCAAGAAAAAACCCAGAAAACACCCACAGAAAACCAAGGAAAAAACCCCAAGATGGGTGAGAAAACTCCCAGGAAAAAAAACCAAGATGGACCAGAAAAAACCCTTAAAAAACCAAGGAAAAAAAAAAAAAAAAAAACCGGAAAAAAACCCAAGGATAGGCAAGATACTCCAGAAAAAACCTCAGAAAAAATCCGCAAGATGGGCAAGAAAAAACCCAGAAAAAAACACAAAAAAAACCCCCAAGATGAGCAAGAAGAAATCTGGAACAAACACCCCAAGACTGGCAAGAAAAAACGCCAAGATGGGCAAGAAAAAACTGACGTAAAACCGGCCGCAAAGCGCGACTGTCGTAAAACCGGCCGTAAAGCGCGACTGTCGTAAAAGGTGCCGTAAAGCGCGACTGTCGTAAAACCGGCCGTAAAGCGCGACTGTCGTAAAGACAGCTGTAAAGCGCGACTGTCGTAAAGACAGCCGTAAAGCGCGACTGTCGTAAAAGGTGCCGCAAAGCGCGACTGTCGTAAAAGGTGCCGTAAAGCGCGACTGTCGTAAAACCGGCCGTAAAGCGCGACTGTCGTAAAAGGTGCCGTAAAGCGCGACTGTCGTAAAAGGTGCCGTAAAGCGCGACTGTCGTAAAACCGGCCGTAAAGCGCGACTGTCGTAAAACCGGCCGTAAAGCGCGACTGTCGTAAAACGTGCCGTAAAGTGCGACTGTCGTAAAACCGGCCGTAAAGCGCGACTGTCGTAAAACCGGCCGTAAAGCGCGACTGTCGTAAAAGGTGCCGTAAAGCGCGACTGTCGTAAAAGGTGCCGTAAAGCGCGACTGTCGTAAAAGCGGCCGTAAAGCGCGACTGTCGTAAAAGGTGCCGTAAAGCGCGACTGTCGTAAAAGGTGCCGTAAAGCGCGACTGTCGTAAAAGGTGCCGTAAAGCGCGACTGTCGTAAAAGCGGCCGTAAAGCGCGACTGTCGTAAAAGGTGCCGTAAAGCGCGACTGTCGTAAAAGGTGCCGTAAAGCGCGACTGTCGTAAAAGGTGCCGTAAAGCGCGGCTGTCGTAAAAGGTGCCGTAAAGCGCGGCTGTCGTAAAAGGTGCCGTAAAGCGCGACTGTCGTAAAACCGACCGTAAAGCGCGACTGTCGTAAAAGGTGCCGTAAAGCGCGACTGTCGTAAAAGGTGCCGTAAAGCGCGACTGTCGTAAAAGGTGCCGTAAAGCGCGACTGTCGTAAAAGCGGCCGTAAAGCGCGACTGTCGTAAAAGGTGCCGTAAAGCGCGGCTGTCGTAAAAGGTGCCGTAAAGCGCGACTGTCGTAAAACCGGCCGTAAAGCGCGACTGTCGTAAAAGCGGCCGTAAAGCGCGACTGTCGTAAAAGGTGCCGTAAAGCGCGGCTGTCGTAAAAGGTGCCGTAAAGCGCGACTGTCGTAAAAGGTGCCGTAAAGCGCGACTGTCGTAAAACCGGCCGTAAAGCGCGACTGTCGTAAAAGGTGCCGTAAAGCGCGACTGTCGTAAAAGGTGCCGTAAAGCGCGACTGTCGTAAAAGGTGCCGTAAAGCGCGACTGTCGTAAAACCGGCCGTAAAGCGCGACTGTCGTAAAAGGTGCCGTAAAGCGCGACTGTCGTAAAACCGGCCGTAAAGCGCGACTGTCGTAAAAGGTGCCGTAAAACGCGACTGTCGTAAAACCGGCCGTAAAGCGCGACTGTCGTAAAAGGTGCCGTAAAGCGCGACTGTCGTAAAAGGTGCCGTAAAGCGCGACTGTCGTAAAACCGGCCGTAAAGCGCGACTGTCGTAAAACCGGCCGTAAAGCGCGACTGTCGTAAAAGGTGCCGTAAAGCGCGACTGTCGTAAAAGCGGCCGTAAAGCGCGACTGTCGTAAAAGGTGCCGTAAAGCGCGACTGTCGTAAAAGGTGCCGTAAAGCGCGACTGTCGTAAAACCGGCCGTAAAGCGCGACTGTCGTAAAAGGTGCCGTAAAGCGCGACTGTCGTAAAAGGTGCCGTAAAGCGCGACTGTCGTAAAACCGGCCGTAAAGCGCGACTGTCGTAAAAGGTGCCGTAAAGCGCGACTGTCGTAAAACCGGCCGTAAAGCGCGACTGTCGTAAAACCGGCCGTAAAGCGCGACTGTCGTAAAAGGTGCCGTAAAGCGCGACTGTCGTAAAACCGGCCGTAAAGCGCGACTGTCGTAAAACCGGCCGTAAAGCGCGACTGTCGTAAAAGGTGCCGTAAAGCGCGACTGTCGTAAAAGGTGCCGTAAAGCGCGACTGTCGTAAAACCGGCCGTAAAGCGCGACTGTCGTAAAAGGTGCCGTAAAACGCGACTGTCGTAAAACCGGCCGTAAAGCGCGACTGTCGTAAAAGCGGCCGTAAAGCGCGACTGTCGTAAAAGGTGCCGTAAAGCGCGACTGTCGTAAAAGGTGCCGTAAAGCGCGACTGTCGTAAAAGGTGCCGTAAAGCGCGACTGTCGTAAAACCGGCCGTAAAGCGCGACTGTCGTAAAAGGTGCCGTAAAGCGCGACTGTCGTAAAAGGTGCCGTAAAGCGCGACTGTCGTAAAACCGGC
This sequence comes from Ammospiza nelsoni, assembly GCF_027579445.1. Lineage (NCBI taxonomy): Eukaryota > Metazoa > Chordata > Aves > Passeriformes > Passerellidae > Ammospiza > Ammospiza nelsoni. The sequence continues at coordinate 65,718 of NC_080643.1, read as the reverse complement.
CGTAAAGCGCGACTGTCGTAAAAGGTGCCGTAAAGCGCGACTGTCGTAAAACCGGCCGTAAAGCGCGACTGTCGTAAAACCGGCCGTAAAGCGCGACTGTCGTAAAAGGTGCCGTAAAGCGCGACTGTCGTAAAAGGTGCCGTAAAGCGCGACTGTCGTAAAAGGTGCCGTAAAGCGCGACTGTCGTAAAAGCGGCCGTAAAGCGCGACTGTCGTAAAAGGTGCCGTAAAGCGCGACTGTCGTAAAAGGTGCCGTAAAGCGCGACTGTCGTAAAAGGTGCCGTAAAGCGCGACTGTCGTAAAACCGGCCGTAAAGCGCGACTGTCGTAAAAGGTGCCGTAAAGCGCGACTGTCGTAAAACCGGCCGTAAAGCGCGACTGTCGTAAAAGGTGCCGTAAAGCGCGACTGTCGTAAAAGGTGCCGTACAGCGCGACTGTCGTAAAACCGGCCGTAAAGCGCGACTGTCGTAAAAGCGGCCGTAAAGCGCGACTGTCGTAAAAGGTGCCGTAAAGCGCGACTGTCGTAAAAGCGGCCGTAAAGCGCGACTGTCGTAAAAGGTGCCGTAAAGCGCGACTGTCGTAAAAGGTGCCGTAAAGCGCGACTGTCGTAAAAGGTGCCGTAAAGCGCGACTGTCGTAAAACCGGCCGTAAAGCGCGACTGTCGTAAAAGGTGCCGTAAAGCGCGACTGTCGTAAAAGGTGCCGTAAAGCGCGACTGTCGTAAAACCGGCCGTAAAGCGCGACTGTCGTAAAACCGGCCGTAAAGCGCGACTGTCGTAAAACCGGCCGTAAAGCGCGACTGTCGTAAAAGGTGCCGTAAAGCGCGACTGTCGTAAAACCGGCCGTAAAGCGCGACTGTCGTAAAAGGTGCCGTAAAGCGCGACTGTCGTAAAACGGGCCGTAAAGCACGACTGTCGTAAAAGGCCCTAGGTTGATTCTAGATGCAGTTCTAGGTCTAGTTCTAGTTGCGTTCTAGGTATGTTCTAGATGTAGTTCCGTACACTGAATATGGTCTGGGTGTGGTCTAGATTACGTTATAGGTGCGTTCTAGACTGCGTTCTAGACTGCGTTCTAGGCATGTTCTGGGTTACGCTCTAAGTTTGTCCTAGAGCGCGTTCTTGTTGTGTTCTTGATTGCGTTCTAGGTACGTTCTAGCTTGCATTCTAGGTTTGTTCTAGATTGCGTTCTAGGTGCGTTCTAGATTGCGTTCTAGGTGTGTTCTAGATTGCGTTCTATGTACGTTCTAGATTGCGTTCTAGATTGCGTTCTAGATTGCGTTCTAGATTGCTTTGTTTTGGGCTCTAGATTTGCGTTCTAGGTGCATTCTAGACATGTTCTAGACTCTACGAATCTTTGTAGATTGTGTTCTAGGTATGTTCTGGGTTCCGTTCTAGATACAGTTCTAGGTACGTTCCAGAATGTTATGTTCTGTATATGTACTAGATATGTATTAAGTATGCTTCCGGATACGGTTCTAGGTATGGCTCTATGTTATATAGAATTATGTATAATATATATTAATAATATATAATACATACAATATATAATTCTATATAATCTATATAATACAATATATAAAGTATATATTCTATTTACAAATATTAATTGCTTTCACTCCAAGTATGAATTGAATTTGGCTGCTCAGTCATGCAACAAGCTGGTCCTTCATCTGAATGGATGTGCTTGCTTGAATGCTGGCCAGTGCCTGATGGCTGGAAGGCAAATGAAACTTTCCCTCACAAAACTGTGCAGTGGTATCATGGGTTGACTGGGAAAAAATAATGTATTTTCCTATGCCCGTTTCAGTTACTGTTGATTATTTTCAGATTCAGAATAGAAACATAAATTGTCAAAGCAAAATACCAGGTGAGAATTCTCTGAGGAAGAAGGAAAAGCCAGGCGTTTTTATAATCCCTAAAAGTTTGTTCTTTAGAAGAATCCAAACATAAACTTAACTCTTGAGCATTTATGTTTATACAATTCATTGTACTCACAGGAAATAACATTAGGAATTGATTACTGCTGGTATCACCCCCTTCATAGCTGTGTGGACTAAGTTGATTCCAGTCATGTACAGAACTTGTGGGATTTTACTTCTTCAATTGTAATTGTTGTCCCAACCTCAATTTGAACCTGAAATGTCACCAGACTATCCTTTTTAGGTTAAAATAGAAAATAAAATATTGGAGCCTTTTGACTTCAGTAGTCTAACTCTGCTGAGTTTCCAGGATCCATCTGTAAATTAGTTTGGCTTTCAGCTTCCACTGTCCATAACATGTTCACTGTTCATGATTTTAACTTCAGACAGGGAACTGATGTTCAGGCAAAAATGGATGGTTTAACACATAGCTCTAGATATAGCTCTAGATATAGCTCTAGATATATAGAATTAGATATAATATATAATAATAATATATAATATATAAAATATATAATCATATATAACAATAGATATAATATTATCTATAAAGTATATATTCTATATAAGATATATTTCTATGAATACTATATATTTATATACATATTTTCAACTGCTTCTCAGATGAAAATGATTCAAGAACACTCCTCTTTCCAGACCAGTGACAAAATTGGATTTTCAGCAGAACAAAACACGTGTGAGCTCTCAGGTGGGGAGCTCCAGAGTCCTGAGCCCCCAGCTGATTCCAGTGCTGCCTTCTGTCTAATCCCAGCCTGTGTTGGCAACCTGCCCTCCCATTTCAGCAGAAATTCAGAGAGGTGAGCTGGAGTCACTGGGCACAGCACAGTGGCTGGAGCTCATCAGCGTGTTCCATAGAGAAACCAGCTCTAGCAGAGTTATTCTGCTCCTGTGGTGTGCTCAGCTGGGCTGAGGTGAATCAGTCTGTTTGAATGGATTGCCTGGGAGCATCATGCAGTAATAGTCTCAAAGTGCATTGTCACCATATCCTTACCTGCTCAAGGAAAATTCCCTGGAGCTTTGAGTGCTAAGAACATGGAGTGCATGGAGGAATGGTTTCCTTCAGGCTCTCTGGTTTCCCAATATGTTTTTGGTGGCGACTGGTTCATGGAGAGGATGAGAAACAAGTATGATGTTCTGTAGAAGAAGGTTTATTAGTTCTGTTGGTCTCTGACTATATTTCTGTTATTAATCTGTTTTAGTTAGTAATTGGACAGGTCACCTGTGCATAGGACTGGGAGTTGTTATAACTCCTCTAGGTGAGGCTGTAGCATGTTTCTTCAATCCTTGGCATAGAGAGGAGTCAATACCATGTTATTTAATGGAGGCTGAAGAGTGTTTGTGCTCCTAAAATATTTGAGACAAGGAAGATCCTGTCCATAGTGATTTGATAAAGGACAGGGATCCTACCCTTTCTGTCTGTCAGTGCTGACTCACACATGTTTGTTATTTGCACCATACCACTGCCTGTGTAGCTCTTAAGACCCCCTTAGGCATCCAGACACAGTCTGTATCTCAAACAGCCTAAAAATTCAATGATGGGATGAATTCTTTTGGAGACTATTTTTCTCTTATTAGGTTCCTATCTCAAGTGAACAAACTGCTTCTCAAGTGAACAAACTGCTTGATTTACAGCACTGTTGTTTGAGAGGTTCCCTTGTGTAGCTGAAGATTCGTGTAATTGCTACTTTGCAGCAAATAAAAAACATTTCTCTGGTTCAAACTGCAATTTGACTATTTCTGCTGTGTAGAGCCCATTATCAGAGCCTTGATGAGGCGCAGAACAGATTTGGATGAAAATGATGAGATATGGATGAAATGGCCCTCCATCAGGGCAGGCTACAAAGATCCTCCTCTTTGAGGTATTGGCCCTTTTGATGCATAAAATGCATGAAAATTTGCTTGAAAAGTGCAAGTTGATGAGTAAAAGAGAATTCACAGTAATTGTAGTGAAATGAAAAAAGAAAACAGGCAAAAGCATTGGAAAGAATATGTTTAATTGCATGTAATTACTTGATGTGGGTTTCAGTCAGGGAAAAAAGGAGAAAGGAACATGCTAAATAGCGCTGGTGTGGCAATTACTCTTTGATGATTTTCTCAAATGACTGAACTTTGTGTATTATTAAAAAAAATAAAGATACAGCAACAACAAAAACAAAAAAAAACCCAACCAGGAAAACCACACACACTACTTTATGTTGTAAGAACTTTGCTGTATCAGTCAAAATGCTCTGCCACGTCTTTCACCTCATGATTTTTGCATGTGTAGACAAAATGAACTTTGTTTCCTGGTAATGCTGTGTCAACATGCTAGGTGGGATGCAAGTTTAATAGTTTTAACTATCAGGGTGTGAGTAAAACATTGCCTGGGTTATCTGATAGCCTAAGCACTTTGAGATGGAGCTTCTCAGTTGAACAATTTTTTGACATGCCAGGTTTGCTGACAAACAAATCTGAACAAGTTGCAGTCTGGTGAAATAAAAATACAAGAGAAGCAGAAATAGAGGTCCAATAGAGGTGGGACAAGGTTCCTAGCACTAATTCAAATGGTTTTGTCTCTAAACAAGTAATCAGACTGTGGTGGTGTTTGAGGGTCCCCAGGACAAGGGAAGAAATGACATCTGATAATGCCTCATCTTCCCTGAGGAGGCTTCCAGTAAGGAAAGGACAAATGCGGGAGTCTGGGGCTTCCCTTCTGGGAAATTGAAAATCGAGGAAGAAAACTAGATAGGGACAAAGAAAACTGATGCTATCCTTCTGATAACAGAACTGAACTCATAAATGAATTTAGGACTGGTCCTCAGCATCTTTTAGGATTCTGTCAATGCACCTGTGACTGAGACTGGCAGTGATTTTCCCAGGTACAAAAATACAACTTCATTTCAATGTGAAGGATTAGTCAAGGTCCAGCTGTATTTTGCTTGGAAAAAAATTCTGCCTGCTATATCTGCACCAGAACAGGCTTATTGGTGGAATTCTTTTCTGCAGATGTGGCAATTTTTGGGGGGGCTGTTTTTGGTCCTAATCTGGATTATTTCTTCTGGTTTTTCTGATAACTTTCACAGATAGGCAGGTAACTGGTAGTATTCTCCCAGTCTAAGTAGGTTTCTAGGAAAATGGAGTAGTAATAAAAAAGTAGGCATAGCAAGCTAAAGAAAGAAAAGACCTGTGCTGCATCTTTGTAGCCTTTTTTTTTATTTCACTGTGATGGAACACCACTCAGCTGAGTAGGGAAATATTGTCCAGTTCAGACTGTAATTGAGTAGAATCTGACTTATTTGGGGCTGAACACAAAAGTGAGGATAAATCAAGGAATTAACAAGACCGAGAGAACAGACTCTACTTTCCAAATCCCAGAGTGCCAGTGCTGGAAAGTTTATTGTAATGGAATTTCAAGCCAGGATTTCCAGGCTCAGGAGGTTTAGTTATTTTGGATGCATTTCAGATCAGCAGTGCCTGCTTGGCATGCTGTCTGCTCCTGTTGCAGCATTTAGTTTTGTGACAGGTTCTGTGTGAGAAACAAGAATGGCCCATATCAGCACACCTTGGCAGCTTTATTTCAGCTGTAGCATTTTCAAGAAGTTCCACAGCTGTTATTCCTTGTAACCCTGGGCCGGTGTCTTTGCTTGAAATGGTTGAAAAGGACGTGCAAACTGAAGGCTCTTCCCCATAGAAAGGTGTCAGCTCAGCTGCTCTCGCTCCCAACGTGTGCAGAGTTACAAACACAGAGCCCTGGGGCAGCAATGCCATCAGCTGGCAGTTCAGCAGTTATAATTTACCACAGGGGATGGAATGGTTTTTTTGTGAGGGTTATCTTAGCAAGGCGCTCACTGGGGGACCCATCTGTTTCTGCTCATGTGCTTCCAAGGGTGACGTTTGCTAGCAGGGCCAAAAACCCCCCGGGAAACTGCATGTGAGCACAGTTCTCATGCGTAACCCATTGTAACTACATTTCCTCCTGTCTGTGATCTGCAGAACTCATCTGATAGGGAGTTTCTTTCCCAGTACTTTGGGTGAGTAGACTCACTAAATCCTGCTTCCTCTGTTTCTGCACTAGGGTTCATCCAGCACTGAGTACTGTGGGAATGTGTAAAATCAGAGGGGTTTGGGAAAGCTGCAAAAGGCAGGCCTCAGAGACAGCAGAACTGTGATCAGAGCTGAGCAGCAGCCATGAGATTGGTCAGCAGAAAAACTATTTAAACTGTGGAAAAGCAAGGACAAATAGAACAATGGTCTGTGTATTAACACTTGCCTAGAATGACTCCCTAAGCTACAGAAAGTTTATCTAGCAAGATATTAGGAAGTTCTAGGCTTAATACTGGAGCTCTGTGCATTGTGTTTAAGGCTCACAAGCAGCTATTGTATTTGAAATAAGCAAGCATTGTTTAACCAAAGGTACCTGTGCTTACAGTGGTTGGATAGAGCTACTGTCAATGTGCTTTTGCTTTGTGTGATTGGGCAAAAAACTGATAAAGTGAGTTGTGACATTGAGTTCTTGGTCTGCTGCCTGGGATGTGAGCTGGTGGCATCTTCCCATTGCCGTAACCATGGAATGAGGCTGATGCTGGAAAATCAAACGGCTCAAGGCAGTTCCCAGCAGCCCTGCCCTGTTTGTGATTTGTGCACAGACCCCTGCCAGTGTCAAGTACTTGGCACAGAGCTATGGTGAGAGGCACTGTGAAACTCCTGATCTCCTGCCTTCCTGCTTCCTCCCCATTTCCCTGATCCCTGAAAGCGTTTAGCCATGACAGCACCTCTCTTCACTTTAGCCATGACAGCACTGCACTTCATGTCCTAACAAGTGTTGGTTGCACAGAGGTAGTGCTGAAACTGTTGATGGTGCTGTTATTAGATGACCCCTGACACTCACCAACTAACTGAGAAACTGGAGACCATGAATTTCCCATTTCTCCTGAAATCACTTTCTTTCAGAAACTGCTGCACAGTCTTCCACACAACGCATTACTTAAAGGCAGAGATGAGAATTCAGGGAGTGGGGTCTGACTTCCAGCTGAGGTAATTGTGCAAGGCTACTGCCAGGGAAGAAGCGAGGCAATCCTGACTGGATTGAAAGCTGCCTCACTGTGAGCAACCCCTGAACCTGGAGAGAACATCTGAGTGCTTGTTAGGCTGCTGAGAGGTGGGTCTGACAGCTGCTCCTTGTGTGCATAAAGACACAGAAAGCACACAGTCCTGAGGAAGGGAAAGTTGGATGTTAATTGGCTCCGAGTGACTTCTGGTGCCAGGAATGCTCAGTATGGGATGATGCTGGGGATGTAAATGGCAGGAGAGAATTAATTGCATATTGTGAGTGAAGAAGGACTATGGTGCTCAGAAATGAGTTTAGCTTGTTTTGTTGGTTTTCTGGTAATTTTTCTAATTTGGGTTAATTTTGTGGTAGTGATTATGCCTAAATATTGTTCTAAGTCTGAAATTAGTACTGTGGTTATCTGTTGAAAAAGTTCTTAGTCTCTTATCAGGTTTTTTTTGTATATATATATTTGTATATATTTATTTAATTTAAATAAATATAAGTAAAAAAATATGATACAGAAAATATATATCTATTATTATATTAGAAGGTATTCTCTCTAATATATATAATATCTATGAATAAAATAAATAAAAATATCCATATAAATATCATTAAATTTTGAAAAATAAATTTACTTTCTAAATTTTAAATCTGGTTCAAATAAAGGGGTGTCCTTGGTTTTTATTTGGTTAGAGGCAGGAGTTTTATTTTAAATAATATAAGTAATATAGAAATGTGGATCTTAAGATAGAAATATATAATAAATATATAAGGAGAAATTGCTAAAGTATGAATATAAATTTATATATAAATATATGTAAGTAATAGGAAGAGTTGTAGTATAGAATATAAATAACATTATATGGGAATATAAATATAAAAATATGTAAACATAGTTTAAAAGAAAGGGAATGTTTTGGCTTTTATTTAAGTAGAGGCAGGGGTTTTATTTTGAATATTATAAGTGTTAGAGAAGTAAAAATCTTGACGCAGAAATATTTAATCAATGCATAAAAATATGTATAAAAATATATAAATATCTACTCGCATCAGATGTAATATAGAATATAAATTTATTTATAACTTGACATTGGTAAAGATAAATGTATAAGTAAGCAATAGACATTAATATACATTATAAATACAAATATGAATATAAAAATCAGACATAAGGATAAAACATATTTAAATATTTTTTAAAAGAAAGGGTTGGGGTCTTTTTTATTATTGGGTTAGAGGCAGGGTTTTTATTTTAAATAATATGAATGTAGATATTATTGTTATATATTTCTAAATATTGAGATATAAAATCAAGATATAAATATATATATATAAACACAAAATGTAAGTAAATATAAATAATAGGAAGAGATGTAATGGAGAATACAAATAAGAGTATACATTAGTATACATTTTAAATGTAAAAGTGAATATGAACCTGAAAAACAGAATTTTAAAAAATATTTAAATACAGTTGAGAAGACTGAGGTTCTTTTTGGCTTTAATGTGGGTAGAGGCAGGGGTTTTATTTTAAATAATGTAAGTGTTACAGATGTAAAAATCCTAACACAGAAAGATATAATAAATATATAAAGATATGAATAAAAGTATATAAAAATATAAGTAATAGGAACACATGTAACATAGAATATAAATTTATAAATAAATCGCTAAATATAAATGCAAAATCGATCATACATCAGTAAACATTTTAAATATAAATTTGAAAAATGTTTTTTTAAAAAAATTAAATACAGTTGAGATGAAAGGGGGTTTTATTTGCCATGTATGGGGTAGAGGCAGGGGTTTTATTTTGAGTACTGTGAGTGTTACAGAAGTAAAAATCCTAACAGAAATATATACTTACTATGTAAAAATATGTATAAACATATAAAAATAAATTGAAGTTTTAGGGATATATGCAATATGGAATAGAAATGTATTCATAAAAACAAATGTATAAATGGACAGTGTACATCAATATACATTGTAAATAGAAATGTGAATATTAATATGAAAAAAAATTTTTTTAAAGATTTAATTTTTTTTTTAAAGAAATTGTTGAGGTTTTGTTTTGTTTTGTTCTATTAGATTAGAGGCAGAAGTTTTTTTTTTTCCTCTTCCCGGTTGTTTTGGGGCATTTATTTCAGAGCAGTTTTCGGCGGGGATCGCCCCTGTTCTTTTTTGCCGTCTTCGCTGCCCGCAGCCCCGAGGCGCGCTGCGCCCCCGGCTGGGGCGGGCGGCAGTGCTGCCGCCTTGTGGGCAGAGCGCGGTACTGCAGCCCTGCACCGAGAGGCCGCCACCTTGGGAGTGGCGCGTGGCGGATGTCGCGGACTTTTGGTTGACCTTCTCAACAGGGCGGCGAAAAGGGCGGGGAAGTGGAGGACCGGGGTGGGTGACAGTGGACTGCCTGCATGGAATACCGACCCCGGCGCGGCCCCGGTGGTATTTTCTGTGGCGTTTCAAGTGTACCCGACACATGCTGTGGTCTCAGCGGCGCCGCGAGCGGGCGTATTTCGGCGGGTTTGTGACAGGCATGTGGGGAAACGCCTCGCTGTGCCGGGGTCCTCTGACAGCCGCTTTCCCGCCCTGAGGGAGCCGAGCCGGGCCGAATAGTTCCGAAGAGCCCAAGAGCCGAGTGTGGGCGAAAACAGCCGAGTTTCCCCGAAGAGCCGAGTGTAGCCGAAAACAGCCGAGTTTCACCGAAGAGCCGAGTGTGGCCGAAAATAGCCGAGTTTCACCGAAGAGCCGAGTGTGGCCGAACACAGCCGACTTGAGACGAAGAGCCGAGTGTAGCCGAACACAGCCGACTTGAGACGAAGAGCCGATGATAGCCGAGTGTAACCGATAGCCGACTGTAGCCGACATTGGCCGCATTTAGACAAAGAGCCGAATATGACCGACTTTAGCCCAACCGGGCCGAGTTCAGCCGAAGAGCCGGAAAAGCCGAATTTAGACGAAAAGCCGAACCGAAACGATTTTAGACCTAAGCCGAACCAAGCCTAATTTAGCCGAGTTTATTTAAACAGAACCGAACGACGACTCTGCCTGCAGAGCGCCGGTGCAGACGGCAGGGGGCGGTGTATAAAGCGAGTATAAAATATCAACTGTATATAAGAAGGAATAAAAAGCTCTGTGTCATGTGCAGCAGTAGAAAATTTCAGGCTCCCAGGGAATAAATAGTTTTCTTTCAATCATTATAGTTTTGGGGTTTTTTTTACTCCCAGGTAGCCTGAAAGTTACTACTGCTGCTTTTTGATTCTAAAGCTAGGAAGGAAAACCAAGATTACAAATACAAGAAAAAGAAAGGGAAAGGGAAGGGGAAAAAAAGGAAAGGAAAGGAAAGGAAAGGAAAGGAAAGGAAAGGAAAGGAAAGGAAAGGAAAGGAAAGGAAAGGAAAGGAAAGGAAAGGAAAGGAAAGGAAAGGAAAGGAAAGGAAAGGAAAGGAAAGGAAAGGAAAGGAAAGGAAAGGAAAGGAAAGGAAAGGAAAGGAAAGGAAAGGAAAGGAAAGGAAAGGAAAGGAAAGGAAAGGAAAGGAAAGGAAAGGAAAGGAAAGGAAAGGAAAGGAAAGGAAAGGAAAGGAAAGGAAAGGAAAGGAAAGGAAAGGAAAGGAAAGGAAAGGAAAGGAAAGGAAAGGAAAGGAAAGGAAAGGAAAGGAAAGAAAGCAGGAGAGCAGAAGGGAAGGGAAGGGAAAGGGGTGAAAAACAGCGTTAAAAAAAAGAAAAAGAGTTGGAGGGGAAAAGAGAGGGCATTCGGGAGGAGCGGTCCTGCCTCAGGTCCTTCCCCGCCCTGGGGCGAAGGACCCGTTTGATGCCCGGGAGGGACTGCAGCTCCCGGTGGCGGGGGACGGAGCCGTGGCTGTCAGCCCGAGACTCCAACTCCCGGCAGGCCCTGCTGCCGGCGCGGCGTGTGACGCAACAGCTATCGCGGCACATGAGTGGCTACCAGCCCGAGACTCCAACTCCCGGCAGGCCCTGCTGCCGGCGCGACGTGTGACGCAACGGCCGACGCTGCCCGGGATTTTTCTCTAAATCGGCAGTAAATACAGCTGAGTAAAATTAGCTTGGTTTTCTTCCTTCTTTTTAAACTGAATTGTTTTTATTAAAAATACTATTTGAATATGTAGAAAAAGTGGGGATGTCCTGTACTATATCCTAGCTTTTCTTGTTTATAGGGTGCTCAGAAAACATGCGTCCCTTAGAGTCCCTCAGAAAGGTTCTCAGTGCGATCTCTACCAAGGTATGTATTTACTAATAAGTGATCCCTTTAGATATTTGCCTGTGTACCTTTTCCTGTAATTCAGAGCTTGCGTTCTGTGGGTTGTATGATAAACCTGTAAAATATGTAAGAATGCTTTTGCAAGTCTGAATCGTTGAAGGCAGCAGTAAGTGGATTTAGAGCCTGTTCTTGACCAGACAACGGGAAAAAGTGTGACTTTGATGCTGAACTTGTTTTTTTCATTTTTCATTTGACTTGTCTGGAATGATTTAGGAATAGAGAGAGCTAGAAAAAGAGAGAAATAGAATTGATTATGGAGCACTCCTCAAATGCTCACCACGATTCAGTGTAGAGCCGAAGTGAAGGGTGATGGAACAGAGCTCTGTGCTTTAGAAGGAAATAAATTTAAACCTGACCTCCGCACAGAGTCTCACTAACTTCTTTTGTTTTAAAATACAAAATATTATTAGGAAGTGTTGGAAGTTAGTGTTTTGGGAAAGAAACGGCAGTTCCACAGAACATTCCATTTAACAGAGGCTCTGGGAACGATTCATGTTGTAACTGCTGTCACTGCAATCAGTTGGTGGTTCAGCCTTGAAATGTGCACTTGCCCTTCTATAAAGCACTGTTTTGTTTGCCTTTCAGTGCTATGAGTCTTGATAAATTGGAGAAGAGCCCAAGAGAAATTTTTCATCCCTTGATATAAAAGGTAGGAAGTGACTTTTTTTGGCTTGGTTCTTTTTCTTTATTATTTCCTGGAAATAAAAGTAATTAAGTATAGGTACTACTGGTTTGTTTCTTCCAGTAGCAGATGATAACAATAGCAGTAGTAATAGTAAAAATAATAATAGAAATAATAATAATAGCAATGTAATACTACCTAAACTGTCTTTATCCATTGAACTGGCCATTTCAAATCAAAACTTCTAAACACAAATCAAACCATCATCCTCGTAGAATCTTTCACAGCAGTGGGCTATAGATCCTGGTTTTGTTGACAGGATTTATTGGTTCTGGAAGAGCAAGAGGGAAGTACAAGCCTAACTACTTCTAGCTCACAGACCCATCCAGTGAATACTGCTTTGTGTTTTGGTGGGCTTGTGATGACTTTGAAATCAATTGCTCATTCCAGTAAAAAAAATGAATGTTTTTTTGAACCTGACAGCAGAAATAACTTTAGGCACCAACTTAATAATAACAGATCACCAATTTAAGTTCATAATTTTATGCTGTACTATCAAAGTTTAAAGGTAAATTTTTACTTATTAGGTGATGGTATAAAGTGTATGTTCCAATGTGTTGGATGTATGCAAAGGTACATACGTACCCGAAAGTCCTTAGAGGAAACAAATTTTTACGTCTGCTGTTTGATTGTTTATCATACAATATTTGGTTTTATTTCCCAGGGATCGGTGAATTTTAACTTTGGAGTCCTCTGTGCTAAGGATGCTCAGCCTACAGATGATGAAATGTTCAGTAATGGTGAGTTTTTCACCTTCTCTTTAATTGCTATGCTGATCTGAATAAGAAAAAAACAAAAGCAAGAGAAAAAAAAAAGGATGGTTTATTATTTTTTACGCTGTTATGTTTGTTTCCTCAGTATTTGCTGCAGCTCTGCGAACCCAAGCTTTGGGTTCCTTCTGTCCCACTGGGAGTTGCCCAGTTTGGTTGCATCTGGTGAAATTCACCCTGAGACCTTACAGAGCTAGCTCAAACTACGTGAGAGCCATTTGCAGTTCTCTCCAGACACCTGGAGAATGGGTGATGTTTCTGAGGGTCTGGCAAGTATACTTCTATCAAAATTCAGTCTGTGAAATTTCTGGGGAAAACCCTTCTGTGTCCTGAAGGGTTCAAACTCTGGTGAGGATCCAGTTATCAGGTGCTCACCTGGATGGTTCCAGCTCTTAAAGTGAACACTTGTACTCTTACCCTGTAGTTTACATCTATTGTATTTTTGTTATTTTGCAAGATTTTACGGCTTTGCAAAATATTGTGCATTTCACTCTTTGGAACCTCTCAGATCGTTCTTTGGTGCAGCACCTCCTCATGGGACACTTGGCTGCCGTCCTGAAGGGGTCGGTCGCTAGAATTGTAAATCCTGGAGAGTTTGTAAGTCTTCTGTCCCCAGGGAGGTACCATGCTTTGTTTACTTTTGTTCTGTTTGTTAGGCGCTGCTTCTCATTGGAAGTATGAATTTCAAACTACCCTGTTCTTATTTTAACTGTTTTCCTGGTTCTCTCCCTACGGCAGGGAAAGACTCTCGTATCCTTGTCGTCGGGCTCGGTGCTGTCCAAGAAGATGCAGAGACTAAAAAAATCATAAGAAGCAAAATATGACTGCAGGGAAAACAAGCTGGAGAGAACAAAAGGTGATATTGTTATCCTTACCCTGTATTAGAAACATCCGCTGTGCTTTGATGCTGGCAGCTGCCAGGGGCTTGTTAGCTCTTTGTAGGCAGGTGTAGGTGTTCACTTGTAGGTTTTTTCTCTGGACAAGTCAATTCAAACTTTGCTAAGCTTATATTTGCAAATTACTCTCTAGCACAGTCCAGCATGACATTTTTGAATGTTGTAAAAATACCATGTTACTTGGAAATTGCTAATGATGAGAAGCTTTAGGGAAAAATAAGATGTCAGGGTTGGGAGATGTGAGAAGAATTTTGAGGGGATGTTAGACTGAAATGAAGCACACTTGAAGCTGGACTGGCACGCTGGCAGATCCCCTATTAAACAGTAGTGCTGAGATTAGCCTGGGGGTTGCCCATTGTTTCTGTAGAAATAAATGTTTTCTGGTCTTCAGAGGTAAGCTGCTTTGAAAAGCTGGAAGGCACAGCATAGTGACAATCCGTGTGCTTCGCATTAAAAATAGATTTCAGAAGGGTCCTAGGCTTTTGTCTTTTCCTAGAAGTCGATGTAATCCTATTGAGGAGTTTTTAATTCTGTGCTGCCATGTCATCGATCAGGGCCCTGTCGTACTAATCATCATACAGATGCAAAACAAAAAATCAGACCCTGTCCCGACCACTTAGAGCCCAGAACACGATTTCCTCAGGCTGCCATTTGTGTGCCATCGGTACTCACCATGGAAGCGAGCTGGGGATTGTTGCACCCGTTGGGAACAAACCGCTTCTCGTCACACAGAAATGGAATTGGGACGACGCCTCAGCCAGCCTCTCTCTCCTGAATCTGCAGCAGAGCAGTTCCAGTCCATGCGGGCAATCCAGTTCCTGACGATCTGAGCGCACGGAGCAGCGCTCAGCTGCTGTGGGGGGCTCAGGGAGGGCAGAGTGTGCATTGTCATCTTCCTGAACCTACAGACGCGAATCAAAGTGAGAAGCCACAGGGTGGAAATCAGTCGCATATATGCTAAATAAAACTTGCAGGTTTTTTTTAAGAATTGTTTTTGCTTGTTCTTTGTTGTGCTTCTGTGCTTAGAAAACCTCCCTTTACAATCAGTTCAATTCATCAATTGAACCTTTGTTTGCAGACTCTCACTGAGCAGAATTTGTTGCAGACTCAGTGCACGCTGTGCAGGCCTCCCGGGAGTGTGAGGAGCTCATGTGTGCTACTTTTTGCTTTAGGACGCTCTGAGGTATTTATTCCTTTTGGGATACATGATGAGAATTCCCAAGAGAGGTAGTTATAAGGTATGACATCGGGAAAAAGCCTGTGTGGTTGGAATGTTGTTGCTGTCAAAAGTTAATTTTTTCTTAGCCAGTAGTTAGCTTTTTGCTTTATTTTTGTGGTATCAATATTTTATTGTTTAAAAAATTCCTTCAAAATAACTTCAGTGGTCGCCCACCAGTACCTTGTTCAGATTTGCCTATTTGCTTGTAGCTGAAATGTTCACATCTTGTTTATCATTCTATTTAAGAAACTGCTGCCCAGCCAACTAATAACTGAATATCCATCTGTCTAGGACATGGGGAGAGGATTTAGGTAATGTCTTTATTTCCAGAAAAAAGTTCCAGTGTAGTTTCTAAATAGAGGAGAAGGGGGTGAAGACTCGGGGCTCTGATGCCGTTGGGGCACCCCAAGGTCCCCAGGAGAGGGGGCCCCACTGCGGTGCAGGAGCAGGTGTGTTCTCATGTAATATTGAACAAATTATAAATATAAATATGAAAATTAGAAACATGAAAATATTTTTAAAATACTTAAATAAAGCGGGTTTTCTTTATTGGTCAATAGGCAGTGTTTTGATTGTAAAAATTATAAATGCAAATAATATAAAGGTAGAAATCTAAGTTTAGAAATATATAATAAATACATACAGATAAATATAAAAATTTAAAATATCAGAAAAAATTAGTTGTAGCAGTAGATATTATACATAATTTAAATAATAATTTAAATCTATTTTAAAATTTTATATACATATCATTATTAATGTAATACATCCAAAGAAACGATAAATTAAAATATGAATGTATAATTATACAAAGTATAAATAAAAAATATTTCAGTATCCTTTAAAAGAAGGGTTTTTTAATTTATTTGGTTAGAGACAGGGTTTTTATTTGGAATAATGGAAGTATTATAGAAGTATAAAATTAAATATAGAAATATACAGTCAATATAGAAAGATATTTGTAAAAACACGAACGAACGACGCCTCCTTCGGCCGAACCAAGGCGAGACCGGCGGAACCTGACGGCCTCGAGCGAACCGAGGCCAGGCTTGCGAGGCTGCCTGAACGGAGCCGAGCTCAGCCGAACCGAGCCCGCTGCTCTCGTGCGCGCTAATTAGCGCGAGTGCGGTCACAGCCCAATGAGCTCCTGTGCCACGCCGCGCTCCCGATCGTGTCCGTGCGATGGCCGGGCCGCCCGCGGGACGCGGCAGCAGGAGAGCCCCGAGCCGGGCGAGTTTAACGTGAGGCGGCGCCGCTTGCCCGCCGTCAGGGAGCCGAGCCGAGGCGAGCTCAGCCGAACGCGGAGAGAGCGGCTCCGAGTTGGGCCGAAGCGAGCCGAGCCGCGCCGAGGGCAGAGCGCGGCTCCGAGTTCGGCCGAAGCGAGCCGAGCCGCGCCGAGCGCAGAGAGCGGCTCCGAGTTCGGCCGAGGCGAGCCGGGCCGCGCAGAGAGTGGCTCCGAGTTCGACCGAAGCGAGCCGAGCCGCGCCGAGCGCAGAGAGCGGCTCCGAGTTCGGCCGAAGCGAGCCGAGCCGCGCCGAGCGCAGAGAGCGGCTCCGAGTTCGGCCGAAGCGAGCCGAGCCGCGCCGGGCGCACAGAGAGGCTCCGAGTTCGGCCGAAGCGAGCCGAGCCGCGGCGGGCGCACTGATCGGCTCCGAGTTCGACCGAAGCGAGCCGAGCCGCGGCGGGCGCACTGATCGGCTCCGAGTTCGGCCGAAGCGAGCCGAGGCGCGGCGGGCGCACTGATCGGCTCCGAGTTCGGCCGAAGCGAGCCGAGCCGCGCCGGGCGCAGAGAGCGGCTCCGAGTTCGGCCGAAGCGAGCCGAGCCGCGCCGGGCGCACAGAGATGCTCCGAGTTCGGCCGAAGCGAGCCGAGCCGCGCCGAGCGCAGAGAGCGGCTCCGAGTTCGGCCGAAGCGAGCCGAGCCGCGCCGAGCGCAGAGAGCGGCTCCGAGTTCGGCCGAAGCGAGCCGAGCCGCGCCGGGCGCACTGATCGGCTCCGAGTTCGACCGAAGCGAGCCGAGCCGCGCCGGGCGCACTGATCGGCTCCGAGTTCGACCGAAGCGAGCCGAGCCGCGCCGGGCGCACTGATCGGCTCCGAGTTCGGCCGAAGCGAGCCGAGCCGCGCCGGGCGCAGAGAGCGGCTCCGAGTTCGGCCGAAGCGAGCCGAGCCGCGCCGGGCGCAGAGAGCGGCTCCGAGTTCGGCCGAAGCGAGCCGAGCCGCGCCGGGCGCACAGAGATGCTCCGAGTTCGGCCGAAGCGAGCCGAGCCGCGCCGAGCGCAGAGAGCGGCTCCGAGTTCGGCCGAAGCGAGCCGAGCCGCGCCGAGCGCAGAGAGCGGCTCCGAGTTCGGCCGAAGCGAGCCGAGCCGCGCCGGGCGCACTGATCGGCTCCGAGTTCGACCGAAGCGAGCCGAGCCGCGCCGGGCGCACTGATCGGCTCCGAGTTCGGCCGAAGCGAGCCGAGCCGCGCCGGGCGCACTGATCGGCTCCGAGTTCGGCCGAAGCGAGCCGAGCCGCGCCGGGCGCACAGAGATGCTCCGAGTTCGGCCGAAGCGAGCCGAGCCGCGCCGAGCGCAGAGAGCGGCTCCGAGTTCGGCCGAAGCGAGCCGAGGCGCGGCGGGCGCAGAGAGCGGCTCCGAGTTCGGCCGAAGCGAGCCGAGGCGCGCCGAGCGCAGAGAGCGGCTCCGAGTTCGGCCGAAGCGAGCCGAGCCGCGCCGGGCGCACAGAGATGCTCCGAGTTCGGCCGAAGCGAGCCGAGCCGCGCCGAGCGCAGAGAGCGGCTCCGAGTTCGGCCGAAGCGAGCCGAGCCGCGCCGAGCGCAGAGAGCGGCTCCGAGTTCGGCCGAAGCGAGCCGAAACGCGCCGGGCGCACTGATCGGCTCCGAGTTCGGCCGAAGCGAGCCGAGCCGCGCCGAGCGCAGAGAGCGGCTCCGAGTTCGGCCGAAGCGAGCCGAGCCGCGCCGAGCGCAGAGAGCGGCTCCGAGTTCGGCCGAAGCGAGCCGAGGCGCGCCGAGCGCAGAGAGCGGCTCCGAGTTCGGCCGAAGCGAGCCGAGCCGCGCCGAGCGCAGAGAGCGGCTCCGAGTTCGGCCGAAGCGAGCCGAGCCGCGCCGAGCGCAGAGAGCGGCTCCGAGTTCGGCCGAAGCGAGCCGAGCCGCGCCGGGCGCACAGAGAGGCTCCGAGTTCGGCCGAAGCGAGCCGAGCCGCGGCGGGCGCACTGATCGGCTCCGAGTTCGGCCGAAGCGAGCCGAGCCGCGGCGGGCGCACTGATCGGCTCCGAGTTCGGCCGAAGCGAGCCGAGCCGCGCCGGGCGCACTGATCGGCTCCGAGTTCGGCCGAAGCGAGCCGAGCCGCGCCGGGCGCACAGAGATGCTCCGAGTTCGGCCGAAGCGAGCCGAGCCGCGCCGGGCGCACTGATCGGCTCCGAGTTCGGCCGAAGCGAGCCGAGCCGCGCCGGGCGCAGAGAGCGGCTCCGAGTTCGGCCGAAGCGAGCCGAGCCGCGCCGGGCGCACAGAGATGCTCCGAGTTCGGCCGAAGCGAGCCGAGCCGCGCCGAGCGCAGAGAGCGGCTCCGAGTTCGGCCGAAGCGAGCCGAGCCGCGCCGAGCGCAGAGAGCGGCTCCGAGTTCGGCCGAAGCGAGCCGAGCCGCGCCGGGCGCAGAGAGCGGCTCCGAGTTCGACCGAAGCGAGCCGAGCCGCGCCGAGCGCACTGATCGGCTCCGAGTTCGGCCGAAGCGAGCCGAAACGCGCCGGGCGCACTGATCGGCTCCGAGTTCGGCCGAAGCGAGCCGAGCCGCGCCGAGCGCAGAGAGCGGCTCCGAGTTCGGCCGAAGCGAGCCGAGCCGCGCCGAGCGCAGAGAGCGGCTCCGAGTTCGGCCGAAGCGAGCCGAGCCGCGCCGGGCGCACTGATCGGCTCCGAGTTCGGCCGAAGCGAGCCGAGCCGCGCCGGGCGCACAGAGATGCTCCGAGTTCGGCCGAAGCGAGCCGAGGCGCGGCGGGCGCACTGAGAGGCTCCGAGTTCGGCCGAAGCGAGCCGAGCCGCGCCGGGCGCACTGATCGGCTCCGAGTTCGGCCGAAGCGAGCCGAGCCGCGGCGGGCGCACTGATCGGCTCCGAGTTCGACCGAAGCGAGCCGAGCCGCGCCGGGCGCACTGATCGGCTCCGAGTTCGGCCGAAGCGAGCCGAGGCGCGGCGGGCGCACTGATCGGCTCCGAGTTCGGCCGAAGCGAGCCGAGCCGCGCCGGGCGCAGAGAGCGGCTCCGAGTTCGGCCGAAGCGAGCCGAGCCGCGCCGGGCGCACAGAGATGCTCCGAGTTCGGCCGAAGCGAGCCGAGCCGCGCCGAGCGCAGAGAGCGGCTCCGAGTTCGGCCGAAGCGAGCCGAGCCGCGCCGAGCGCAGAGAGCGGCTCCGAGTTCGGCCGAAGCGAGCCGAGCCGCGCCGGGCGCACTGATCGGCTCCGAGTTCGACCGAAGCGAGCCGAGCCGCGCCGGGCGCACTGATCGGCTCCGAGTTCGACCGAAGCGAGCCGAGCCGCGCCGGGCGCACTGATCGGCTCCGAGTTCGGCCGAAGCGAGCCGAGCCGCGCCGGGCGCAGAGAGCGGCTCCGAGTTCGGCCGAAGCGAGCCGAGCCGCGCCGGGCGCAGAGAGCGGCTCCGAGTTCGGCCGAAGCGAGCCGAGCCGCGCCGGGCGCACAGAGATGCTCCGAGTTCGGCCGAAGCGAGCCGAGCCGCGCCGAGCGCAGAGAGCGGCTCCGAGTTCGGCCGAAGCGAGCCGAGCCGCGCCGAGCGCAGAGAGCGGCTCCGAGTTCGGCCGAAGCGAGCCGAGCCGCGCCGGGCGCACTGATCGGCTCCGAGTTCGACCGAAGCGAGCCGAGCCGCGCCGGGCGCACTGATCGGCTCCGAGTTCGGCCGAAGCGAGCCGAGCCGCGCCGGGCGCACTGATCGGCTCCGAGTTCGGCCGAAGCGAGCCGAGCCGCGCCGGGCGCACAGAGATGCTCCGAGTTCGGCCGAAGCGAGCCGAGCCGCGCCGAGCGCAGAGAGCGGCTCCGAGTTCGGCCGAAGCGAGCCGAGGCGCGGCGGGCGCAGAGAGCGGCTCCGAGTTCGGCCGAAGCGAGCCGAGGCGCGCCGAGCGCAGAGAGCGGCTCCGAGTTCGGCCGAAGCGAGCCGAGCCGCGCCGGGCGCACAGAGATGCTCCGAGTTCGGCCGAAGCGAGCCGAGCCGCGCCGAGCGCAGAGAGCGGCTCCGAGTTCGGCCGAAGCGAGCCGAGCCGCGCCGAGCGCAGAGAGCGGCTCCGAGTTCGGCCGAAGCGAGCCGAAACGCGCCGGGCGCACTGATCGGCTCCGAGTTCGGCCGAAGCGAGCCGAGCCGCGCCGAGCGCAGAGAGCGGCTCCGAGTTCGGCCGAAGCGAGCCGAGCCGCGCCGAGCGCAGAGAGCGGCTCCGAGTTCGGCCGAAGCGAGCCGAGGCGCGCCGAGCGCAGAGAGCGGCTCCGAGTTCGGCCGAAGCGAGCCGAGCCGCGCCGAGCGCAGAGAGCGGCTCCGAGTTCGGCCGAAGCGAGCCGAGCCGCGCCGAGCGCAGAGAGCGGCTCCGAGTTCGGCCGAAGCGAGCCGAGCCGCGCCGGGCGCACAGAGAGGCTCCGAGTTCGGCCGAAGCGAGCCGAGCCGCGGCGGGCGCACTGATCGGCTCCGAGTTCGGCCGAAGCGAGCCGAGCCGCGGCGGGCGCACTGATCGGCTCCGAGTTCGGCCGAAGCGAGCCGAGCCGCGCCGGGCGCACTGATCGGCTCCGAGTTCGGCCGAAGCGAGCCGAGCCGCGCCGGGCGCACAGAGATGCTCCGAGTTCGGCCGAAGCGAGCCGAGCCGCGCCGGGCGCACTGATCGGCTCCGAGTTCGGCCGAAGCGAGCCGAGCCGCGCCGGGCGCAGAGAGCGGCTCCGAGTTCGGCCGAAGCGAGCCGAGCCGCGCCGGGCGCACAGAGATGCTCCGAGTTCGGCCGAAGCGAGCCGAGCCGCGCCGAGCGCAGAGAGCGGCTCCGAGTTCGGCCGAAGCGAGCCGAGCCGCGCCGAGCGCAGAGAGCGGCTCCGAGTTCGGCCGAAGCGAGCCGAGCCGCGCCGGGCGCAGAGAGCGGCTCCGAGTTCGACCGAAGCGAGCCGAGCCGCGCCGAGCGCACTGATCGGCTCCGAGTTCGGCCGAAGCGAGCCGAAACGCGCCGGGCGCACTGATCGGCTCCGAGTTCGGCCGAAGCGAGCCGAGCCGCGCCGAGCGCAGAGAGCGGCTCCGAGTTCGACCGAAGCGAGCCGAGCCGCGCCGAGCGCAGAGAGCGGCTCCGAGTTCGGCCGAAGCGAGCCGAGCCGCGCCGGGCGCACTGATCGGCTCCGAGTTCGGCCGAAGCGAGCCGAGCCGCGCCGGGCGCACAGAGATGCTCCGAGTTCGGCCGAAGCGAGCCGAGGCGCGGCGGGCGCACTGAGAGGCTCCGAGTTCGGCCGAAGCGAGCCGAGCCGCGCCGGGCGCACTGATCGGCTCCGAGTTCGGCCGAAGCGAGCCGAGCCGCGGCGGGCGCACTGATCGGCTCCGAGTTCGACCGAAGCGAGCCGAGCCGCGCCGGGCGCACTGATCGGCTCCGAGTTCGGCCGAAGCGAGCCGAGGCGCGGCGGGCGCACTGATCGGCTCCGAGTTCGGCCGAAGCGAGCCGAGCCGCGCCGGGCGCAGAGAGCGGCTCCGAGTTCGGCCGAAGCGAGCCGAGCCGCGCCGGGCGCACAGAGATGCTCCGAGTTCGGCCGAAGCGAGCCGAGCCGCGCCGAGCGCAGAGAGCGGCTCCGAGTTCGGCCGAAGCGAGCCGAGCCGCGCCGAGCGCAGAGAGCGGCTCCGAGTTCGGCCGAAGCGAGCCGAGCCGCGCCGGGCGCACTGATCGGCTCCGAGTTCGACCGAAGCGAGCCGAGCCGCGCCGGGCGCACTGATCGGCTCCGAGTTCGACCGAAGCGAGCCGAGCCGCGCCGGGCGCACTGATCGGCTCCGAGTTCGGCCGAAGCGAGCCGAGCCGCGCCGGGCGCAGAGAGCGGCTCCGAGTTCGGCCGAAGCGAGCCGAGCCGCGCCGGGCGCAGAGAGCGGCTCCGAGTTCGGCCGAAGCGAGCCGAGCCGCGCCGGGCGCACAGAGATGCTCCGAGTTCGGCCGAAGCGAGCCGAGCCGCGCCGAGCGCAGAGAGCGGCTCCGAGTTCGGCCGAAGCGAGCCGAGCCGCGCCGAGCGCAGAGAGCGGCTCCGAGTTCGGCCGAAGCGAGCCGAGCCGCGCCGGGCGCACTGATCGGCTCCGAGTTCGACCGAAGCGAGCCGAGCCGCGCCGGGCGCACTGATCGGCTCCGAGTTCGGCCGAAGCGAGCCGAGCCGCGCCGGGCGCACTGATCGGCTCCGAGTTCGGCCGAAGCGAGCCGAGCCGCGCCGGGCGCACAGAGATGCTCCGAGTTCGGCCGAAGCGAGCCGAGCCGCGCCGAGCGCAGAGAGCGGCTCCGAGTTCGGCCGAAGCGAGCCGAGGCGCGGCGGGCGCAGAGAGCGGCTCCGAGTTCGGCCGAAGCGAGCCGAGCCGCGCCGAGCGCAGAGAGCGGCTCCGAGTTCGGCCGAAGCGAGCCGAGCCGCGCCGGGCGCACAGAGATGCTCCGAGTTCGGCCGAAGCGAGCCGAGCCGCGCCGAGCGCAGAGAGCGGCTCCGAGTTCGGCCGAAGCGAGCCGAGCCGCGCCGAGCGCAGAGAGCGGCTCCGAGTTCGGCCGAAGCGAGCCGAAACGCGGCGGGCGCACTGATCGGCTCCGAGTTCGGCCGAAGCGAGCCGAGCCGCGCCGAGCGCAGAGAGCGGCTCCGAGTTCGGCCGAAGCGAGCCGAGCCGCGCCGAGCGCAGAGAGCGGCTCCGAGTTCGGCCGAAGCGAGCCGAGGCGCGCCGAGCGCAGAGAGCGGCTCCGAGTTCGGCCGAAGCGAGCCGAGCCGCGCCGAGCGCAGAGAGCGGCTCCGAGTTCGGCCGAAGCGAGCCGAGCCGCGCCGAGCGCAGAGAGCGGCTCCGAGTTCGGCCGAAGCGAGCCGAGCCGCGCCGGGCGCACAGAGAGGCTCCGAGTTCGGCCGAAGCGAGCCGAGCCGCGGCGGGCGCACTGATCGGCTCCGAGTTCGGCCGAAGCGAGCCGAGCCGCGGCGGGCGCACTGATCGGCTCCGAGTTCGGCCGAAGCGAGCCGAGCCGCGCCGGGCGCACTGATCGGCTCCGAGTTCGGCCGAAGCGAGCCGAGCCGCGCCGGGCGCACAGAGATGCTCCGAGTTCGGCCGAAGCGAGCCGAGCCGCGCCGGGCGCACTGATCGGCTCCGAGTTCGGCCGAAGCGAGCCGAGCCGCGCCGGGCGCAGAGAGCGGCTCCGAGTTCGGCCGAAGCGAGCCGAGCCGCGCCGGGCGCACAGAGATGCTCCGAGTTCGGCCGAAGCGAGCCGAGCCGCGCCGAGCGCAGAGAGCGGCTCCGAGTTCGGCCGAAGCGAGCCGAGCCGCGCCGAGCGCAGAGAGCGGCTCCGAGTTCGACCGAAGCGAGCCGAGCCGCGCCGAGCGCACTGATCGGCTCCGAGTTCGGCCGAAGCGAGCCGAAACGCGCCGGGCGCACTGATCGGCTCCGAGTTCGGCCGAAGCGAGCCGAGGCGCGGCGGGCGCACTGATCGGCTCCGAGTTCGGCCGAAGCGAGCCGAGCCGCGCCGAGCGCAGAGAGCGGCTCCGAGTTCGGCCGAAGCGAGCCGAGCCGCGCCGGGCGCACTGATCGGCTCCGAGTTCGGCCGAAGCGAGCCGAGCCGCGCCGGGCGCACAGAGCGGCTCCGAGTTCGGCCGAAGCGAGCCGAGGCGCGGCGGGCGCACTGAGAGGCTCCGAGTTCGGCCGAAGCGAGCCGAGCCGCGCCGGGCGCACTGATCGGCTCCGAGTTCGGCCGAAGCGAGCCGAGCCGCGCCGGGCGCACAGAGATGCTCCGAGTTCGGCCGAAGCGAGCCGAGCCGCGCCGAGCGCAGAGAGCGGCTCCGAGTTCGGCCGAAGCGAGCCGAGGCGCGGCGGGCGCACTGATCGGCTCCGAGTTCGGCCGAAGCGAGCCGAGCCGCGCCGAGCGCAGAGAGCGGCTCCGAGTTCGGCCGAAGCGAGGCGATCCGTGCCGAAGGGTCGAGTCCAGCCGAATGCAGATGACAATGGCCGAGTTTAGCCGATTAGAGCCGAGTTTAGCCGAGCAGCTGTTAGCCTTGCACGCTTGAGGTGAGCGTGCATCGTTGCCGGCCTGGGATTGAGTGAAATGCACTAAGGAAACCAGCTCTGGGGATGGAGGCAGGGAAATCCTCTCTTAACGTTTACCAATTCGTCCGTCAAACTCATCACGGCAGGACAGAGTGAAGACTGAAAGTGTAAGAAGATGTGGAGGGAAACAGAGAATCTGGCAGGAGCATCGAACGCACAAGTGCACGAATTTTGCTTTTTGCTTGGATGTAAACTCAGAAGTTGTAAGGAATTTGGGAAGGAGAAGGGACATTTCAGAAGGAGAAGAAGTTGTTGTTGGAGTCCTGGCAAAAGCTTTAAAAAAAAAAAAAAAAGTGGTTTCTTTTTTCTTCACTATTATATTCTTTGGTGGTATATGGTGTGCTGTTTTATTTCTTGGTGTTATTAGCTCTGTGTAAATTGTTTATTGAGTCAAGCTAACTTTGCATGGGTTGTTTTGTATTTGAGGTAGGATCAATTTCAAGAGGTTTCTTTCACAGACTTCTGATAGGTATTACTGGGATTTTGGTTTTGTTTACTGTATGCATAAACATAGAGATTTGGTAGGGCCAGCTGGGCTGCTGGAGTTTTGGGTGTGAATTTATTAGATGGCTTTTGTTAAACACAGAATAATTATGTAAGGTAACAGCAAATTACCCAATTACCCAATTGATCTAGCTATGTAACCTTACCACAAAGTTTTATATCTTGCCAGTTTTCTGTTCTTCTGCTCCAAGTAGTTGTTGCAAAAAAAGAAAGCACTGTTACTTTTCTGAAAAGTTTTCTTCTATAACAAGCCCTTTACTGCCCTTGAATGTGAGTCAGAGGAGCCAAACAGCTGTAGCTGCTCTGAGGGCTTGGTGGGATTCGCCCCCTCCCTTTTCCTGGGTGGCATGGGAACGAGAGGCGGACACAATCAGGGGTATATTAACCCCAGCCGTGGCTGAGGGGCTTCATTCCCTCTCTGGGATGTGCTGGGTTAAGAGCTCTCCTCATTTCAGTGAAGAGGCTTTTTCAGCCCGTCTCAGCATCTTTTCAGCAGGTGTTTCTGGGCATCTAAAGCACAGAGGCTTGGAAGATTCTGTGAATAAAACAGCATGGAATACAGGGAGTATTTAGGTTTGTGATTTTGGGTTTTGTGTTTAGGAGTGGTAAGGTGCTTTTGTAATTTTTAGTTTTGCTCTGGTTGTTTTTTTGGTTGGATTTCTTTTGGTGGAATTTTTGGGTTTTTCTTGGTTTTCATTTTGGGGTTTTTAGTTGGTTTTTGTGGGGGTTTTGGATTTTTTGATGTTTTCTGTGGTTTTTTTGTTTCTGTGGGGAGTTAGGTGTTTTGGGATTTATTGTTTGTGTGGGTTTTGGTTGTTTGGTTTTTTTCTTTGTTTGTTTTTGGGATTGGTTTTGTTGGGTTTGTTTTGTTTTGTTTTGTTTTTTTTAATTGAGGAGTGCAACTCCCTGAAATTCCAAGCTGTGTCAAGCACAACATTTTATTCAGCAGATTGATCATGTCACAAGAGGGATCCGCCCAAGGTCCAAGATGATGTTTGAGATTGAGGCTTCAGGTGAGTTGAGGATTGTGATTGGGAGAGGGAGGGTGAGCAGTTAGGAGTTCTTGGGAGGGAGTTTGCAGGCAGCAGGGTGAGAAAGGGTCTTTATTTGTTTATTTGAGGCCTCCCCCACACAAGGCTTCTCAGAAGCCTAGCAGAGGCATTCCCATGCCTTACAGCACACAAGGTCATCCACTGCACTCAGGGGAATGCCATTTAACTTTGCCTTTCTCTAACCCAGGTGCCACTCCTAATGAAGGCCTTGGAATCAGGATGAAGCTGGAGCCTGAAGGAGCCAGGCACACTCAGGAGAGGGCAAGTAGCTGCCTTGGTGGGATTTGGCCCACATAACTCTGGACTCATACTTTGGTTTTGGTTTTCTTTATTGTAGCTCACCGAGAGGCTCACAGGCCATCACGAGGCCCTCCGAGGCAGACTCATTTCAGGTGCAACGTGGATTCCCATCACCGATCATCCAAAAGATAAGTCGAGGGCCTTGGCCTGGAGATGAGAGAATAGTGGGTTGGGAGTTCTTGGGGCAGATTTGAAAATTGGCAGCCGGAAAAGCAATCTTCTCCAAGGGCCTCTTAGGACAGCTAAAGGGAGAGGCTCTCCTTTTGATGGCAGCTTTCAGGCGGGCAGTGCAGAACAGCTCCAGTCTGTGTTGTGTTGTCCAGTGTTCTGTGTTCCCTAGTGTGTCTTTGGGGTCCCTTTTGCCTTCTCCCCTCGAGACCCTCACGACAAGCATGATGTGTCGTGTTTCATGTCCCCCCTGTTTGTCACTTTCTGTGTCACGGGTGTGTGCACACATTTTTTGCCGGAGCTGTTCTGCCCTGCCGCATGGCCTGCTGCAGTAGGAGAAACCGTGGGACGTTGGAATTTGTAATGCTGGCTGTACTTGGGCTCTAGATGCTATTCCTAGATTGACATAAGGTGTTTGCACCTTTTGAGTTATCCTGGTGGTGTTTGGCATATGTTGTAACTTTCTTTCAGGTGCAGACGCATTCCATGTGTGGCAGGGGGTCAGAGTTAGGAGGTGTCGGGCCTTCTTAGGAGTGTGGTGAGTAGCTGAGTGGTGGGGTTTTGGCCGATGCGGTGCCAAGATCAGGGACTGATGTTTGGTTCTCTTTACTCTAGCTGTCTCAGAGACACCAGCCCAGTGCCAGCAGGACCTTCCCAGCTGACGAGGTGGCCTTTCTTTGCACCTGACAGGGACCAGCATCCCCAGATGTCTGAGAGATAAGTAGAGGGCTGTGACCCACAGTGGGGATGAAAGCAGGGTGCTGGTTTGGGAATTCCTGGGAGGGGGTTTTGAGTCCAATTTTGGGGGGGGGGGGTGTGGTGTGTTCATGAAGTGGCCCCTTAGGCCCCATAAAAGCCAAGTCTCACTTTTGATTGCAGTGCTGAGGTGTGCAGCAGGGCAGAGCAGTCCCGGTGTGTCTCGTGTCACTTCTCTATTGTGCATTATGTGTTGTTTGTGTATGCCATATCTTTCACTTAGGGGGGCCTGTGAGAAACCCTGGCATCATTGTTAGCCTCTGTGATCTCTGCACTCCTTGGCCTGGCGCCCAGGCCACAGAACTTTTGACTAGGGAGCTCAGACAAGCATCAGACTCTCTTCTCTCTTTGGAAGCATCCAGTCAGACGTCTTTTCAGGTCTTGTTCTGAGCTGTATGGACAGCTGTGCCCCACCTGGATCCATTATGGTGGATTAGGACTTGTAATATTACGAGGTTAGGTAGAGGATTTTGACTGTAGGATTCCTAGGCATCAGTCGTTGCTGTTCTTGGAATAAATCATTCAGTAATCATCTTCTTCCTCCAGGGTTCTCTGAGCCTCATCAGCTCACCATCGGTCTCAGCTCACTCATCTCCTTTTGCATTCTCTCAGTCCTTGCAGCCGTTTTCCTTGCCAAGAGATTTCTGTTCCTGTTGTGTCCCCGTTGTCTGTCCTATCCTGTGTCATGGCTCTCAGCACACATTTGTGCCGGAGCTGCTCTGCCCTGCTGCACAGCCTGGTGCGATAGGAGAAGTCCCAGGGACTTGGAGTTTGTAATGTGGGGTGTAGTTGGACTCTAGATGGGATTTGTAGATGGGCACATCATATCTGGAGCTCATCAGTTATCCTGCCACAGTGTGACTCTTGTCCTAACTTTTTTTTCAGGTTCAGATGGATTAAATGTGTGCCAGAGGGCCCCATGCCAGGTGTGGGGATTCTCCTGAGTAGGTGAGGCCCCATTTGCCACTGCAGCAGACTCTGTTACACCTCTCAACTGACTCTGTTACACTGCTGTTCTTTGTCTTTCTTTTAGGAAGTAAATCTGGATGCCAGCAGTCAACGTGAGCAGTGGAGAGAATTGGTTGTTATTGCTCAGCTCTCAAGCACAACAATTTCGCAGCAGATTCATCGTGTCACAAGAGGGATCTGCCCAGTGTCAAGGATGATGTTTGAGATTGAGGCTTCAGGTGAGTTGAGGATGGTTACTGGGAGAGGGAGGGTGAGCAGGCATCCAGTTAGGAGTTCTTGAGAGGGGGTTTGCAGGCAGCAGGGTGAGAAAGGGTCTTTATTTGTTTATTTGAGAGCCCCTCCCAAGGTGTCTCAGAAGCCTAGCAGAGGCATTCCCATGGCTTACAGCATACAAGGTGATCCACTGCACTCAGAGGAATGCCATTTAACTTTGTCTTTCTGTAACCCAGGTGCCACTCCTAATAAAGGCCACAGCCTTGGAATCAGGATGAAGCTGGAGCCTGAAGGAGCCAGGCACACTCAGGAGAGGGCAAGTAGCTGACTTGCAGGGATTTGGCCCACATAACTCTGGACTCACTCTTTGATTTTGGTTTTCTTTATTGCAGCTGACCGAGAGGCTCACAGGCCGTCACAGAGCCCTCCAAGGCAGACTCATTTCAGGTGCAGCGTGGATTCCATTCACCGATCATCCAAAAGATAAGTCGGGGGCCACAGCCTGGAGATGGTGGAGTAGCAGGTTGGGAGTTTTTGGGACAGATTCAAAAATGAGCAGAGAGGAAAGCAATCTTCTCCAAAGGCCTTTTAGGACAGCTAAAGGGAGAGGCTCTACTTTTGATGGCAGCTTTCAGGCGGGCAGTGCAGAACAGCTCCGGTCTGTCGTGTTTTCCGGTGTGCTGTGTTCCCTAGTGTGTCTTTGGGGTCCCTTTTGCCTTTTCCCCTCGAGGCCCTCACCACAAGCATGATGTGTCGTGTTTCATGTCCCCCCTGTTTGTCACGTTCTGTGTCACGGGTGTGTGCACACATTTTTTACCGGAGCTGTTCTGCCCTGCCACATGGCCTCCTGCAGTAGGACGAACCATAGGGAGGGGGAATTTGTAATGTGGGCTGTACTTGGGCTCTAGATGTTGTTCCTAGATTGACATAAGATGTTTGCAGCTTGTGAGTTACCCTGGTGGTGTTTGACATATGTTCTAACTTTCTTTCAGGTGCAGATGCATTCCACGTGTGACAGAGGGTCAGGGTTAGGAGGTGCCGGGCCTTCTTAGGAGCGCGGTGAGTAGCAGAGTGGTGGGGTTTTGGCCAATGCGGTGCCAAGATCCGGCCCTGATGTTTGGTTCTCTTTAATCTAGCTGTCTGAGAGACACCAGCCCGGTGCCAGCAGGACCTTCCCAGCTGACGAGGTGGCCTTTCTTTGCACCTGACACAGACTGGCATCCCCAGATGTCTGAGAGATAAGTAGAGGGCTGCGACCCACAGTGGGGATGAAGGCATGGTGCTTGTTTGGGAATTCCTGGGAGGGGTTTTTGAGTCCAGTTTGGAGCGGGGGGTGTTCATTAAACGGCTCGTTAGGCCCCATGAAAGCCAAGTCTCACTTTTGATCACAGTGCTGAGGTGTGCAGGGCAGAGCAGTCCCCGTGTGCATCGTGTCACTTGTCTGTTGTGCATTGTGTGTTGTTTTGTGTATCTCCTGTCTTCTACCTTAGGCCTTTGAGGGCCCTGTCAGTACCCCTGGCATCATTGTTAGCATCTGTAATCTCTGCATTCCCTGGTCTGGCACCCGGGCCACAGAGCTTTTGACTCGCGAGCTCAGACAGGCATCAGACTCTCTTCTCTCTTTGGAAGCATCCAGTCAGATGTCTTTTCAGGTCTTGTTCTGAGCTGTATGGACAGCTGTGCCCCACCTGGATCCATTATGGTGGATTAGGACTTGTAATATTACGAGGTTAGGTAGAGGATTTTGACTGTAGGATTCCTAGGCATCCGTCTTTGCTGTTCTTGGAATTAATCATTCAGTTATCATCTTCTTTCTTCAGAGTTCTCTGAGCCTCATCAGCTCACCATCGGTCTCAGCTCGGTCATCTCCTTTTGCATTCTCTCAGTCCTTGCAGCCATTTTCCTTGCCAAGAGATTTCTGTCTGTGTCTTGTGCCTATTGTTTGTCACGTCCTGTCCTGTGTCACGGGTGTCTGCACACTTTTGGGATGGGGCTGCTCTGCCGTGCTGCACAGCCTGGTGCGATAGGAGAAGGCTTGGAGACTTGGAGTTTGTAATGTGAGGTGTAGTTGGACTCTAGATGGGATTTGTAGATGGACACAGGGCATCTGGAGCTCATCAGTTATCCTGCCACAGTGTGACTCTTGTCCTAACTTTTTTTTCAGATTCAGATGGATTAAATGTGTGCCAGAGGGCCCCATCCCGGGCGAGGGGATTGCCCCGAGCAGGTGAGGCCCCATTTGTCTCTGGAGCAGAAGTGTGTATGGTGACTGTGTTACAGCTCTGTTCTTTGTCTTTCTTTTCAGGAAGTCAATCTGGATGCCAGCAGTCAAGGTGAGCAGTGGAGAGAATTGGCTGTTATTGCTCAGCTCTCAAGCACAACAATTTTTCAGCAGATTCGTCGTGTCACAAGAGGGATCTGCCCAGTGTCAAGGATGATGTTTGAGATTGAGGCTTCAGGTGAGTTGAGGATGGTGCCTGGGAGAGGGAGGGTGATCAGGTATCCAGTTTAGGAGTTCTTGGGAGGGGGTTTGCAGGCAGCAGGGTGAGAAAGGGTGTTTATTTGAGGGCCCCCCACACAAGGCTGAGAAGCCTAGCAGAGGCATTGCCATGTCTTAGAGCACACAAGGTGATCCACTGCACTCAGAGGAATGCCATTTAACTTTGCCTTTCTCTAACCCAGGTGCCACTCCTAATAAAGGCTACAGCCTTGGAATCAGGATGAAGCTGGAGCCTGAAGGAGCCAGGCACACTCAGGAGAGGGCAAGTAGCTGACTTGCAGGGATTTGGCCCACATAACTCTGGACTCATACTTTGGTTTTGGTTTTCTTTATTGCAGCTGACCGAGAGGCTCACAGGCCATCACAGAGCCCTCCGAGGCAGACTCATTTCAGGTGCAGCGTGGATTCCCCTCACCGATCATCTAAAAGATAAGTCGGGGGCCGCGGTCTGGAGATGAGACGATGGGAGAGTATCAGGTTGGCAGTTCTTTGGCCAGATTTAAAAATTGGCAGTGGGGAAAGCAATCTTCTCCAAGGGCCTCTTAGGACAGCTAAAGGGAGAGGCTCTACTTTTGATGGCAGCTTTCAGGCGGGCAGTGCAGAACAGCTCCGGTCTGTATCCTGTTGTCCGGTGTGCTGTGTTCCCTAGTGTGTCTTTGGGGTCCCTTTTGCCTTCTCCCCTCGAGACCCTCACCACAAGCATGATGTGTCGTGTTTCATGTCCCCCTGTTTGTCACTTTCTGTGTCACGGGTGTGTGCACAGATTTGTGCCAGAGCTGTTCTTCCCTGCCGCATGGCCTGCTGCAATAAGACGAACCATAGGGAGGGGGAATTTGTAATGTTGGCTGTACTTGGGCTCTAGATGCTATTCCTAGATTGACATAAGGTGTTTGCAGCTTGTGAGTAACCCTGGTGGTGTTTGACATATGTTCTAACTTTCTTTCAGGTGCAGATGCATTCCACGTGTGACAGAGGGTCAGGGTTAGGAGGTGCCGGGCCTTCTTAGGAGCGCGGTGAGTAGCAGAGCGGTGGGGTTTTGGCCAATGCGGTGCCAAGATCAGGTACTGATGTTTGGTTCTCTTTACTCTAGCTGTCTGAGAGACACCAGCCCGGTGCCAGCAGGACCTTCCCGTTTGACAAGGTGGCCTTTCTTTGCACCCGAGACCCGCATCCCCAGCTGTATGAGAGATAAGTAGAGGGCTACGACCCACAGTGGGGATGAAGTCATGGTGCTGTTTTGGGAAATACTGGGTGGAGTTTTTGATTCAGCTTTGGAGGTGGGGGATGTTCATGAGGTGGCCCCTTAGGCCTCATAGAAGCCAAGTCTCACTTTTGATCACAGTGTTGAGGTGTGCAGGGCAGAGCAGTCCCGGTGTGTCTCGTGTCACTTGTCTGTTGTGCATTATGTGTTGTTTGTGTATCCAATGTCTTTTACCTTTGGAGGGCCCTGTCAGTACCCCTGGCATCATTGTTAGCATCTCTGATCTCTGCATTCCCTGGCCTGGCACCCAGGCCATATATGAGTTTCTGATACCTGTCTGAGCTCCCCAGTCAAAAGTTACCTCTTTGGAAGCATCCAGTCAGATTTCTTGTCAGGTCTAGTTCTGAGCTGTATGGACAGCTATGCCCCACCTGGATCCATTGTGGTGGATTAGGACTTGTAATAATATGAGGTTAGGTACAGCATTCTGACCGTAGGATTCCTAGGCATCCATCTTTGCTGTTCTTGGAATTAATCATTCAGTTATCATCTTCGTCCCCCAGGGTTTTCTGAGCCTCATCAGCTCACCATCGGTCTCAGCTCACTCATCTCCTTTTGCATTCTCTCAGTCCTTGCAGCCATTTTCCTTGCCAAGAGATTTCTTTTCCTGTTGTGTCCCCTGTTGTTGTCTGTCCTGTGTCACGGGTGTCTGCACACATTTGGGGATGGGGCTGCTCTGCCGTGCTGCACAGCCTGGTGCGATAGGAGAAGTCTTGGAGACTTGGAATGTGTAATGTGGGGTGTAGTTGGACACTAGAATGGGATCTGTGGATGGGCACAGGGCATCTGGAGCTCATCAGTTATCCTACAAGAGTGTGACTCTTGTCCTAACTTTTTTTTCAGATTCAGATGGATTAAATGTGTGCCAGAGGGCCCCATCCCGGGTGAGGGGATTGCCCCGAGCAGGTGAGGCCCCATTTGTCTCTGCAGCAGAAGTGTGTATGGTGAGTGTGTTACAGCTCTGTTCTTTGTCTTTCTTTTCAGGAAGTCAATCTGGATGCCAGCAGTCAAGGTGAGCAGTGGAGAGAATTGGCTGTTATTGCTCAGCTCTCAAGCACAACAATTTTTCAGCAGATTCGTCGTGTCACAAGAGGGATCTGCCCAGTGTCAAGGATGATGTTTGAGATTGAGGCTTCAGGTGAGTTGAGGATGGTGACTGGGAGAGGGAGGGTGATCAGGTATCCAGTTTAGGATTTCTTGGGAGCGGGTTTGCAAGCAGCAGGTTGAGAAAGGGTGTTTATTTGAGGGCCCCCCCACACAAGGCTGTTCAGAAGCCTAGCAGAGGCATTCCCATGGCTTACAGCATACAAGGTGATCCACTGCACTCAGAGGAATGCCATTTAACTTTGTCTTTCTGTAACCCAGGTGCCACTGCTAATAAAGGCCACAGCCTTGGAATCAGGATGAAGCTGGAGCCTGAAGGAGCCAGGCACACTCAGGAGAGGGCAAGTAGCTGACTTGCAGGGATTTGGCCCACATAACTCTGGACTCATACTTTGGTTTTGGTTTTCTTTATTGCAGCTGACCGAGAGGCTCACAGGCCGTCACAGAGCCCTCCGAGGCAGACTCATTTCAGGTGCAGCGTGGATTCCCCTCACCGATCATCCAAAAGATAAGTCGGGGGCCACGGTCTGGAGATGGCGGAGTAGCAGATTGGGAGTTCTTGGGACAGATTCAAAAATGAGCAGAGGGGAAAGCAATCTTCTCGAAGGGCCTCTTAGGACAGCTAAAGGGAGAGGCTCTACTTTTGATGGCAGCTTTCAGGCGGGCAGTGCAGAACAGCTCCGATCTGTGTCGTGTTGTCCGGTGTGCCGTGCTCCCTGGTGTGTCTTTGGGGTCCCTTTTGCCTTTTCCCCTCGAGGCCCTCACCACAAGCATGATGTGTCGTGTTTCATGTCCCCCCTGTTTGTCACGTTCTGTGTCACGGGTGTGTGCACACATTTTTTGCCGGAGCTGTTCTGCCCTGCCGCATGGCCTGCTGCAATAGGACGAGCCTTGGGGAGTTGAAATTTGTAATGTGGGCTGTACTTGGGCTCTAGATGTTGTTCCTAGATTGACATATGGTGTTTGCAGCTTGTGAGTTATCCTGGTGATGTTTGACATGTGTTCTAACTTTCTTTCAGGTGCAGACGCATTCCATGTGTGGCAGAGGGTCAGGGTCAGGAGGTGCCGGGCCTTCTTAGGAGCGCGGTGAGTAGCAGAGTGGTGGGGTTTTGGCCGATGCGGTGCCAAGATCAGGCACTGATGTTTGGTTCTCTTTAATCTAGCTGTCTGAGAGACACCAGCCCGGTGCCAGCAGGACCTTCCCATCTGATGAGGTGGCCTTTCTTTGCACCTGACAGGGACCAGCATCCCCAGCTGTATGAGAGATAAGTAGAGGGCCGTGACCCACAGAGGGGCTGAAAGCACGGTGCTGGTTTGGGGATTACAGGGCGGGGGTTTTGAGTCCAGTTTGGAGGTGGGGGGGTGTTAATGAAGTGGCCCCTTAGGCCCCATAGAAGCCAAGTCTCACTTTTGATCACAGTGCTGAGGTGTGCAGCAGGGCAGAGCAGTCCCGGTGTGTCTCGTGTCACTTGTCTGTTGTGAATTGTGTGTTGTTTGTGTATCCCATGTCTTTTACCTTAGGGGTGCCTGTCATTAATCTTGGCATCATTGTTAGCATCTGTGATCTCTGCATTCCCTGGCCTGGCACCCAGGCCACAGAACTTTTGACTGGGGAGCTCAGACAGGCGTCAGACTCTCTTCTGTCTTTGGAAGCATCGCATCTGATGTCTTGTCAGGTCTTGGTCTGGGCTGTATGGACAGCTATGCCCCCACCTGGATCCATTTTGGTGGATTAGGAGTTGGCGTAATATGAGGTTAGGTAGAGGATTCTGACCGTAGGATTCCTAGGCATCCATCTTTGCAGTTCTTAGAAGAAATCATTCAGTTATCATCTTCTTCCTTCGGGGTTCTCTGAGCCTCATCAGCTCACCATCAGTTTGAACTCGGTCATCTCCTTTTGCATTCTCTCAGTCCTTGCAGCCATTTTCCTTGCCTAGAATTTTCTGTCTGTGTTGTGTCCCCGTTGTCTGTCCTGTCCTGTCCATCCTGTGTCACGGCTGTCAGCACACATTTGTGCCCGAGCTGCTCTGCCCTGCCGCATAGCCTGGTGCAATAGGAGAGGGCCCGGGGATTTGTAATGTGCAGTGTGGGGTGTAGTTGGACTCTAGATGGGATTTGTAGATGGACACAGGATATCTGGAGCTCTTCAGTTATCATTGAACCGTCTGACTGTTGTCCTAACTTTTTTTTCAGATGCACCTCCTCAGATGACTGCAGTAGTTGTGTAGGTTCCTTCTTCTGAAAGGGAATAGGGCGCAAGAATTCATCTTCCAGAGAATTTTTGCAAGTCCTGGCTTGTATTGTATCTGCCTATGGTGGCTTATGTTCTATGTACCTATACATCTGTCTTCTATTGGATTTTGGGTAGAAAATTTATCAGTCCAGAGAGGAGACAAGTCCTAGCTGTCAGATAGCCACTCGTTGACCCTTCCTGTCGTCTCACAGGTCCCCGAGGCTGCTGATTTCCCCAGGATCTGCCATTTTACCTCAAGGAGCGGCAGCCAGAAGATGTGTCACAGCACGTTCTTCAGCATCTCGAGTAAGGGCCGCAGTGAGCATTTAAGTGGAAAGATTGTGTGAGCGTGTGTGAGAGCACGTGGCTGTGTCTGTCTGTGTCTGCTCGTCTCTGCGTGTGTGAGTGCATGCTGACTGGATTTAACCTTGTGTGTGTGACTTTTGCTTTCCAGGTTTTGCGACTCCTTGTTAAATTTAGAATAAAAAATCCCCAGCCGGGTTGTATTGCATGAACTGACATGATATGTACCGATTTTTGGCTTAAAACCCAGAAAACCAGACGAAGATGAGCAGGAAAAAACCAGAAAAAAACCACATGATGGACAAGAAAAAAGCCCAGAAAAAGCCCAGGATGGGCAAGAAAGCAACGAGAAAAAAACCCCAGAAAATAATCCCAGATGGGCAAGAAAAAAACGTAGAAAAACCCCAGAAAATCACCCAAGATGGGCAAGATAAAAACCCAGAAAAAACCCCCAAAAAAAAAACTCTGAGATGGGCAAGAAAAAAACCAGAAAAAAGTCTGAAGATGGGCAAGAAAAAACCCAGAAAAAACCCCCGAGATGGACAAGAAATAACCCAGAAAAAAATTCGAAGAAGGGCAAGAAAAGACCCAGAAAACACCCAGAAAAAAATCGCAACCCAAGTATAAATATAGAAATGTTTGTCAAGTATATGCAAATATATAAAGAAATGTTAAATTATTTGAAATATAAAATAACATAAATATAACATTTATACAGTATTACTTGTGTTATGGATCATATTGATTTTTATTTATTTCCTATAATACACTACAATATTTATATCAATTTTACATCTATCATATCTATCATTTGTTATATGTTATACCAGATTGATATACTCTAGGTTTTTTTAAGTAGTTTAAAATAAAGGGGATTTTTTTTTTATTTGGCAAAAGCAGGTGTTTTAGTATAAACATTATAAATACAAATAATATAAAGGTAGAAATCTAAGAATAGAAATAGAT
This sequence comes from Ammospiza nelsoni, assembly GCF_027579445.1. Taxonomy (NCBI): domain Eukaryota; kingdom Metazoa; phylum Chordata; class Aves; order Passeriformes; family Passerellidae; genus Ammospiza; species Ammospiza nelsoni. The sequence continues at coordinate 29,310 of NC_080643.1, read as the reverse complement.
CATAAATAGCTGAAGGTTAATATAAAAATTAAAAATGTAAGGAAAAATAAGTTGTAGCAGTAGATATGGTACATAATTAGGAAAATAATTTATCTCTTATTTGAATAGGATACATGTTATACATAATGATTAATATAATACTTAAGTATAAACTACAAATATAAATGTGAGTGTAGTCATGAGCGCTATAAATATAAAAATATTTCAATGTAGTTTAAAAGAATAGAGCTTTTTTGTATTTATTTAGTTAGGATGGGATTTGTATTTTAAATAGTGAAAGCATGATAGAAATGTAATTTTAGACATAGAAATATACAATCAATGTGGAAAGATATTTATAAAAGCACCAAACATAAGTAAATATAATTAATAGAAATAGAATAATGTTATATAAATTACATGCTACATCAATGTCCACTATAGCTATGCATGTGAATATAAATACGAAAAATGGAAATAAAAAATTTATTTAAACATGGCTTTAAAGCAAGGGGCCTTGTTTGATTCTGGTGGGGTAAGAGGCAGGTTTTTGGCATTTATTTCAGAGCAGTTTTTGGCGGGGGTCGCCCCTGTTCTTTTTTGCCACCTTGCCTGCCCGCAGCCCCGAGGCGCGCTGCGCCCCCGGCTGGGGCGGGCGGCAGTGCTGCCGCCTTGTGGGCAGAGCGCGGTACTGCAGCTCTGTCGCTACCGGCAGCCGCGAGGCCGCCATCTTGGGAGTGGCGAGTCGCGGATGTCACGGACTTTTCCTTGACCTTCTTAACATGGCAGCGAGAAGGGCGGGGAAGTCGAGGGCCAGCGTCGGTCGAATCGGCTGCCTGCATGAAACACCGACGCCACGGCGGCCCCGATGGATTTTTATGTGGCATTTTAAGTGTATAAGACACGGCCTATGTGGTCAGCGGCGCCGTGGGCGAACATATTTAGGCGGGTTGCTGAGAGGCATCTGGGTAAAACCCTATTTCTTCCGAGGGTCCTCCTCGGCCGCCATTTTGGGAGGGGCGCGTCGCAAATGTCGCGGGCGTTCTTTGACCTTCTCAAGATGGCGGCGAAATGGGCGGGGAAATCGCACGCCCCCATAAATCTCCTCCCCCTGTGGCCACAGAGCGGGATCGCACCCCCCCGAGCCAGCGCCCTGCCCCTCGCCGCTGAGTGCCGGGGGCGGGGCAAGGACGCGGCTGCCGAGCGAGGGAAGGGCGCTGGAGCCAGCGGCGGTCGGCCCAGGGTCTGTAAATGGGGGGGGCGGGTGAAGGACATTCGGTCATGCAAAGGGATGCGATGGCCGAGGAGAACGGCCGCGGCGGGGGCGGCCGGGCGGGGCCGGTTTCGGCGGCCGGCGGAGGTGCGGTCGCAGCGCTCCGCGGGCCGGGGCAGCGGGCGGGGGCGGGCGAGCGGCGTCGGAACAGGGCGGCAGCTCCCGAGCCCGCGCCCGCCCCGCTCCAGGCGCTGGGAGCGACCGCGGGCCGGACAAGCCCGGCGGGGCGGCCCCGGGGCGGCGGGCAGGCGGCGGAGCGGGGCCGTGGCGCTCCCCGCCTTCGCTGCCGCCAGCTTTGGAAGGTCGGGCCGGGCGCCCGCCCCGTCCCGCTGCCTCCCGGTCTCTGTAAACTCCTCTCTGGCTTCATAGGTCCGTGCTGGAGAGAGGGACAAAGGGCCCCGCTGGTTGCCGTGTCCTCGGGGGGCAGAGAGTTCTGACCTTGGCCGCATGGGCTGCCGAGTGTTGGAACAATGGGGATGCGCTTTTATGTATTTAGTGACATTTATGTATTTTTGTGTACATTTTATGTATTTAGTGACATTTAGAGATTTATTCCCCTGCTTCAGGTGAGCGTGCATCATTGCCGGTTTGGGATTGAGTGAAATGGCTGAGGAAACCAGCTCTGGGGGGGAGGCAGGGAAATCCTCTCTTTACCCATTCTTCCGACAAACTCATCACGGCAGGACAGCCTGAAGACTGAAAGTGTAAGAAGATGTGGAGGGAAACAGAGAATCTGGCAGGAGCATCGAACGCACAAGTGCACGAATTTTGCTTTTGGCTTGGATTTAAACTCAGAAGTTGTAAGGAATTTGGGAGTGAGAAGGGATATTTCAGAAGGAGAAGAAGAAAAAGAAGTTGTTGTTACAGTCTTGGCAAAAGCTTCTGTTCTAGCTGATAAAATAAGTTAGTTTAAATAAAAAAAAAAAAAAAAAGTGGAGTATTTTTTTTCCTACACTATTATATTCATTGGTGGTATATGGTGTGTTGTTTTATTTCTTGGTATTATTAACTCTGTGTAAGTTGTTTTTTGGGTGAAGCTGACTTTCTGGATGGGTTGGTTTGTATTTGAGCTAGGATTAATTTCAAGAGGTTTCTTTCATAGACTTCTGATAGGTATTACTGGCATTTTGGTTTTGTTTAATTTATGTATAAACATACAGCTTTGGTAGGGCCAGCTGGGCTGCTGGAGTTTTGGGTGTGAATTTATTAGATGGCTTTTGTTAAATGCAGTTTTTCATTTTTGAAATGTTTTTCAATGTAGTGGTTTTAAGGTGGTTTTTAAGAATTCACTGTATTGTTTTATGTTGTTTGTAGTTGGTGTATGATAAGGGATGTGGTGTGACTTCCTGAACGCTATGGTTTTAGTGTTCCTAAGTTCCGATTTCTTTCTGGTTCGTTAGGTGTTTTTAGTTTTATTGTTGGGGAGAGGGGCATTTATATGGTGGGTTTTTATAGGCAATATTTTTTAAATTTAGTTAGTGATATTTTGTAGTATTTTAATAGTTTAGATTTTTTTTTATTTTTATGCTTTTAGTTAATTTGTAAAATTTTTTCAAATAACTTTTCCAGATTATCGGTTATTATTTGTGCATAAACGTAGAGCTTTTTTTTGTTAGTACTGTTTTGGGTCAGTTGTACAGTTTTGAGTCTAGTGAGTTGGTTCGATTTAATTTTTAATGGGTGTTTGTTTTTATTAGTAGTTGTGTCATTTTCAAGGTGTATTTGAGTTTGTGGGTGTTTGAGATATTGGTTTAGGAGGAAGTTTATGATGAGAATGTGTGGAGGCTTTGGGCTGCTTATAGTGGGATTTAAAATTTATTTACAGTTAGGTTTATTTGAGTTTTTATTAGGGTTCAATGTTGTGGGATGTTTGTTCCTTTAGTAATAGAAATAGGTTTTGTTTTGATGTGCTGCAATGGGATGAGCGCGGGCTGCGTACAGGTGCTGACAAAGGTACGGTATTGTTGTGGTTCTGATGTGTCGGGTTAATGAACTTACATGGTCTAACATACACATGAAAATAGAAATAAATATAAATTTAAAAATAAATATGAAATTAGAGTGGTAGACATAGATAACAGATACATACATAAAAGTATAATATATGGTATATAATTGTAACATTATATATAGAGTGGAGTATAATTTATATATATTAAGAAAGATATATAAACATAGAATGTAAATATAAAAAGGTTAAAATAAATTGGAGATTTTTTTCGGTTTTTTTAGGTTGTAGGCTGTTTTTTTAAATACATAATATAAATAGAAATAATATAAAAGTAGAAATCCAGATATACAAATATATAATTTATATACCAATATCTATAAATATCTAATATGAATAAATATAAGTAAAAGAAATACATAATATAAAAATAATACATCTATTATTATAATAAAAGGTATTCTCTCTAATATATATCTATAAATATAATAAATAAAAATTTTAAAGGTAGATGTGAATAGAATTTTAACTATTGTTTAACTCAAGGGATGTCCTCTGTTTTTATAGAGGCAGGAGTTTTATTTTAAATACTATAAGTCTTATAAAAATGTGAATCGTAAGTTAGAAATATATAATAATTATATAAAGAGAAATTGCTAAACTATGAATATAAATTTAAATATAAACATAAGTAAGTAAAATGCAGATTTGTAATATAGAATATAAATAACATTATAGGGCACTATAAATTATAAATAGGAATAAAAATATAAAGCTATGTAAATATATTCCAAAGGAAAGGAATTTTTTTGGCTTTTATTTAAGTAGAGGCAGATGTTATTTAAAATAAAACATAAGTGTTACAGAAGTAAAAATCTTGACAGGGGAATATATAATCAATATGTAAAAATAGGTATAAAATAGATAAATAAGTGCTTGGAGTAGATATAGAATAAAAATTTATTTATAAATTGACATTGATAAAGATAAATGTATAAGTAAGCAATATACATTTATATTTATAATGCATATTGTGAATGTAAATATGAAAACATAAGGATATATATATTTGAATATTTTTTAGAAGAAAGGGTTGGGGTTTTTTTTGGTTCTTACTGGGTTAGAGGATGCCTCCCAGACCCAAGCCGCCACCTCAGCCGACTCAAGCAATCTGCAACAAGGAATCTGGGGGGCTGAGTTTTGCTTACCTGGGGAAAGCGTCAGCACTAGTGTTCAGGAGCCTCTGGCCAAGAGGGGCCGGCCATCTGCCTGCTGAAATTCTGCATTGCGCAGGATGCCTCCCAGACCCAAGCTGCCAGCACGGCAGAGTCAGGCTGGTTTGAGGGTCCCCAAATGTGTCCAGCAATCTCCCATCAGGAACCTGGGGTGCTGAGTTTTCTTCTTCTGGGAAAGGGCTGGCATTGGTGTTCAGGAGGCCTCGCCTGGAGTGGCTGGCTGCCTGCTGATATTTCTGCATTGCCAAATGTGCCTCCCAGACCCAAGCTGGCACCAGTGAAAACTCCAGCTGCTTTTGCCTCGGCACGTGTCTCCTGCTATCTCCCATCAGGAACCTGGGCTGCTGAGTCAGGCTTACCTTAGAAAAGGGCTGGTGTTCACGTTCAGGGCCCCGGGGGCCCTTCGTGGCCATCAGCCTGCTAAAATTCTGCATTGCGCAGGATGCCTCGCTGACCCAAGCTGCCACCACCGTAAAGTCAGTCTGGTTTTAGGGTCCCAAATGGCTCCAGAAATCGCAGCAAGGAACATGGGGGGCTGAGTGTTGCTTACCTGGTCCGCCCCCTCCTATGGGAGCTTCTTTTAATGGAAATAGACCAATTCCTTTATCCCATTCTTTTTTGATTTTTATCCTCTATAGGTTTCTTCCCGTACTTTTAGGAAGAAGCAGGAGAGGGCTTTCTTTTAACTGAACTTGTAGTGTTTCGAGAAGGTGATTCCTTTAGAAAGTTCCCCTGAGCAGCCGGAGCTGTGGTTACCAAGGGAACGGAGCTCAGGGCGGGACGGGGGAGCTGGGCACAGCTCAGGTTTCGGTCCTCCAGAGGCGGGATCTGCAGCCGGGATCGGCGGAGGGGCCGTTCCGGTGCAGACCGAGCTGGAGCGTGCATGGCTCCCGCGTGGCTCACGGCGGCTGATCCGGCAGAGACAAAGCCGGGACTCACGCCGGCTGCAGCGGAGGGAGCCGAGCAGAGTGAGAACAGACGGGACCCCGCTCCGTGCGGTGACCACGGTGCGCACGGCAGGACCCCCCCCCCTCCCTCCCCCGGCACGGCCGGCGGAGCGGCCGCGGTCCAGGCGGTCAGACCGAGACAGCCCTAACCTCAGCCTAACCAGCCCCCCTAAAAACAGCCTTTTCCCCCAAGAGCAGCAGCACAACACAGCAACCCTAACAGCGAGACCAGACAGCAGCCTTCACACACCAGGTCAATGACAGAACCCTCAGAGACCAACAGACCCACTGCAAAAAGGTAGGGGTGACGTCTGTGGGCTAGACAGCAAGAGGTGGAATTCGGAGACGAGCACGTCTTTTTGAGTTTTTTGGTCTAGGACTTTTAAAGGTATTTAGAAGATTTTGGAAGGGACTTTTCAGGGTATTGTTGGGGCTTTTTCCAACCCATTCTATGATTCTTTAGCATATTTTCAAGATTATGGTCAGGGTCAGAGGAAACACCCTCTGAAAAGGCAGAGTTTTAGGACTGCAGTGGAATGCTTTAGAAAGGGGCCAGCGGTGGCACAGTGGGTCGGGTCCCACCCTGCCAGTCCAAAGGTTGTAAGTTTTAGACCCAGTTAAGTTGTTGTGGTTAGGGTTAGATGCTCTCAGGTTTGGTCCGGGAGAATTTCTGCACAGAAAAACTCACCCCCTGAGTTTCCTGATGCCAGTTTGCACTAGGAGGTGCTTGCCACTGCCAGGGCAGCCCGAGTTCTCGGTGGGGGCATCTTTGCTCCTGGAGAAATCCTGTGCCGGCGTCTTCCCTGTAAAACCAAACTCACACCTGCTGCGTGTCCACGTCAGAGGCACGTGGCACTGCAAGGGCAGCGAGAATTCTTGGTGTCGGCAGCTGCGGGCTGTGAGAAATTGTTCTCTGCAGTTTTGGAGGCCGAATCGCAGTTTCAGCCATGGGCACACAGAGAGGAAAGGCTGTTAATTTCCTTCGAAAGGAAAGTCTGGCACCCCATGGTTTAAGGGGCAGAAGAAGGGCTGTGTAGGGGAAGGAGCTCCTCACAGGACCTTTCTTCACCTCCACCCCCAGTCCAAGGTCTAGCAGCGCCCCGTGTGACCAGCTGCTTTCAGAGGGTTACCCGGGCACAGGTGCACAGGGAGCTGCTCGGCCAGAGGGGCTAACAGGGGTATCCCAAGTGTCCCTCCATGAACTATGGTCAGAGCATCCAGCACGGACTAGGGAGCAGCCGGACCCACCCGGGCACAGAGCATCACTTTGGGAAAACGCCAAGGGAAGAGCCCTTTTGCCAAGGGGCAGCATCTGAGCAGACCAGGCAGCATGTGGGGTTCCACGAGAGGGCTTGCAACTGTCCCCTTTTACTGTGTCAGTCCCTCTCCAAAGCCCCAGACCCTCCAGAGCACTCCCAGAAAGGAGAAGGGTTATTAGGAGAAAAAGGGTTTTGGGAAAAGGGGAAAAGCTTCCTTTTCCATTACTTTTTTTGTTCAAACTGGTAGGGACTTGGATTCCCCTGCAATTGTAATGGTCTCAGTTGAAAGAATCCCTGCCTTTTCTATGCTGTTAGGGGCGTTAATTGACAGTGAGTCCCCATTCTCTATTATTTGGCAGTTTAAAAAAAAGGGGAAAATCTTGACAATGTTTCTTATGGGTTTGAATTAAGGGTAGCCACCCCCTTTTTGTTGTCCTGAGGCCCAAATTGAGGGAGAAGCCCAGCTATCCCTCCATCCTAAGGGTTTGAACTGAGGGAAAAATCCTTCTCTTTTCATCACTGGAGAGATTTTAAAGTGTGGAAAGCCCTCTTTTCCCAATACTTAAGGAGAGCAAATTAAATAGCAGAAACTAGGTATTTGTTATTGCATTACCTTCAGTAGAGATAACTGCCCCATTTCCTCTTTTTAAGGAGGTCACTTGAAGGAAGCTCTGCCTTTTTCAGCATTTTAAGGGTTTAAAACTACATTTCAGGGCACTTCTTTCTGTGCTGTAGGACCAAGTATCTCAGAGAAGGATGAGCCTGGCATGCACTTAACCCTAACACTGCCTGGGAGGCTTTTATCTTTCTTATTTTTACTTATAAGGTAGATGGCCAAAATTGGAGGTCCCAAGGAGACTTAGACTATTCATATCATTAGTATTCTTCTCCACCCAGTTTAATCACATGGGAAGTACTACTTGGTAGCCACTAGTTACGTAGTTACTAAGGAATAGTTACGTAAGTTAACAGCCAATTACCCAATTTATCTAGTTATGCTGCCTAAACAGAAAGTTTTATTTCTTACCAGTTTTCCTCACTTGTGCTCCAAGTAGTTGTTGTAAAAAAGAAAGCGCTGTTATTTTTCTGAAGAGTTTTTTTCTATAACAAGCCCTTCACTCCCCTTCAATTCAAGTCTGAGGGGCGAAACAGCGGCAGCTGCTCTGAGGGCTTTTATACCCGGTGGGAGTCGCCCCCTCCCTTTTCCCAGGTGCCATGGGAACGAGAGGCGGGCACAATCAGGGGTATATTAACCCCAGCCTTGGCTGAGGGGCTTCATTCCCTCTCTGGGATGTGCTGGGGTAAGAGCTCTCCTCTCATTTCAGTGAAGAGGCTCTTTCAGCTTATCTCAGCTTCTTTTCAGCGGGTGTTTCTGGGCATCTAAAGAACTGAAGCTTTGAAGATTCTGTGAAGTAAACAGCGTGGAATAGAAGGCGCATTTAGGTTCACGATTTTGGGTTTTGTGTTTAGGGGTGGTAAAGTGCATTTGTAATTTCTGGTTTAGGTATGGTTTTGTTTTGTTTTTTTTTTTAGAAGGAGTGCAGCTTCCAGAGATTCCTGGTTGTGTCAAGTACCATGCTTTTTTCAGCAGATTCGTCATGTCACAAGAGGGATCTGCCCAGTGTCAAGGATGATGTTTGAGACAGAGGCTTCAGGTGAGTTGAGGGTTGTGATTAGGAGAGGGAGGGTGAGCAGGTATACAGTTAGGAATTATTGTGGGTGGGGGGAGTTTGAAGGTAGCAGGGTGGAAAAGGATGTTTATTTGAGGACCCCCCCTAAGGCTTCTCAGAAGCCTAGCAGAGGTATTCCCATGTCCTACAGCACACAAGGTTATCTACTGCGCTCATAGGAATGCTATTCAATTTTGCCTTTCTCTAACCCAGGTGCCACTCCTAATAAAGGCCACAGCCTTGTAATCAGGGTGAAGCTGGAGCCTGAAGGCGCCAGGCACACTCAGGAGAGGGCAAGTAGCTGCCTTGGTGGGATTTGGCCCACATAACTCTGGACTCATACTTTGGTTTTGGTTTTTTTCATTGTAGCTGACCCAGAAGCTAACAGGCCACCACGAGGCCCGTCCAAGGCAGACTCATTTCAGGTGCAATGTGGATCCACATCACCAATCAAACAAAAGATAAGTTGGGGGCTATAGCTTGGAGATGGGATGATGAGAGAGTAGCAGGTTGGGAGTTCTTAGGCCAGATTTAAAAATTACCAGATGGAAAAGCAATCTTCTGCAAGGGCCTCTTAGGATAGCTAAAGGGAGAGGCTTTACTTTTGATGGCAGCTTTTAGGCGGGCAGTGCAGAACAGCTCCGGTCTGTGTCACGTTGTCCGGTGTGCCGCGTTCCCTAGTGTGTCTTTGGGGTCCCTTTTCCCTTCCCCCCTCAATCCCCTCACCACAAGCATGATGTGTCGTGTTTCACGTCCCCCTGTTTGTCACGTTCTGTGTCACAGGTGTCTGCACATATTTGTGCCGGAGCTGTTCTGCCCTGCCGCGTGGCATGCTGCAGTAGGACAAGCCTGGGAAGTTGGAATTTGTAATGTGGGGTGTACTTGGGCTGTAGATGCTATTCCTAGGTTGGCATAAGGTGTTTGCAGCTTGCGAGTTGTCCTGGAGGTGTTTGACATATGTTCTAACTTTCTTTCAGGTGCAGATGCCTTGCATCCCTGGCCGAGGGTCAGGGTTAGGAGTAGGAGGTGCCGGGCCTTCTTAGGAGCACTGTGAGTAGCACACTGGTGGGGTTTTGGGTGATGTGGTGCCAAGATCAGGCACTGATGTTTAGTTTTCTCTATAATACAGCTATCTGAGAGACACCAGCGCGGTCACAGCAGGACCTTCCCAGCTGACGAGGTGGCCTTTCTTTGCACCTGAGACCAGCATCCCCTGATGTCTGAGAGATAAGTAGAGGGCCATGACCCACAGGGGGGATGAAAGCAGAGTGCCGGTTTGGGAATTACCGGGAGGGGTTTTGGAGTCCCCTTGGAGCTGGGGGTGTCCATGAAGTGGCCCCTTAGGCCCCGTAAAAGCCAAGTCTCACTTTTGATCACAGTGTTGAGGTGTGCAGGAGGGCGGAGCAGTCCCGGTGTGTATCGTGTCACTTGTCTATTGTGCATTATGTGTTGCTTGTGTATCTCATGTCTTTTTCCTTAGCCCTTTGAGGGTCCTGTCAGAAACCCTGGCATCATTGGTAGCATCTGTCATCTCTGCATTCCTTGGCCTGGCACCCAGGCCATAGATGCAATTCTGATGCCTGTCTGAGCTCCCCAGTCAAAAGTTCTCTGTTTGGAAGCATCCAGTCAGTTGTCTTTTCAGGTCTTGTTCTCAGCTGTATGGACAGCTATGCCCCACCAGGATCCATTATGGTGGATTAGGACTTTGTAATAATACGAAGTTAGGTAGAGGCTTCTGATTGTAGGATTCCTAGGCATCCATCTTTGCAGTTCTTGGAAGAAACAATTCAGTTTAGCATCCTCTTCCTCCAGGGTTCTCTGAGCCTCATCAGCTCACCATCGGTTTCAGCTCGGTCATCTTGTTTTGCATTCTCTCAGTCCTTGCAGCTGTTTTCCTTGCTAAGAGATTTCTGTCTGTGTCTTGTGTCCTTTGTTTGTCACGTCTGGTCTGTCCTGTGTCACGGGTGTCTGCACACTTTTGGGATGGGGCTGCTCTGCCCTGCCGCATGGCCTGGTACGATAGTAGAAGTCTTGGAGACTTGGTATGTGTAATGTGGGGTGTACCTGGACTCTAGATGGAATCTGTAGATGGGCATAGGATCTCTGGAGCTCTTCAGTTATCATGCAACTTTTTGACTCTTGTCCTAATTTTTTTTTTTCAGGTTCAGATGGCTTAAATCTGTGCCAGAGGGCCCCATCCCAGGTGAGGGGATTCCCCCAAGGAGGTAAGGCCCCATTTGTCTCTGCAGCAGAAGTGTGTATGGTGACTCTGTTACAGCTCTGTGTTTTGTCTTTCTTTTTAGGAAGTCAATCTGGATACCAGCAGCCAAGGTGAGCAGCGGAGAGAAGTAGTTGGTAGTGCTCAGCTCTTAGGTATAATGATTTTTCAGGAGATTCATCGTGTCACAAGAGGGATCTGCCCAGTGTCAAGGATGATGTTTGAGATTGAGGCCTCAGGTGAGTTGAGGATTGTGACTGGGAGAGGGAGAGAGAGCAGGTATCCAGTTTAGGAGTTCTTGGGAGGGGGTTTGCAGGCAGCAGGGTGAGAAAGGGTGTTTATTTGAGGGCCCCCCCCACACAAGGCTTCTGAGAAGCCTAACATAGGCGTTCCCATGTCTTACAGCATACAAGGTCCTCCACTGCACTCACAGCAATGCCGTTTAACTTTGCCTTTCTCTAAGCCAGGTGCCACCACTAATGAAGGCCACCGCCTGGGAATTGGGATGAAGCTGGAGCCTGAAGGAGCCAGGCACACTCAGGAGAGGGCAAGTAGCTGCCTGGCAGGTATCTGGCCCACATAGTTCTTCGCCCATGCGGTGCTAAGATCAGGCACTGATGTTTGGTTCTCTTAATTATAGGTGTCTGAGAGACACCAGCGCGGTGCCAGCAGGACCTTCCCCGCTGACGAGGTGGCCTTTCTTTGCACCTGACAGGGACCAGCATCCCCTGATGTCTGAGAGATAAGTAGAGGGCTGCGACCTGGGGAGGGGATGACAGTGGGGTGCTGGTTTGGGAATTACCGGGAGGGGTTTTTGAGTCCAGTTTGGAGGTGTGGGGCGTTCATTAAACGGCTTCTTTGGCCCCATGAAAGCCAAGTCTCACATTTGGTCACAGTGCTAAAGTGCGCAGGGCAGAGCAGTCTCGGTGTGTCTCGGGTCACTTGTCTGTTGTGCATTATGTGTTGTTTTTGTATGCCATGTCTTTTACTTTAGGCAGGCCTGTCAGAAGCCTTGGCATCATTGGTAGCGTCTGTGATCTGTGCATTCCTTGGGCTGGCACGCAGGCCATAGAACTTCTGACTGGGGAGCTCAGACAGGCATCAGACTCTCTTCTCTCTTTGGAAGCATTCCATGTGGTCTCTTTTTAGGTCTTGTTCTGAGCTGTATGGACAGCTATGCCCCACCTGGATCCATTGTGGTGGATTAGGACTTGTAATAATATGAGGTTAGGTAGAGGATTCTGACCATAAGATTTCTAGGCATCCCTCTTTGCTGTTCTTGCAATAAATCATTGAGTTAGCTGCTTCTTCTTCCAGGGTTCTCTGAGTATCAGCAGCTGACCTTCAGTTTCAAGTCAGTCATCTCCTTTTGCATTTTCTCAGTCCTTGCAGCCATTTTCCTTGCCAAGAGATTTTTGTCTGTGGGTTGTACCCTTTGTTTGTCACGTCCTGTCTGTGCCGTGTCACGGGTGTCAGCACACATTTGGGCCGGAGCTGCTCTGCCCTGTTGCATAGCCTGGTGCGATAGGACAAGTCCTGAGGGCTTGGGATGTGTAATGTGGGGTGTAGTTTGATCCTAGATGGGATTTGTAGATGGACACAGGATGTCTGGAGCTCATCAGTTATCCTGCAGCAGTGTGACTCTTGTCCTAACTTTTTTCAGATACAGATGGATTAAATCAGTGCCTGAGGGCCCCATCCAGGGTGAGGGGATTCCCACAAGCAGGTGAGGCATCATTTGTCTCTGCAGCGGAAGTGTTCCGATGACTCTGTTACAGCTCTGTTCTTTGTTTTTCTTTTTAGGAAGTCAATCTGGATACCAGCAGTCAAGGTGAGCAGTAGAGAGAAGTAGTTGTTATTGTTCAGCTCTCAATTGTTGATGCAGTTCTAAGTTTCCATTCTCATTGGTGTGCTTTAGGCAATCTACTCGGAGCATGCCAAGCCCCTGTCGCCATCCGGCCGATGCACCGGGTTTCCCGCAGATGCGAGTCCTGCGCATGTGTTACAGGACCCGGTGATGAAGCCCTGAACTCCTCTATTTAACGGCGCTATCTGCGTGGCCTTCGGCAACTGCCGAGATGTTTTGGTGAGCGGTGGAAGTAGGGAGGAGGAGCGAGGGTTCGCTCAGGTTTCAGCTGTGCCAAATCACGTTATTCTCTCTTAATCCAGGTGTCCCCTGTGACTATGGCCTCGGTCTCTGAGCGTGCGCGAAGCGCGTAGCCTGAGCCGCCGGGCATTCCTAGGAGCACGGTGAGTAGCAGACTGGTGGGGTTTTGGGCAATGGGGTGCCACGGTCAGGCAGTGACGTTTTGTTTTCTTTAATACATGTCTGAGAGACACCAGCCCGGTGCCAGCAGGACCTTCCCAGCCAACGAGGTGGCTTTTTATTGCACCTGACAGGGACCAGCATACCCCGATGTCTCAGATAAGTAGAGGGATGTGACCCGCAGAGGGGATGAAAGCAGGGTGCCGGTTTGGGAATTACCGGGAGGGATTTTTGAGTCCGCTTTGGAGGTGGGGGGTGTTCATGCAGTGGCCCCTTAGGCCCCATAAAAGCCAACTCACTTTTGATCACGGTGCTGAGGTGTGCACGGCAGAGCAGTCCCGGTGTGTCTCGGGTCACTTTTCTGTTGTGCCTCGTGTGTTGTTTGTGTATCTCATGTCTTGTACCTTAGCCCTTTGAGGGTCCTGTCAGAAACCCTGGCATCATTCTTTGCATCTGTGATCTCTGCATTCCCTGGTCTGGCACGCAGGCCATAGAACTTCTGATCTGGGAGCTCAGACAGGCATCAGACTCTCTTCCCTCTTTGGAAGCATCCCATCTGATGTCTTTTTAGGTCTTGTTCTGAGCTGTGCGGACAGCTGTGCCCCACCTGGATCCATTGTGGTGGATTAGGACTTGTGATTATATGAGGTTAGGTAGAGGATTCTGACTGTAGGATTCTTAGGCATCCATCTGTGCTGTTCTTGGAATAAGTCATTCAGTTTGCATCTTCTTCTTCCAGGGCTCTCTGAGCCTCATCAGCTCACCATTGCTGTCAGCTCGGTCATCTCCTTTTGCAGTCTCTCAGTCCTTGCAGCCATTTTCCTTGCCAAGAGATTTCTGTCCGTGTGTTGTGCCCATTGTTTGTCCTGTCCCGTCTGTCCTGTGTCACGGGTGTCCGCACACATTGGTAGCGGAGCTGCTCTGCCCTGTTGCCTAGCCTGGTGGAATAGGACCAATCCTGGGGACTTGGAATTTGTAATGTTGGGTGTAGTTGGACTCTAGATGATATTCCTAGGTTGATAGAAGGTTTTTGCAGCTTTTGAGTTATACTGCTGGTGTTTGGCCTATGTTCTTACTTTCTTTCAGGTGCAGGTGCATTGCATCCATGGCTGCGCACCCTATCGTGTGTGAGGGGGTTCCCGAAATCAGGTCAGTCACCATTTGTCTGTGCAGGGTGTGTGGCAAGTGTGACCCTGTTACAGGTCTGTTCTTTGTCTTTATTTTTAGGAAGCATAGCTGGATCTCAGCAGTCAAGTTCAAGAAGGCAAGGTGAGCAGTGGCCAGTAGCCTTCATTGTTGCTGAGGTCTCAGTTCCTGGGGCAAGTCTAAGTCTCCATTCTGGTTTTTGTGTCTTAGTCAAGCCACTCTGAGCACATCAAGCTGCCATCCCCCACCAGAAGACGGACCGGTTTCGCTGCCCTCGTCAGCCCTGTCTTCCGGGTAGCTGTCGGGAACCGCCGAGGAATTGCGGTGAGTCGGGCAAGTAGGGATGAGGAGCGAGGGTCCACTCAGTTTTCAGCAATCCCACATCATCTCCTGTCCTCTTCATGCGGGTGTACTCTGTGATGCTGGCATCGGTGTCTGAGCATGGCTGACGTGTGTGACTCCAGGAGATCGGCCATTGTTAGGAGAACGGTGAGTAGCAGGCTTGTGGGTTTTGGCCGATGCGGTGCCAAGATCAGGCACCGATGTTTGGTTTTCTTTAATCTAGCTGTCTGAGAGACAACAGCCCGGTGGCAGCAGGAACTCCGCAGCCGGTGAGGCGGCCTTCCTTCGCACCCGATACGGACCAGCATCACCAGATGTCTGAGAGATAAGTAGAGGGCTATGAACCACAGAGGGGATGAAAGTGGGGTGCTAGGTCAGACTCCCAGGGTGGGGGGTTTGAATTGGCTCTGGAGATGAGGGTAGGCAAGATGTGGCCCCTTAGGCTTCATAAAAGCAAAGTCTCAGTTTTGGTTACGGTGCTGAGCCGGGCAGCAGGGCAGAGCAGTCCCGGTGTGTCTCGTGTCACTTGTCTTTTGTGTGTTGTGTGTTATGTGGATATGTCATGTCTGTTATCTTAGCCCTCTGAGGGGCCTCTCAGAAACCTTTCCTAGCATCCGTGATCTCAGCGTTCTTTGCCCTGGCACCTGTGCCACGGAGCTCTTGACCCGGGAGCCCAGACAGGCATCAGAATTGCATCTCTTTTTAGAAGCATCCCGTCAGATGTCTTTTCAGGTCTTGTTGTCAGCTGTATGGACAACTGCACCCTGTAAGGTTCCATTATGGCTGATTAGGACTTGTGAGAATGTGAGCTCAGGTAGAGCATTGTGACTCTAGGGCTCCTGGGCATTGATCTTTGCAGTTCTTGGACCGAATCATTGAGTTTAGCATCTTCTTTTTCCAGGGATCTCTGAGCCTGATCAGCTCACCATCAGTCTCACCTTGGTCATCTCATTTTGCATCCTCTCAGTCCTTGCAGTCATTTTCCTTGCCTAGAGGTTTCTGTGTGTGTTTTGTCCCCGTTGTTTGTCACGTCCTGTCCCGTGTCACGGGTGTCTGCACAGATTTGTGCTGGAGCTGCTCTGCCCTGCCCCGCCCCATAGCCTGGCGCAATCGGAGGCATCTCGGGGGCTTGTAATTGGTAATGTGGGGTGTAGTTGGACCCTAGATGGGATTTGTAGATGGGCACGAGATGACTGGAGCCCATAAGTTATCCTGCAGCCCTTTGACTTTTGTCCTAACTCTCTTTCAGATGCAGAAGGATAAAATCCAGGGCAGAGCCCCCCATCCCAGGTGAGGGGATTCCCCCAAGCAGGTCAGTCACTGTTTTCCTTGGTAGAGGAAGCATAAATGATGGCTGTCACAGCTCTGTTGCCTTTCCTTTTAGGAAGTCAAGGCAGAGAGCTGCAGTCCAGGCCAGTGGGCAAGGTGAGCATTGTGTAGCGTGCACAAGCAGTTTTATTGCTGAGGTCTCAGTTTCTGGTGCAGCTCTAACTCTCCTCTTTTTTTTTTTTTTTTTTTTTTTTTTTTTTTTTTTTTTTTTTTTTTTTTTTTGTTATTTTAGGTGGTCCACTTGTGATCTATCCTGGCCGAGCATGCTCATGCCAGGTGGGTGCAAGCTTAAGGTATTGGTGTGGCATACTTGTCCCAGTAGGGAGGTTGTGTTTTCACAGTATCTCAGCATGCTTTTTTGCTTTGTTTCTTTGCAGGTGCTGTCGCTGCCCTAAGCATGACCAAGGAACAGAGGAGGGCAGGTGAGTCGGTGTTTAGGCAGGCTGACTCATAGGGGAGCGTTATGCAGCAGCATGCTAAGCGGGTACATTTTCTTTTTGCAGGTATCTTCTGGGCAGCCTCCGGAGTCAAATCAAGTTTTGAGGTGAGCTGGGGCAGGGGTGTGGAGGAGTCCAGGGGATTACTGGTTTTGAGGGCAATAGTCACGTTTTCTGTTGCGTCTTAGGTACCCTGAGGAGGCTCGTAGCCACAGCTTGGAAGCGGCAGCACCGAAGCACACACATTGAGAACATCTCAACGTCCACGTCCGACCGAGGATGCATTTTGTCCGCTCGTCTTCCAAAAGCTAAGTGTCGGGGCCAGGGGTTGGGAGAATGGGAAAAGCCTTTACTATCACAGGGGGCAGTTTCATGTCAGCTTAGCGGAGAGGTCTGTAGCGGGCCGGGCTCTCTGGAATTAAAGAGAGAGGGTTTGTCCTCAGCCTCACCAGAGCCTTTGCCGGGCAGGGCAGTTCCGACCCATCTCCACGTTCTTGTGAACTTTGCGTCGTCAGCCCTCCTCGAGTCAGCATAGTCACGGCTCTTTCCCCCGAGGGGCTCGCCTTCGGGTACGGAGCTATCGCCACGGTCATCCAGCCATCCGCTTCCTTCTCTAGGCTTGCTGAGCGTCTCGAGCGTCTTCCTACCCGCTTTGACACTAACTTCTTTTTGCGAGCTACATTTCATCATCACGTGCCATCATCATAGGGCTTCCTTTCCTTTGGCATCATCAGCCTGTGGCTCACCTTGCGTTTGCAGTCTCAGATCCCTAAGGGGAAAGTTCCCACTTGTCTTTGTGTTATGTCATCTGCGTCCGTTAGGTTGTCCGTGTCTGTGTTACGTAGTCTGTGTCCATTGTCTTTCACGTCATAAGGCCTTTCTTACATCTCGACACTTTGTCGGCACTGTTCTGTGCCATATTGCCTATATTCGACTCATGTTCCTTTCTGGATCTTCCTTATTCTGCCCTGTTTACATTTTTACTCTTTGAGCCAGGTAGGATTACAGATGTTCTCATCAGTCTTCCTTGTCACTACCAGCTTTGGTAGTGCCTTTTTTCTCCATGACATTTTCTTGGACTTGTAGAGCGGTGTCTTATACCCTCCTCACGTGACTGCAGTAGTTCTATAGGTTCCATCTTGAGAAAGGGTATAGGTCTCAGGAATTCATCTTGCAGAGTTATCTTAAGTCCTGTTTTATATTGTATCTATCTACCTATATTGCGTGTACCTGTGTTGGCTTATATTGTATGTGCTTATGTTGTATGTACTTGTGTTGGCTTATATTGTATGTACTTGTGTTGGCTTATACTGTATGTAGTTATGTTGCATGTACCTGTGTTGGCTTATACTGTATGTACCTGTGTTGGCTTATACTGTATGTACCTATACTGTATGTACCTATGTTGGCTTATACTGTATGTACCTATACTGTATGTACCTATGTTGGCTTATACTGTATGTACCTATACTGTATGTACCTATGTTGGCTTATACTGTATGTACCTATGTTGGCTTATACTGTATGTACCTATGTTGGCTTATACTGTATGTACCTATGTTGGCTTATACTGTATGTAGTTACGTTGCATGTACCTGTGTTGGCTTATACTGTATGTGCTTAAAATGTATGTAAGTGCATTGCCTTATATTGTCTGTACTTGCACTGTATGCATTGGCTTATATTGTGTGTACCTATGTTGTACCACTTATGGTCGGAGCTGCCCTGCCCTGGCAGCTAGTCACAGTTAGGTGGAACAGTTATAGAAATTTTCCTGTTGATCTGTGTTTTGTGGGATTTTGGGTAGAAGACTTATTGGTTCAGAGCGGGGACAATTCCTGGCTGTCAGATTGGCACTTGTTGACCACTTTTTGTTGTCTCACAGGTCCCTGAGGCTACCGATTTCCCTAATCTACCATTTGATGTCAGGGAGGGGCAGCCAGAAAATGTGTCGAAGCACGTTCTTCAGCGTCGCAGGTAAGGGCTGCAGCGAGCGTGTAAGTGGGAAGAGTGTGTGAGCATGTGTGAGAGCACATGGCTGTGTTTGTCTGTGTCTGCTTGTCTCTCTGTGTGTGAGCACAGGGTGAGTGGATTTAACCTTGTGTGTGTGACTTTTGCTTTTCAGGTTTTTCAACTCATTTTTAAATTTAGAATAAAAAATCCCCAGCCGGGGGTTTTTTTTTTTTTCCCCCCGGCTGGGTTTTTTTTTCCTCGGTCCCGGTCGGTCCGCGAGGCGACGTTCATCGCCAAAGTTTGGGCACGGAACGGCCAGGGACCGGGGTTTTCGTCAGGCAGGAGGATTTTTTGGAGGCTCCCGGGAACCACGTTCCCGAGGAGCGGTGTGAATGTGTGGTGAGGGTTAGCAGAGCGGTTGAGGTGAGAGTCCGTGTGGGTTTGTGTGTGTGTCGAAGGGCTGTAGGGTTGTAACGTTGTATGCTGTTTGCTTTTCAGGTTTTTCAACTAATTTTTAATTTTAGAATAAAAAATCCCCAGCCGGGGGTTTTTTTTTTTTTCCCCCCGGCTGGGTTTTTTTTTCCTCGGTCCCGGTCGGTCCGCGAGGCGACGTTCATCGCCAAAGTTTGGGCACGGAACGGCCAGGGACCGGGGTTTTCGTCAGGCAGGAGGATTTTTTGGAGGCTCCCGGGAACCACGTTCCCGAGGAGTGGTGTGAATGTGTGGTGAGGGTTAGCAGAGCGGTTGAGGTGAGAGTCAGTGTGGGTTTGTGTGTGTGTCGAAGGGCTGTAGGGTTGTAACGTTGTATGCTGTTTGCTTTTCAGGTTTTTCAACTAATTTTTAAATTTAGAATAAAAAATCCCCAGCCGGGGGGTTTTTTTTTTTTTCCCCCCGGCTGGGTTTTTTTTTCCTCGGTCCCGGTCGGTCTGTGAGGCGACGTTCATCGCCAAAGTTTGGGCATGGAATGGCCAGGGACCGGGGTTTTCGTCAGGCAGGAGGATTTTTTGGAGGCTCCCGGGAACCACGTTCCCGAGGAGCGGCGTGAATGTGTGGTGAGGGTTAGCAGAGCGGTTGAGGTGAGAGTCAGTGTGGGTTTGTGTGCGTGTTGAAGGGCTGTAGGGTTGTAACCTTGTATGCTGTTTGCTTTTCAGGTTTTTCAACTCATTTTTAAATTTAGAATAAAAAATCCCCAGCCGGGGGGGTTTTTTTTTTCCCCCCCGGCTGGGTTTTTTTTTCCTCGGTCCCGGTCGGTCCGCGAGGCGACGTTCATCGCCAAAGTTTGGGCACGGAACGGCCAGGGACCGGGGTTTTGGTCAGGCAGGAGGATTTTTTGGAGGCTCCCAGGAACCATGTTCCTGAGGAGCAATGATTGCTGGGGTTTAATTTAGTAGTTTTGGTGAGAGGGCTGGTGGGTTTGTGTGCTATTTGAAGGGAGGGTGTGTGGTAGGTGAGTGTTTTTTTTCTCTGTGGTTTTGTTGTTTTGGGGTTCCTGTAACTATAAACACGTCGTGGAAATTGCACAAGGTTATCAGTTTGTGTTAATCTTTTGTATTGCTTTGTATTGCTTTGTATTGCTTTGTATTGCTTTGTATTGCTTTGTATTGCTTTGTATTGCTTTGTATTGCTTTGTATTGCTTTGTATTGCTTTGTATTGCTTTGTATTGCTTTGTATTGCTTTGTATTGCTTTGTATTGCTTTGTATTGCTTTGTATTGCTTTGTATTGCTTTGTATTGCTTTGTATTGCTTTGTATTGCTTTGTATTGCTTTGTATTGCTTTGTATTGCTTTGTATTGCTTTGTATTGCTTTGTATTGCTTTGTATTGCTTTGTATTGCTTTGTATTGCTTTGTATTGCTTTGTATTGCTTTGTATTGCTTTGTATTGCTTTGTATTGCTTTGTATTGCTTTGTATTGCTTTGTATTGCTTTGTATTGCTTTGTATTGCTTTGTATTGCTTTGTATTGCTTTGTATTGCTTTGTATTGCTTTGTATTGCTTTGTATTGGAATTAGATTTTATCGTTGTGTCTATGGATTGTATGTGTGCTTGCATTTGTATACACTGTTGGTATGTCTTTTGCTGGTTTCATGTAATAAAGTTGAATCACCCCTAATAAAGATACACCCTGCCCTTCCCTAAACCCCCCCCTCCCCCCATGGCTCCTGTCTTTTTTTGGTGTGGTTTTGTAATTTCTTTCCTCTGTGTTTCTTCCTTTTGCTCCTTACTTTCCTGTTATCCTAACCACTTTTAACTCCTATTCTTCAGTTTTTCCACCCTCCTTTTCTTTTCTGTCTCTGTCTTGGTTTCTCTCTCTGTTTTCTTCTCCTGTCTCTCTGTCTTCTTTTTTTCTCTGAGTTCTTTTTTTCTGTCTTTTCTTCTGTCTCTCTGTCTTTTTGTCTTTCTGTCTCTCTCTGTCTTCTTTTCTGTGTCTCTCCTCTCTATTTTCTCTCTATCTTTTCTCTCTCTTCTTTCTTTTTCTCTATCTCCATCTCCTTTGTTTTCTGTCTCTCTCTTTTCTCTTTTTCCTTTTCTCTCTGTCTTTTCTCTGTCTATTTTTTTCTCTTTCTTTTCTGTGTTCTCTCTGACTTTTTTCTTCTGTCTCTCTTATCTCTTTTTTCTGTCTCTTCTCTCTCTCTCTCTCTCTCTCTCTTTCTTTCTTTCTTTCTCTCTTTTTTTTTCTCTCTCTATTTCTAACTTTGTTTTCCTTTCTAGCTTTAGTTTAAAAAAAGCAGCAGTAGAAACTTTCAGGCTCCCTGGGAGTAAAGCAAAAAAAAAAAAATTAAAACAAAGCCTTTACTCCCCGGGAGCCTGAAATTTTCTACTGCTGCACCAGACATATAGTTTTTCTTCTTTTTATATATAGTATATAGAAACCCCACCCACTCCTAATTAGCAGCCCCCAGCTGCCACCAATCAAGCCTGACACACCTATCCACAGACACTACCTCCAGTACCCAACCACCCACCCCGAGGCAGTCCCGCCCCCTCTTAGTCCCCCCCACCCAGCTGCCACCTCCCCCCGTGCCCAAGCACCCACCCGGCAATTGTCCCCCCCATCCCCTAGCTGCCCCCCCCCACCCCTGCACACCACGCCCATCACCAAGCACCCACCCCTAGCTGCCGTCCCCCAGTACCCAAGCACCCACCCCGTGTTGTCCACCCCATCGCTGAAGCAACAGCGCCCCCTGCTGTCCCGTTCCCCGTAGTGCAATTACACCACCCCGTTACAGCGCCCCCTGCCGTCCACAACGCCGCACCCACCCCGTGTTGTCCACCCCATCGCTGAAGCAACAGCGCCCCCTGCTGTCCCGTTCCCCGTAGTGCAATTACACCACCCCGTTACAGCGCCCCCTGCCGTCCACAACGCCGCACTGCATACACAGCGCCACCGCGTGACGTCACGAGAGGGACACACCCCCTGAAGGACCCCCACCCAGGCATAGCCGTCCCTCCCACTGCCCGATCGAAACCCCGACCCCCACCCCACACCCCAGAGGCTGCCCCCCGCCACGCCGCCGACCGCACGCGAACCGGAATAGCACTCCGCGGCCACCGGGACCCTCGGCAACCCCCAAAAACCCCCCCAAACCCGCAAAAAAAATCCGGTCTCGGCCGCCCGCCATTTTGCCGGAAGTGACGTCATTCCCATGGGGGCCGCCATATTGTCCCAATACCACGTGCTCTCCTGGGCGCCGCCATCTTGTTGTTACCGGAAGCCAGCCCCGGGCGCGGCCATGTTGTCGCCGGAAGTTACCTCTGCGCGCGGCCATGTTGTTGCCGGAAGTAACCTCTGGGCGCGGCCATGTTGTTGCCGGAAACCACGTGACAGTATGGACGCCGCCATCTTAGAAAACCATCACGTGACCGCGTGGGGGCCGCCATCTTGGATCAGGGTTAGTTTTACCGATTAATTTTAACAATTAGGGGTCATTTACCTAGGATTCGGACCCCACCCTCTAATAATTAGCGCCATCCGCATCCCCTTTTCCCTGACCTAACCCTAATTAGCCCTCCCCCAGCTGTTTCCACCCCCATCCCCTTTTCCCTGACCTAACCCTAATTAGTCCTCCCCCAGCTGTTTCCACCCCCATCCCCTTCTCCCTGACCTAACCCTAATTAGTCCTCCCCCAGCTGTTTCCACCCCCGTCCCCTTTTCCCTGACCTAACCCTAATTAGTCCTCCCCCAGCTGTTGCCACCCCCGTCCCCTTTTCCCTGCCCTAACCCTAACCTCATCCCCAATCCCCTACCCTAACCCTAACCCCAATCCCAAACCCTAATCCCTAACCCTAGGCCCTAACCCTAAGTACTAGGGTTTTCAGGAGTACCTTTTTCCCCAGAGTATCATTTTTTCAGGAGTATCTTTTCCCCAAGAGTACCATTATTTCAGGAGTACTATTTTTTCCAGAGTAACATTTTTTCAGGAGTACTCATTCTTTCAGAAGTACTTGTTTTTCCAGAGTACTCATTTTTTTGGAAGTACTTGTTTTTCAGGAGTATTCATTTTTCAAGAGTACTAGTTTTATTCAGGAGTACTAGGGGTGGGGTACCGGGTTAGGGTTAGGGTACCGGGTTAGGGTTGGGGTTAGGGTTGGGGTTAGGGTTGGGGTTAGGGTTAGGGTTAGGGTACCGGGTTAGGGTACCGGGTTAGGGTACCGGGTTAGGGTACCGGGTTAGGGTACCGGGTTAGGGTTAGGGTTAGGGTTAGGGTTAGGGTTAGGGTTAGGGTACCGGGTTAGGGTACCGGGTTAGGGTACCGGGTTAGGGTACCGGGTTAGGGTTAGGGTTAGGGTTAGGGTTAGGGTTAGGGTTAGGGTTAGGGTTAGGGTACCGGGTTAGGGTACCGGGTTAGGGTACCGGGTTAGGGTACCGGGTTAGGGTTAGGGTTAGGGTTAGGGTTAGGGTTAGGGTTAGGGTTAGGGTTAGGGTTAGGGTTAGGGTTAGGGTTAGGGTTAGGGTTAGGGTTAGGGTTAGGGTTAGGGTTAGGGTTAGGGTTAGGGTTAGGGTTAGGGTTAGGGTTAGGGTTAGGGTTAGGGTTAGGGTTAGGGTTAGGGTTAGGGTTAGGGTTAGGGTTAGGGTTAGGGTTAGGGTTAGGGTTAGGGTTAGGGTTAGGGTTAGGGTTAGGGTTAGGGTTAGGGTTAGGGTTAGGGTTAGGGTTAGGGTTAGGGTTAGGGTTAGGGTTAGGGTTAGGGTTAGGGTTAGGGTTAGGGTTAGGGTTAGGGTTAGGGTTAGGTTAGGGTTAGGGTTAGGGTTAGGGTTAGGGTTAGGGTTAGGGTTAGGGTTAGGGTTAGGGTTAGGGTTAGGGTTAGGGTTAGGGTTAGGGTTAGGGTTAGGGTTAGGGTTAGGGTTAGGGTTAGGGTTAGGGTTAGGGTTAGGGTTAGGGTTAGGGTTAGGGTTAGGGTTAGGGTTAGGGTTAGGGTTAGGGTTAGGGTTAGGGTTAGGGTTAGGGTTAGGGTTAGGGTTAGGGTTAGGGTTAGGGTTAGGGTTAGGGTTAGGGTTAGGGTTAGGGTTAGGGTTAGGGTTAGGGTTAGGGTTAGGGGTTAGGGTTAGGGTTAGGGTTAGGGTTAGGGTTAGGGTTAGGGTTAGGGTTAGGGTTAGGGTTAGGGTTAGGGTTAGGGTTAGGGTTAGGGTTAGGGTTAGGGTTAGGGTTAGGGTTAGGGTTAGGGTTAGGGTTAGGGTTAGGGTTAGGGTTAGGGTTAGGGTTAGGGTTAGGGTTAGGGTTAGGGTTAGGGTTAGGGTTAGGGTTAGGGTTAGGGTTAGGGTTAGGGTTAGGGTTAGGGTTAGGGTTAGGGTTAGGGTTAGGGTTAGGGTTAGGGTTAGGGTTAGGGTTAGGGTTAGGGTTAGGGTTAGGGTTAGGGTTAGGGTTAGGGTTAGGGTTAGGGTTAGGGTTAGGGTTAGGGTTAGGGTTAGGGTTAGGGTTAGGGTTAGGGTTAGGGTTAGGGTTAGGGTTAGGGTTAGGGTTAGGGTTAGGGTTAGGGTTAGGGTTAGGGTTAGGGTTAGGGTTAGGGTTAGGGTTAGGGTTAGGGTTAGGGTTAGGGTTAGGGTTAGGGTTAGGGTTAGGGTTAGGGTTAGGGTTAGGGTTAGGGTTAGGGTTAGGGTTAGGGTTAGGGTTAGGGTTAGGGTTAGGGTTAGGGTTAGGGTTAGGGTTAGGGTTAGGGTTAGGGTTAGGGTTAGGGTTAGGGTTAGGGTTAGGGTTAGGGTTAGGGTTAGGGTTAGGGTTAGGGTTAGGGTTAGGGTTAGGGTTAGGGTTAGGGTTAGGGTTAGGGTTAGGGTTAGGGTTAGGGTTAGGGTTAGGGTTAGGGTTAGGGTTA